>NW_026067915.1:11512629-11693150 GCF_014885135.2 Alexandromys fortis | reverse complement strand
TTCTTCTCCTTCTTCTATTCCTATAATTCTTAGGTTTGGTCTTTTTATTGTGTCCCATATTTCTTGAATGTTTTGTGATGAGAATTTGTTGGCTTTGCTGTTTTCTTTGATCAGTGCATTTATTTTCTCTATGGTGTCCTCAGAATCTGAGATTCTTTCTTCTATCTCTTGTAGTCTATTGATTATGCTTGTTTCTGTAGACTCTGCTCGTTGGCCTAGATAGACTAGAGACCTTTAATAGAGAAAATGTCTCCATCAGATTGCCTCCACAAGTCTCAGGGTAATTGTCTTGACTGATGATTGATGTGGGTGTGGCCAGTCACTGTGGACTGTCCCATCACTGGGCAGGTGGTTCTGGGATGTACAAGAGAGAAACCGTGCTAACCCTGAGGACAAGTCAGTAAGCAGCACTCTGCCGTGATCTTTGCTTCAGCTCCTGCTTTCAGGTTCCTGCCTCCAGTTCCTGCCTCCAGTTCCTACCTCCAGATCCCTGCCTTGAGTTCCTTCCCACAGGAATGGAGTGTGCCCTGAGTTGTGAGATGAAATGATTCCCTTACTCCCCAAGTTGGTCTCAGCTTGTGGGACCCTTTCTTCCTACTGGGTTGGCTCATCTAGCCTTAAGAGGAGAGGAGGGGCCTAGTCTCACTACAATGTGATATGCCATGGCTGGCTCATAAACATGGAAGGCCTGCCCTTTTCTGAAAAGAAAGGAGAAGGAATATATGGGGGTAGGGTGGAGGTTGGGTGAGGGACTTGAAGAAGAGGGGGTTACTGTGATTATGCTGAAAATTATTTATTAATTAATTAATTAATAAAAAATGAGGAAAGGCAGAGTGGAGGATTAGAAACACAAAGAAAGGGTTAGAAACTGTGTAGCCTGTGCTAACATTTGCAGTGAAGAAAGGAAGATTGGCAACTGGCATAGATGCTGAGCACACAGCCTTGTTCTTCTAATTACTATTTCACTATTCATTTAGACAAAGAACATCAGAACCTGGGGCTAACACGGATACAAACCGATCTTATTCTTGGTGTAGAAATCTTTTTCTTGGGTCTTATAGCACAGAAGGCATTTACAGTCTTTGAAGTTTCCACCATGGCATGTGCTCAGTTATTAGGGTTGGAGAGCTTAATACCTGTGCAGCTGCTGAGTTAAAGGAGCTCGAGAATCCCAATTTCTGGTAGCTGCTTCAATGTCCTTCTCTTGAATACTTTACAATCCCAGACCAAATATGCTCACAACTCAGTGAATCAGGGTTTCACCACAGCCTCCCTTTTAAGTTTCCATAATCAGTGTCTGTGAGTACTGTACCTCTTGGGGGCTTCATTTTCCTCTGATGACTAGTGATGTGGGATTCCCCTCTGTATGCTGTGAATATCATTGTTTAATAAAGGAACTGCTTTGGGCATATAGCAGAGCTATAGGAGAACAGAGCTAGAGGTGAAAACTAAACTGAATGCTGAGAGAAAGGAGGCAGAGTAAGAGAGAAGCTATGTAGCCCCACCAGAGACAGACACCAGAACTTTACCCAGTAAGCCCTGCTCTTCTAGGGCTCAGGAGTTCATTTCCTAGTACCTATGACAGGTGGTTCACAACAGCCTGTAGCTCCAGCCCCTATACCTCCAGACACCTACACTCATGTGCACATACCCACATAGAAACATGATGTGTGATTCCCCTCTGTATGCTATGAATATGTTTTATTATCATTGGTTAATAAAGAAGATGTTTTGACCAATGGCAGGGCAGAATATAGTTGGCAGGAAAACTAAACTGAATGCAGGGAAAAAGAATGCAGAGTCAGGCAGATGCCATGTAGCTGACAAAGGAGAAATATGCCAGAACCTTACCAGTAAGCCACAGCCTTGTGGTGATACAAAGATTAAAGAAACTAGTTAATTTAAGATGTAAGCGCTAGCTAGGAATATGCCTAAGCAGTTGGCCAAATGGTATTGTAATCAATATAGTTTCTGTATGATTATTTGGGTCTGGACAATGGGAAACTAATCTCTGATTACAGAAACACATAATAAAAAATAATAAAATCTAAAAAAAAGGAGAAAATGTTCGAAAGGTATAAGTTGTTTCTACTGTACTTGGAATTGAGTTGGACACTACTGCAAAAAAACTGAGCAATACCTACCCCCTATTTTCCTGTCAGCCTAGACATATTTCCCTATGACAATGAGTCAGAGCTTGTCTGATGAGGACTTACCTCTTCTCTGTGGAACATACTCTACTCAATAACATCTAAAGTCCCATTCTACAGAGGCTAAAACTAAAGAATGAGAGTGAAAGGAATTCTCCAAAATTCATCTTAAGTATATTGTTGAGAGTATATAAAGAATTATCCCACAGACTTGGAATGAAAAAATCTGTTCTGTTAGTCTATGAAAGATCAGGAACAATCTAAAATAAAATTTAACTGCATATTTTGATAATTATAAACACATATGTGCTTTTAAGTTTTCAAAAACATATGAATTATGCTATTAAGTGCTATTAGCAGTCTACACATGTAGGGTCATGGGTGGTTCTAACTACACTTTCGCTTAAGAAAGTCATCAAGTAAAAAGTGAATGAGTAGGATCAGCAGAAAAGGGACTTTACTAAAGACTTCAGTAAGGCGGCAGTCACAGCACGTGCCGACGGTATTGATGGAATAGTGGAGGGAATCGGATGGTGAGAAAGAGAGTGAAGGGAACACTAGATCAAGTCTTGGATTGTGGTCTGTTTCCTTCTGGTTAGAAGTGACCCCTGTGGTCATGAATAGGAGAAGCTGTGATCTCACTCATGAGGTTCTCAATAGATAGGACCCATTATCATTTCCTTGTGAAGAGCAAAGGATGCTCATAAGACTTAATGGTTCATGAGGCTCATGGACTCCTGGAACTCACATGGCAGTAACAAGATCCTCACATATCCCTGAGTGTGTAATCTAGAGCTAAACCATTGCCCATATTCATTTTTGTCCACGGGTATCACTGTCAATGATTTGGACAATGGTTTGGACTCTTCGTTATATAACCTCTTCTGTTTGAGTTTCTCAACTTCTGTAAATGACCCCAATAAACTCATTGCCTTACTAAGGTTCACTTGGATGGAAAAATAAACAAACAAAATAAATAAAATATTTTTTGTAAATAGAAAAGTTGTGTTAGTTTTGGAAATTATAAAGTAAAATAAAGGATTACCAAGATATCAAGATCAAGTTTCAAGGTCTTTTAATTCTGTGTATACAGAAGCAAGGAGAAATGTTTTTGCTGCTGTTGTTGTTGTCTTGTTTTGTTTTTTATACTATATACAGGGGGGGGCGTTGAGTTGTGTTTGTGCTGTGGAAACCAGAAAGCAACCTTCAGTGTCCCTCCTCAGAAGCCATCCACCTCAGTTTTTGAGACAGGGTCTTTAATTAGACAGAAGTTCAATGATTAAGCTATCAAGACTAGTCAGCAGGCCCCAGAGATACACCTTTCTCTGCCTCCCTGCAAATGTGCCTCACCCAACCTGGTTTGTTTATGTGGGTTCTGGGGCCCAAACTCAGGTCCTCGTGCCTGCATGGAAAACACCTTACCAACTATACCATCTCCCAGGCCACACCTCATTTTTATCTTTTTAAATGTTTATTTCTTTGTAAAATTTATTTTTATTATTATAATTTTTCACTATTCTTAAGAATTACACTCATGTATACAATAAAATATGATCATATTCATGGCACATTTCACCCTTCAACTCTTCTTACATCTTACCTCCCCAACATATCTCCCTCTAACTTCATGTTCTTTGGAGTTTTTTTTTTTTAACTATTATTAATTTCTCACTAAATCAGTTAGTTCTGGCCATATGTGGTCATTCTGGGACATTAATGGACCACTTATTGAATTCAGAACACTGAGAAAAAAATAAAGGGCCAGGTGGTAGTGATGGTGCACACCTTTTATTTAAGCACTCAGGAGGCAGAGGCAGGTGGATCTCTGTGAGTTCTAGGTCACCCTGGTCTATAGAAAGTTTCAGAACAGCCAGGGCACAAGGAAACACTGTCATGAAAAACTAAAAAAAGAAGAAGGATGAGGAAGGATGAAAGAAGAAGGTAAATGAAGGAAAAAAGAAAGGAGGATGAAGGAAGGAAGGAAAGAAGGAAGGAAGGAAGGAAGGAAGGAAGGAAGGAAGGAAGGAAGGAAGGAAGGAAGGAAGGAAGGAAGGAAGGAAGAAGGTGGAGGAAAAGGAGGAGATGAGGGGGAAAGAAGAAGAAGAAGAAGAAGAAGAAGAAGAAGAAGAAGAAGAAGAAGAAGAAGAAGAAGAAGAGGAGGAGGAGGAGGAGGAGGAGGAGGAGGAGGAGGAGGAGGAGGAGGAGGAAGAGGAAGAAGAAGAAGAAGAAGAAGAAGAAGAAGAAGAAGAAGAAGAAGAAGAAGAAGAAGAAGAAGAAGAAGAAGAAGAAGTTGTTGATGTTCTTCTGTCTGTCCAGTGCTAATTCTTTATGGGTATTGCTTTAAAAAAGAAAAAATGTTCCCAGAAAACCTACATTCAAAACAACCACCAGCTCAGAGCCCAATCCAAACTCTAATGTTTAAAAAAAAACTACACCAAAAAATGTGTGTGTATGCTTGTGCGTGTGTGAGTATGTATGTGTGTGTTCAGAGGGAGAGAATTTGTGAGTTTGTTTTGAAATGATGTGAGATGAGAGTCCCGGCCTCATTCTGCTCACATGAAGTAAATTTATTTTTGATTTTGTTTTTTTGTTTTGTTTGCTTTCTAGGCAGAGCCTCACTACATAGCCTAGGCTGGCCCTGTACTCACAGAAGCCCTGCCTCTGGAGTGCTAGGCTTACCAAGGTGTACTATTTTGCCTGACATCCTATTGCTCTTACTTACCACCATCATCGTCGTCATGGTCATCATTATCATCATCACTAGCAGGGAGGGCTGGACACGTGTCTGCTGTGGTGCACAGAGAGCACATCCTGAAGACCGAATGAAATTTTCACATGGCACTGAGAACCCCACTCAGCTCTCAGCTCATGAGCACAGCCTAGATCAAATGATTTAGAGACAGCTATGGTCCCTGTGCTAAAGGCTTTAAGATCATGAACCCTGACTAGGTTGACAGAAAGACTTAAAAGAGCAGGTACCATTGGCAACAGGCTGGGACTGGGGACAGGAGACAGAACATATACTAAAGCAAGGTAACAACAGGGGTTCCTTGGGATCAGGGACGGCCATGTGTTGAAGCTGAGGAAGGAGAAGACCACCCCAAACCTGAAAACCAAGCCTGACTCCACAGCCTGCTCTCAACCATTGACTCAAGCCTACCTGGGACACTCGATCAACTACAAAACTCTTTATTTGGTCCATAATATTGTGGTTATGATGTAGGAGAGGCTCTTCCCATGGGCCACACACACACTCATTTCTCTTCTGTATCTCAAGCAAATTCACTTAATTCTAAATTCAGACTCCAAATGTTGTTTTTGGGAGATGGAAAAAGTCTTCTTAGCTGAGACGTTTGATGGAGTCAATGAAAACACACAGAAAAACAAACAAGCAAACGAGGGCTGGAGGATAGCTCAGAAGGAGAAGGCCTCAAGCATGAGAACTCGAGTTTAAGTTTTAGAACCCACCTTAAAAAAATGGCATCCTGAAAACTAACACCAAGGTGGAGTGCCATGTGCACCCACACACATGCACTCATACACTTGTGAACAGTCAGGCACACGTGCACACATTCACACACTAGATAAGTATCTTAAATGAATATACACACGCATATGGTTTGAAAGCTAAAGTTTCCATTCCTCACAAAGGACAACTCGTTATATCCAAGAGACTAACTGAAATTTCCACATTTTCCCTGCTAAAATGCACAGAAGCAACTGTAGAAATTCTCAGTGTAGCACATTTGTCTAAAATCCTTGATATGCCTTCTTAGGATTTAGCATGGGTCTTCAAGACAAAAACAAAAACAGAAGCAGACTTTTGAAGAGTTTTTGGTGCACCCCAATGAACAAACCTCACTCCCTACATAAATCACGCCATGGTGTGGTAGAGTGCCATCAAGACAGGCTGCATTTATTTCCCTACAGCAATCCTCACGGGATATGTTCAGAAAGCACTGGTCATGCTATCTTTCCAAAAAGGTTAAAAGAGGGATTTGCTTATCTATAATGATTTATGGAACTGACAAAGAAGTGCACAAATTGTGGCCAAGAAATGCATACGAATCGACAGAATGGTTTAAAACAAAATTATGGTGTCAGGACACGAAGCCGATAGCTCCATTCTTTAATAGGACAAAGGAGCAGGGTTTCATAAATCACCCTTGTCAGGAATAAATAAATGGGTACCCAGTGAGGTCGGTGGTCCTTGTTGTTCCTGGCTCTCTCCTAATTTGTTGAACTGCCCTGCCCTGCCCTGCTCTGCTTGTGTTGGAGATAAAGGCTTATGTTGCTGCCTTGCTCTCTCTTGATTAGGTCTCAGCACCAATAAATAAGACAGTTGTTTCTGTAAGTGTGTCCTGTTCATCTCTGACTTTCCTGGAGACTAGTCGCTAAATGATTTTCTGCAACTTGGCAATTTCAGCGCAAACAGATCTATCTGAGCAAAGACCATGTCAACTGTCCAGGAAGTAGGCTTCCTAGGACTATGGCAGCAAATATGTTTTCTGGTTCCTTCACTTACAAACCATTATCAAATACATCACCCAGCAGTTAGATATTGCCGGGGTCCAGCCTCCATGGGTTTGTATATTCCAGGGTAGGGGTGTGTGGATTATAAATGTTAGGCATAAAAAAGCAGAGATACAGATAAAAAAAAAAAGAGGACAGAGACACAGAATAGAGTCAGGAGGGCAACCCATGATCTTTAAATACTCAAACCCAACATGGGGGAAGGCAAGACTTCTCTATGATGATACAAACAAGGAACAAACAAAGTAACTACCATCTTAATACACAAAGCACTAAGTAACCACAGGCTGGGTAAGTCAAGACAACCTGTTAGAAGCCACACCCTAAGTCAAACCTCCCATCAATAACCTTGAAGGAGCAACACAGGCCTGAACTCTGTGACCTTCAGTCACGGTGAACCAGAGCCACTTCTGTAGACTCCACAAAGTAATTACCATCCTAATGCCCAAAATACCACCTAACCACACTCCGGGTCCTGTTAGTAGCCACACCTTAAGCCAAATCTCTTGTCAACCTTGAAGGAACAAGAATAGGCCTGACCTCTCTGACCTTTAGTCAAGGTGGACCAGATCCACTTCTGTGGGCTCTGAGAAGATATCTAACAGAGGAGCTAGAATAAACTCATACCAAGCCACCAGCCTCGGACTATTACAATGGCAAACATACGGTTCAGGAGGGAAGAGCAGGTAGATGCAGGTAAATACTGGTAAGGTTAACTTTAAAACCTCCCTCCCATCTCAAGATAAAGAAATGAAACAAGCCTGTGCCAGATCTGCTCATCTTTCAGAACTGATTGTGAAACTGTGTGACTGAATGTCAAAGAGAAAAAGCCACTTGCTGACTTAATTGACATTTTCACACTAACTAAACTGTTTTAAAATGTTAAAATATTTTTTTATAACTCCCTGGGTTCTGTGTCTTACGATGGTCCTAACCAAATGAAAAGACAAATTTCAACACAGCTTCCTATCCTGATTCCAGGGGTATCATACGCTCTAACCATGCAGTGGGTAGTAGCTGGAATAAGCACCCTGCTAGAAAACCCGCACCTAATTTCATAGAGAAGACAGCAGTACTGAGTGTGTTGTGATGCTAGTGCACATGTTTGTATCCATTCAAACTTTGAAGTGGGGTCAAACGTCCTCCCAAGGCCACCCACCATCAGGACTGTAACACGGAAGACTCCAACATCCTGGGATCTTTTCCTCTGCTTACTTTCCCAGCTTTGCCGTATGACTAACATCCAGGTCTTCAGCTGCAGATCCACTCCTACTCTGGCTTGCCTTCTCACTGGCTGCTTTCATCACCAGACTGGGGCTCACCTTGGAATCTACTGTTGTCCCTGCTCTGTAGTTCCAACAAGTTTTAAATATGACCCTCTATGGACCCTTGGTGCTCTCTGCCTAGGTGACGTGGTCCTTCTGACCTATGTAGAAGGACAATTGAACATCTCTCTGTCTGTGGGTGTGGCAAGCCTTTCAGCCATCTTTAAATGTGAGCAAGGGGCTCTCTTCTTGCTCATTTGAGAAGCAAGAAATCACAAGAGAAGGGGATACAGGAAGCCATCAAAGAACAGAATGATTACACCCAAGCAAGGAAACCCTAACAGACTGGGAGAATGTGGCACGGATCCTAGTTGGTCTTAATAATAAAAACCCAGAGTCAGATATAGAAGTTAATGCTGAAGCTCAGAGAAGCAGAGTGGCCAGACACTGGTGTAACATGAGGGCCTGCTTGTTGGTGTCTTTCCATCAGGTCACATAGCCATTAGGCCCCAAAGAAAATTACACAGAAGGTCTATAGAAGTTATAAAACTGATTGGCCCATTAGCTCAGGCTTCTTATTAACTCTTATAACTTATATTAACCCATTATTCTTATCTATGTTAGCCACATGGCTTGGTACCTTTTTCAGTAGGGTAGGTCACATCCTGCTTCTTCCATGTCTGGACAGGACTGGGGAGGAATGGGCTTCCTCCTTCCCAGAATTCTCCCGTTCTCCTTGCCTGGCCTCTACTTCCTGTCTGGTTGTCCCACCTATACTTCCTGTCTGGCTACTGGCCAATCAGCATTTATTTAAAACATAATTGACAGAATACAGGATTGTCCCACACCATACTAGAGAGATAGTCAAGGCAAATGAGCTAAATATACCAGGAAATTTCCTATCCAAGTGCATACTGGGATATCAAATTGTCAAAAGTACCTCATGGTGGGCACCTGGCATTGCCCATGAAAATAAAACTTTATGCATATAATCAGGGACAATGTATTGTTAGTCCCTCTCAAAGACCCTGCTTCCAGCTTAACTTAGAAAATGGCCCTGTGGTTGGTTCTGAATGAAGCAGCTGGAGGTGAAGGCAGCCCACTGGGGCTGCTGGAACAGTTAGCCCCACAACCACAGATCAGGAGCTGAAGATCCTGAGGCATAGACTCAGGTCCAAGAACCCCAGACAACATCTCATGCCCTCCCATCCCCAACAAAGGTTATGCTGTGTTCTCATTTCCATTCAGTGGTAGAACCTTTAATCAACTCGATGATGCATTTGTCACTCAACAGTTTGTGTGTACTGAGAACTAAGATGAGATCTGTCATACATACCCAAAGGATGCCAGCTCAATGTATGACAAAAAGACACTTTCCCATCAGTGTTTATAGCAGCCTTATTTACAAAAAACTAACTTGTAAATCAATCTGTGCCTATTGATTCAGAAATGGATAAAGAAAATACACTATATAATACATATGCATACACAAAAAATGAACGGCTTCTTATTACGCATGTCTATGTGTGCATATGTGTATGTGCATATAAATGCAGTATCTGCAGCGACAGAAGAGGGCTATGGATCGCCGGGAGCTGGAGCTACAGGTGGCTGTGGGCTGCTGAACATGAGCGCTGAGAACCAAACTCTGGTCCTCTGTGGGAGCAGTTCACAATCTCAGCTACTGAACCATCTCTCCACAATGGATATTCCTCAGCTGTTCAGAAGACCAAAGGTTTATCAATTGAAAGAAAATGGACACAATCATATAAAATGAATTAAATCTGCCCCAGAAAGACAGATGCCAAATGATTTGTCACTTCTGTGGTTTCTAGGTTTTAGATGGACGCACAAAATCATGTTTACTAAATAACATGAAAAGAGAAGCAGATGCTGTGTATAGAGGAATAGAGGGGACTAACTTAACAGGAAGAGGAAGAGAAGGGGAAAGGTAGTAGGCTATGGGGCAACATGCTAAAAGTACATTGCAAAGTTGTATGAATATGTCCTTATGTAAGCCTCTATCAGGTAAAAAGAGACCAAAATACAGAACAATTAACAGAAATCTGCAGACAGTTTTGTGTAGCCCAATCTATAAGGCCTCATTTTACATTTTTGCCAACACCTTCCAGACCTTGTCAAAAAAAATATAAGAAGGCTTTCAATGCACTAAATACATCTGAAACATATTTAGATTGTCACTAGTCATAGGGAATTGTGTACATCTAAATGAGCACTGGGTTGAATTACAGAGAATGTGTTGGAAGAGTTAGAAGACACAGGCTTCTTTGTGAGAAGCCCAAGACATCTGCCTTAAAGTTTCAGTGTGTCCCTAGTGGGCATGACTCCCTTGCATGATTCACCATACAGCTTGGCTACAGAACCATCTAGACCCCCTCCCCCCCAGAACAGAAACCACAGGTCATGTCTCGGATGTGGCTGAGGTGGCACTCTGCAGTGCCCAGTTCATTTCTGCACTCTTCTATCTCCAGGGTGAGTCACACAGCTGCCCACCTGGAGTCCTAAGACCACATCTGGAGCAGCACCAGCCTCTACCTGATTGGTCTGTCAAGCCTTTGTTTCTGCAAAACCTCAAAGTAAACAGACTCCTTTAAACACCAGAGACTCGCTCAAAACCCTAATAAGAACTCCATGCTCAGAGCAACACATTAGAGTTCTTTATGCTTCGAAAACTGTGCAGATGGCAAAGAGCTGACAAACATTTGTGTCTTTCCTTTTAAAATTCTGCTGTTTCCAAACAAAATTAACTTTACATTCATTCACGAGGAGTATATTTTTCTTGAAGTTCTTGTAAATAATCGTTGTTGCTTTTTGCCTTCATTATGATAGTTGAAAACTCTTCCAAACAGACACATCCAATTAGCGTGGACATATTGTACTTTCACCAGCAAACAAAAGATGCCTCCATCGGAATAAACGCCGGTCTTTCAGGAGAAACAGAAGTGAGTCCTAAAGATTCACTTCAGCTCCTAACACTCAATGCTAAAGCCAAGCCCACTGCAAACCCCAGCACTGCCTGACAACCCAGATGCTAAATGAATGCGTGGAGTCAGTCCACGGTGCTCCTACCCCACAGGACATCAGCAAAACCAAGAGACAGGGGCTTCCACTGGGTTCAGGAATAGTTTGCAGCCACTGACTTGTATTAAAAAAAGCAAACAAAAAAGATTATAAAAATATTCTTGTTCTTTCCTTAAATAGTCAATGATATCCATCTTTCTCAATCTGTGGAGTTCAAGTCCCCACTGTCCCCTCCCCCAGTGGGTCCCAAATTCTGTACTCAGGAGATGAGAGGCATAGCAGGAAGCCCCCAACTGTTGTGTGCTCCAACATAGGTTCATAGTGCTGTGGGGGAACCCACCGGAGGATGGTGTCAGCTAGGGATGTACATGGGACTAGGAGGAGGAGTCACAGAGGCACCAGAAGGCCCACTGCCTTAGTGAGAGTTCAATTGCTGTGAAGAGATACCATGGCAACTCTAATAAACATATAATTGGGGCTGGCTTACAGTTTCAGAGGTTTAGTCCATCATCATTGTGGCGGGACATGGCAATGTGCAGGCAAACATGGTGTTGGAGAAGGAGCTGAGAGTCCTACATCTTAATCCACAGGCAGCAGAAAGAGAGATTGCCACACCGTGTGTGGTTGGAGCATATGTGAGACTTCAAAACCTGCCTCTACAGTGACACGCTTCCTCCAACAATGCCACACCCACTCCAACAAGTCGCACTTCCTGACAGACAAACTTCTGAGCCTCCTACCTCTTCCTCCATGATGGGATTACAGGTGCAAACCACTACCTTCAGTTTTATGTGGTGTTGGGGATCAAACCCAGGGATTCATGCATGGTAGGCGAGTATGTACAAACTGAGTGATATCTCAGCCCCTACTTTTAATTAAGTGAAATTTTCAAGGATATTTAGGGGCAGAATACAACATTTTTACTCAGCGTTTAGATATTTGCATTAAATACTTAAATAAATACATTACGATCAAATCAGAGTCCAGAACATATATAATAGTTTGCATCATGAGTTTTACCATGTGGCTGTCACCCACATGCCTTGGGAGACCAAGTTACTGTAATGAGTAACAAAACTCTATGAAACCACACATCCATCTTGGCCTCTTCAAGATGACTATGAGCATATAGCTCTTATCTGTGCCAGAACAATTTTATTCTTAACCAAATCTTGCCTTTTATCATCACTGAAACAGCACTGAAGGCTGTGCCAGCTTCTCACTGTGCTGTGCCACACGCCTGCATGAAAGACAGCCACTTCTGAGTGACTCTTTCTGGCATTGCTTTGCTGGAGTCTTCCTCAGTCCTCTTGGCCTTTGGCTATGTCTTTGCTGTCCATATTCTCTCCTTCCCTCCTCTTCTCCTTTCTGTCAGCCTCAGGACTCTGTGGATCCAGCACTCAGCCCAGGCCCAGTCCTTGCACCATCCTCAAACTAGAAAAGTCCAAAGATTGTTAATTAATGGCTTTTGGGCCAATCAAGTTGGGAGGATGTCTTCTCCAGCTCTTCACTGTAGCATAGTGTCTAGGTTAGGGTTTTTATTGCTGTGAAGAGACACCACAACCACGGCAACTCTTATAAAGGAAGACATCAAACTAGAGCTGGCATAGAGTTTCAGAGGTTCAGTTCAGGGACATGGTGGCATGCAGGCAGACACGGTGGCACGCAGGCAGACACGGTGGCATGGAGCTGGTAGGTAGTTGAGAGTTCTACATCTTGCACAGGAAAGAGGAAGTGGTCTCACTCACTGGGAATGGCTTGAGCACATATGAGACCTCAAAGCCCACCTCCACAGTGACATATTCATCCAACAAGTCCACACATATTCCCACAACGCCACATCTCCTAATAGTGCCACTCCCTTTGGGGGTCATTTTCTTTCAAACCAAACAGATAGACCCCTCTGGATTTCAAACAAGGAATGGATGAACTCTACCCTTCCACTAAGTGTCAGCATAGCCACCTGGTCTCCTCGGACAGGGTCTCCTAAGTGTGGTGACTGGCACCAAGAGATAAATTCTACTCTGGACCCAAATGATAGGAAGAGCTCTGCTCTCCTGCCTCCTTAAAAACAGCCCTGTGTATCCGGATTGGGTCTTGCTTCTGCTCCGTCTTTCTATGAGGCAACCAGAATGACCGTTTGGGCCTCACATTTTATCTGGGATACACAACCTCATCTCCCAGAACAGACTTTCATCCTGCAGATTGTAGGGGGATGGGCCATGCTCTTGCTGGGACTGAGCTGAGCACGTCTTCTGTCTTAGGGTTTCTCTATGAAGAGACATCATAACAAGAGCAACTCTCATAAAGGAAAACATTTCATTGGGGTGGCTTATATTTTCAGAGTAG
This sequence comes from Alexandromys fortis, assembly GCF_014885135.2. Classification (NCBI taxonomy): domain Eukaryota; kingdom Metazoa; phylum Chordata; class Mammalia; order Rodentia; family Cricetidae; genus Alexandromys; species Alexandromys fortis. Next base: position 11,679,811 of record NW_026067915.1, on the reverse strand, counting down.
TTTAGTTCATTATCATCATTGTGACACATGGCAGTGTGCAGACAGACACAGTGCTGGAGATATAACCGAGAGTCCACATCTTGATCAACAGGCAACAGGAAGTGAACTGAACCGCTGGGCATGACTTGAGCATATATGAGACCTCAAAGCCTGCCTTCAGAGTTACATTCTTCCAACAACATCATGTCTACTCCAACAAAGCCACACCTGAAGCATGATTAATAAAACTCAGAGAAAGAAATTGGGGTTCAATCTGAAAATCAGAAAAGCAAAGCAGCCAGCCACTGGCTCTTACCTCCACCTCAGTTCAAAAATGGCAATCCTGACTCATGGAATCTCAAAATGAGACTGTGTCTGAGAGCTGTCTCCTCCTGTTTTATTATCCTCTCTAGGGCTGGGATTAAGGGTGTACACCACTGGGTTTAAGGGCATGCACCATCCAGTTTCTATGGCAAACTATTCTCTACTGGGATTAAAGGTGTGTATTACCACTGCCTGGTCTGTAAGGCTGACCAGTGGGGCTGTTTTATTCTCTGATCTTCAGGCAAGCTTTATTTACTAAAATACAAATGAAATGCCACTACATACACCTCCTAATAGTGCCATTCCCTGTGGACTTATGGGGACCAATGACATTCAAACTACCACATCTGCCCTCAGCAGGACCCAGCTACTGCCTGTGCACCCCTGCCATTCCTGTGCTGCTCCTGAGAGCAACCCTTACCTTCCTCTCCTCATTCAGCATGCTACATAGCTAGTACCTCAACTTCTCAGAGGGGCCAACCCTTCCTCAGGGATTATCAGAATGCAAAGACTGCCCAATAAAGGAGAAATTATGCTCAAGTTTAAGCTGTAAACCAGAGTACTTGATACCCTGGCAGAAGCCCATGGGCGCCTCAAAGGCCAGTAGCTTTATGAACCATCAATTTTATTTAATAGTAATAACTTTGAACTTCATAAATATTAAACTAAATGATAAATTATTAGGGAGGTCATTATATCATGTACATTAAATTTTAAATATAAAACCCTAGGATTTGCTTTAATTCAGACCAAAATTATTAGCATGAGTCTGGATCACTTCCTCCGACCACCCCATTGTCACCTAGCGGCACACATTCTCTCTCCTCCTGTAAGTGGGAACACTCGAAAAGCACACCATGTGGCTGGTCCCATTGTTCAAGGTGGCTCCTGTTGTAGTGGGGATTTCTTTTACATTTTACAAGAGGCAGTTCTTCCCCTCCCGCTCTCCCACCATCCCTGTCCTGTCTTCTCCTGACCCTCATTTTCAAGGCCACTCAACATGCACTTGAGAGACTTTTGCAAGCCTGATGTTGCTCCAAAGGTTGACATTGAAAAGTGGGGACAGCGGGGGATGTTGCATGAACTACCAAGAGATTCGTATCTCTAATACAAAAGTACAGATTTATTTTATTGTCATAAACCGAGCTACCATGAACATTCTTATCATGGTATCCGGATCTGCCTTATTAGTAATTCTGTGATGGTAACAGGGAAGCGGTTCTGTTCTCAAGGATGTAAAGTGCCCAAGCACCCCTATTCTTGTGAGAATCAGGGAAGTTTAGACAAGCCACTTGTGCTGGAAAGGAGAACATCCAGAACACTGAGGCCACACTAAGCTTCCTGGCATGTCATCTGAAGGTCCCTGGGACCTTAGAACAGCACTGCAGAGCCAGCCCACCTCTGAATTACTGCTATGCATGAACAGTATTTCTAAGACACTTACATTGTGCTTAAGTTACCCACTTTTCCTGGTGCTCTGACAAAAAAACCTAAGGTGAGCATCACCAAGTAGGAAAGACTCAGGGCTTCCAGTCTTTCAGTGATCAGCTGGCCCCATCACTGCAGGCCTGAAGGAGGCACAGTAACCTGCACTGTAGGTGTGGAAGGAGCAAAGCTGCTCACTTCACAGAAGCCAGGAGACAGATGGGGGATGAACACAAAATACACTCCTCAATGCAAGCTCCCAGCGACCTCCCTCCTCCAGCCAAGCCCCAGGCTCTGAAGTTTGCATGCCCTCCAGAGCTGTTAGCTGGGGACCAAACCTGCCACGCATAGGCTTAGAAGAGACTTAGGATACAAACTGTAACATCTGTGATGGTAAAATCCAGCAACATCATAGAGCTAAAAACGGTTCTGCAGACAGCGGCGCCCTTGAGTAACCAAAACTTCACAGAACAAATCGCGCCTTTCCTTCTGAAAACTGGAGGCTTAAAAACTCAAAGACATTCATTTAAAAAAAAAAAAAAAAAAGAGTTTGTAATCCACACAACTACAAGGAGCAGCTGACACTCTTCTGACTTGTTTATGGTTCTGGCTCCACCCTCTCACCCTCAGGGCGATTGGCTCTGAGCTTTCCCCTCAACCCGTGAAAGCGTAGAGCAAAGCATAGGGTTTCACCACAGTGCCATCTCCTACCTGAGAGAACATTGTAAGCAGAAACAACTTGGGAAGTGTTAAGCTGGGACATAGCCCCCCAGCCCCCAGGTCTGAGAGTTGTATTGGTCTGGACTTCAAATCCCAGCATGCCACAGAGTATTTAAGTGAACTCCCAAAAGTGGTCCCTTTTCCTTCCTCCTGGTGGTTGCCTTTGCGGCCTCCAGGTTCCCCCTCGGGCCACCCGAGAGAACAGGACTCCCATTAAACCTAGATATTTCTTAATTTGGCTTGTTTTGATTTGGCTTGATTGGAAATTTGCATCGGCAGAGAGCTCGTGTTAGGAAAAATTCCTAATGGGAAGAAAGGGTTTATTTCAGCTTACAGTTCAGCACTCAGGGAAGTTGGGGCAGAAGCTCAAACAGGGCAGGGACAGGCAGGAACCTGGAAGCAGGAACCCAAGCAGAAGCCAGGGAGGAGGGCTGCCTACCCGCTGCTCCGCCCACCTTATCAGCCTGCTTTCTTACATCACCCAGTAATGTGGCCCTTCCCACATCCCTCACCAATCAGGAAAATGCACCAGAGGCTTGACCCCAGGCTAGTCTGTTGAGGGCATTTTCTCAGTTGAGATTCCTCCCCCCCTGCTTCCAATATGATTCTCATTTGTGTCAAGTTGGCATAAAAGTCATCAGAACAGTCACCAGAGGTCATGTTGGTGTGGCTTGATTTGACCTGGAGACCCCCACAAAACACTGTTGTGAATAGTTAGCAAGCCCCTGCAAAGTGGGTGTTGTGGGAGCCACCTTAGAGTGGGTGTAGCCGGAGTTCAGAGAGGGTCACTTTCTCCTGGGAAGACTGCTGGGGAAGCCCTGTCTGGTGGACTCACAGATACTCTGCATTAGCCAAATTCCAGCCTTTTATCTGATAAAAGGCAACTGTAGCAACTTTCCAAGGTCAGTCCAAGCTGCGGACTCCAAGTCACAGTTCTGTCATCCCTATACTGCAACAAAAATAATAATTATGCCACATCTGTTGACTCTGAAATAACAAGCTTGCAATCAACCACAAGGAAAATAGCATTTGCTTCCCAAATCCTTGAGAAAATGCTAACAACCCAAGGAATGTGGACCAGAACTGGCTGTGAAGGGGACCGAGTAACACATGCTGTAATTTGCAAGAATATTTGGGTTGATTAAAGATATCACTCTTGTCTCAACAAGCTTCATGAACTGCCCCCTAGAAGAATTTTCTTTGACTTTTTTTCCACATTACTTTTAAATTAAAACTTGCTGACTCTGTAATCCACAGAATTACATCATGGTAAGCGCCTTGGGAATGCCAATGACCGAACACCATTGTCTTTCATTAGACACGGTAATTACAAGTCAATTTCATAAGCATTCTGAGTATTACCCATTTGGCATGAGGCTGGATTTGAACCCCCACAGTCTGTCATTGCTCTTGATGACATATGGACCTCCTAGTAGCCAAGTGAAGAAACTTCCTGCTAGAATGTCAGCCAGGAGGAAAGCCCTCCAGAGCTGAGTTCTCTGCAAGCTCTTCGGGGAATGCTAAGTAACACATCTGTCGGAGGAGAATGCATGCCAATGACATCTGGGTCCTCCCTCATCAAGTCGCCAGGCATATCTGGTGAATCTGGAGACCTTCCACTGAGGAGTAAGAGAAAATAGTGAATGCTCATAACTTCAGGGGGCTGTAGGTATAGGTATAGCTGCTGAATCTACCATAATCCTAAGAGCTCAGTTTGACCTCCACCTCTCTCCCTGAGACAAGATCTCAGGTAGCCCTGGCTGGTCTTGAACTTACAGAGGTGCATCACCACATCCAGCTTATGCAGTGCAGGAAACAAAGGCTTCATGGAAAGTCCTCTACCAACTGAGCTACATACCCAGACATGGTAAAGTGACTTCAAATCTGTATTATACATCTTACATCTGTTCTACAATATTCTTAGGATTAATTTAGAAACTTGAGATCAAATGAAAATGGCAGTTTAATTCCATCTTCTCTCGATTTCACCGGAAGGAAAGAAGAGGAGACTGTATGCTTTTCCAGAGAGTCCGCTGAAGTCACTCCACCATCATCTCCGCTTTCTCGGAAGTACACATGAGAGACTTTACCAAAATCCAGGACGTGACTAACACCTGATGGTCTCCATTTTTAAACACTGTTTAGACAATTTACTTAGGAAAGAAATGGGAAGGTGTGATTTTAACGTATCTGTGTAAAAAATGTTGGGAGATAAAGTACGTTTACGTTATCATCGAAAGCAGAACATCAGAGAATCTTGGCAGATAGGTGATTGCCTTACTGCAATGCCAAGCCATCCTCACATCACATCAGTCACTGGGTGATCTTGGTTGTTATTCTACTTTTTTGGCTCTTTGGTCTTTGATCTTTTGGGGACCCATCACCCAGCTCCCAAATAAATCACACACAGAGGCTGATTCTTTCTTATGAATGCCCGACCTTAGCTTGGCTGTTGTTAGCCAGTTTTTCTTAAATTATCCCATCTATGTGTTGTCTCTGGGATTTTACCTTTCTCCTACTTTTATACATTGTACTTTTACTCTGACTCCGTGACTGACCTTGTGGCTGAGTGGCTGTGTGGCTGGGTGGCTGAGTGGCTGTGTAGCTGGATGGCTGGGTGGCTGGGTGGCTATGTGGCAGGGTGGCTGGGTGGCTGAGTGGCTGGCCCTAGCATCTTCCTCTCCTTCTTCTTGCTCCTCCTTCCTCTGCTCTTTTTCTCCTTCCATTTATTCTCCCTGCCCACCAGCCCTACCTATCTCTCTCTCCTGCCTGGTTCTTTATTAGACCAATCAGATGTTTTAGACAGGCAAAGTAACACAGCTTCACAGAGTTAAACAAATGCAATATAAAAGAATGCAGCACATCTTTGCATCATTAAATCAAATATTCCAAACATAAACAAATATAACATGTCTTAAAATAATATTCTACAAGCTGGGCAGTGGTGGCGCACGCCTTTAATCCCAGCACTCGGGAGGCAGAGGCAGGCGGATCTCTGGGAGTTCGAGGCCAGCCTGGTCTACAAGAGCTAGTTCCAGGACAGGCACCAAAGCTACAGAGAAACCCTGTCTCAAAAAACAAAACAAAATAATAATAATAATAATAATAATAATAATATTCTACAATACCTGAGAGTTCCTTTCTGTCTGAAGATTTTGACGTCATTTTTCAACTTAAATATACATTAATTTTAAAAATTCATCTCAATGTGGAATGTAGCAAAAGTCTAGATTAAACTGATCTCTTTCCTCATAGATAGGTTTTAAAAGACCTAAGCAGAATATCAATGACATGATGTACCAGTTGTGATTTAACTTTTGGGAACCAAAGCTTGTTTCTGTGTAAAACGGATGTTTCGAGTCCAGAAGGATTCAAAGCACAGACGGGGATAATAAAGCTGGGGGAATCTTCCCTGTCATCCAAACAACATGTATAAGAGGAAAAGTTGCATGTTATTAACTACTAAGTTCAAACCAACTGCGCGGCAGGACTGGGCACTTGCACCAGACTAATGACCACACTGCAAAGAAACACAGGAGCACACCACAGAAGCACGGCATGCAGGAATCTCCCACTTTCTGACTCTGTGGGTAGCATGTGCTCTGCAATCTGACAGAGAGCCAGAAAGTCACTTTCCTTCATCCCCTCCTCAGACCTCAGTTTCTCATCTAACAGAAAAAGCAAGTTAAATGAGATGACCTGCACCTATCGAGGGGGTAAGAAAGCAAAGAGCTAAAAACTGAGCCACCCTGGGGCTGGAGAGATGGTTCAGTGGTCAAAAGCAGTCTCTGTTCTTCCACAGGACCCGTGTTCAATTCCCAGTACCCATGTTGGACAGCTCTTAAGCATTCGTAGCTCCAGTTCAGAAGGACATGTCGCCCTCTTCTGGTCTCTGCAGGTACTGCACTCATGTGGCACACACTCAGAGAACTGAAAGACCAGAATTCAAATTACCTGTCTGCTCAGAGGGTTTGCGGATGTGCACTCTTTTTGATTGGTTGGTTGGCTGAGTGGCTGGCTTGTTTTTTTGAAACACACTCTAACTGTGTAGTCCACCTGGCCTACAATGCATGTCAATCCTTACCTCAGCTCACTGAGGACTGGAATTTCAGGGGTCAGCCTACTTGGTGGCAACAGAATTCTGTGACTAACATGGAGAGGCTAACATCTGAGGGGCACCACCGTTTGACATTCTCCTTTGTTTTCCATCATCTCATCCTGGTTTGGGGGTTCATAGCCTGTCTTCTAAAATTAAACTCTTCTACTCATGTTTTTGTCTGTGGATGACCTCTGTGCTCAGATCTTCTTTTCAAAACACATGCCACTCATGACCACTGCCACCACGGTGGTTGGCGGACGTCATGATTCTTCAGTGATGCATGCCCTTCTGTGAGCCTGTGTGGTCGGCAGGATTCTGAACAGAACACGCATGCACATGTATACACAGAGAGAAAGGGAGAGGGAGGAGGAGGGAGGGAGGGAGGGAGGGAAGGAGGAGGAAAGGAGGGAGGAAGGGAGGAAGGGACGGAGGGAGGGAAGGAGGAGGAGGAGGGAGGGAGGGAGGGAGGGAGGGAGGGAGGGAGGGAGGGAGCATTCAATAGATGATCCAATTGCGCGTAGGTGCTGGGTAGTCCCGCGAGGGCTACATCTCCCAGTGGGTGTGCAGCAGTCCTCAGCAGCCCAACCCTGCTTCACATCTGCAAGTTCCCCGAGAGTCGATGATACTGAGTCCACCCTGAAAAGCCAAAGACGCTGGAGTGCGATGTCATCAGAAGATGGCAGTAGCAGCAACGGTCACACTCAGGAGGAAAGAGCAAAAGCAATGCTTTGTCTTTGGCCTTCTTCATATCTGAGCTACTTGTTAGAAGAGGTCACCTACACCGGAAGCTGGTCCTCCTGCCTCAATCAACTATCTCTTGAAACATCTTCACAAACAGTGGTGTGTCTCCTAGGTGATTTTAAACCCAGTCAAGCAGACAGTGAAGACCAGTCACAGCCTGTCTCCTGGGAGTGGGGTTCAGAAACGGGTGACATTTGTGGAGTGCCATGATGACTCAACAGAACAGGGCATAAGAGCAGCCTCTAAAACTAAGACCAACCTTGTGACAGCCACAAGAAAACAAGACCTCAAAGGCCAGCAAGATGGCTCAGAGAGTAAAGGTGCTTGCTGCCAAGCCTGACACCTAAGGTACCACATGGTGGAAAGGAAAAACTAACACCTGAGAGTTGTCTTCTGACCACACATGTGTATTGTTGCACACTCACATACACACACGCACACATATTAAATATATATTATATAATATAATATATATGAAAGAACTCGGTCTGCAACCACAAGGAATTAAACTTTACTGGTATCTCAAATAAGCTTAGAAATGGATTCCTCATCAGATCACCCAGACAAGAACTCCCCTTTGAGATCATGGGCAGTGTGAGTTAGTAGCTCATGTTAGTTTACTTCTAAGCTTAGGGTAACTTGTTATGGAGCAGTAGAAAACCAATACACCTGACTTGGATTTCAGGTGAGGACAGTCACACAAAGAAAACAAAATAAAGGGAAATTCTTCTAAGAAACTTAGATCTCCTCATGGTAGAGTGACTGGACATTGAGTTCTCACCCCTGGAACGTGTCCTGATTGATTTAGTGAAGACATATGGCTGGTGTGTGGGTGTGGGCGTTCATGTATATGCAAGTGTGTGTGTGTGTGTATGTATGTGTGTGTGTGTGTGTGTGTGTGTGTGTGTGTGTGTGTGTGTGTGGTGTAAGCAGAGATCAGATGCCATCCTCAGTGTCACTCCCCAGGAGCTGTCCACACTTTGAAACAGGGTCTCCCACTAGGACCTGGGGTTCACTGGCTGGGCAGGCTGGCCCACCAGCAAACGCCGAGAGTCCTCCTTTCTCTACCTCCCCAACGCTGGGGATTGCAAACCACCATGCTTAGCTTTGATCCTGGGGGCTGAACTGAACTCGGGTCCTTGTGCTTGCTCACCAAGCTCCTCATACTCAGTTGTCACCCACCCCTCTCTGATCACAGAGTTACAAACACCGGACTTTTAAAGAGAGACCTAAAGCTTCAAAAAAGAACAGTGAATGCTTCTGGAGTCAGAAAGACCAAAAATAAATAAATGAAAATAAAGAAAGCTTTTCTCTGTGCATAAAATTTGCATTTGGAAAGCAGAGGGCATTAACATCCTGTCAGCTGACACTCAGAACCCACACACCATCTCTTCAGAAATGTGTTTACCTCCAAAAGAGAAAATCAAATATGTACAAGCCAAAAAATAGAACGCCAAACATAAGTCCCCTGCCTTGGAGGCTAGGCAGTGAATGGCAGGGACAAGGGACATCTTGAAAACAATGCCTTGAACTGTTGCCACGGGGACGTAATGAATTCAGCTAACCATTAAAATGTTCTTCTGCAAGAAATGACTTTGTGAAGCTATTCCCTGGGAAGGATGCAGAGTCACGCCCTCCTTCCATCACAGAGAATTTAAAACCCACTCGTGTTACCAGCTAACAGACACTGGGAGACGAGGCCTCTGCAGCCACTATAGCCGCTGAGTACATCACTTTATAATGACAGCAAAAGGGGGGGGGGCTGTGCCCCCCAGGTTCCATCACATGGCCACGGGGAGGTCGCTAGCTCACAGGGAAGGCAACTGAGCTGGGTAGCCTCCGCTGAATTGCGAACAAATGGCTTGGAAGAGCAGCTGGAATCTCAGGTGGGAGTCCAGTGGTGGTGTGGGAAGTCCTTCTGTGTATGTGTTGCTTTTATTGGTTAATGACTAAAGCTGCTTTCAGCCAATGGCTTAACAGTTAAAGCCAGGTGGGAAATCCAAGATGTAGAGAGAGCGTAGGCGGAGTCAGGGAGAAGCCATGCAGCCGCCTGTAGGAGACAGAACACCAGAACCTTGCCAGTAAGCCACAGCCACGTGGCGATACACAGATGAATAGAAATGAGTTAATTTAAGGTGTAAGAGCCAGAAATACACTTAAGCTATCTGCCAAATAGAATTGTAATGAATACAGATTTCTGTGTGACTGTTTCTGGAGTCCGGGTGGCCGGGAACGAACGAGCGGCCTCTGACAACACAGCGACCCTTCCCACCTATTCCTTCTCTGCGGAAGTTTCCACAGGTGGTGTCGGCTCCTGATGGCCACTCGCAAACAGGCACAGCTGAGCCGATGCAGATGGCAGTGGCTGTGTTGCTCTGAGAGCTGCAAGCAAACAATTAGCTTGCCACCATTCATTGCAAACATGCACAGTCATAAATGTGAAAGGAAGGCTCCTGACTGGAGTGGGTGCCCATCCACACAGACTACGATAATGTGACATGACTCGTCTCTGAAGGAAGCATCAGAGATTCATAGTTACCCATGAGCACAGGGGTCAACTGTCTTTTGAGAATTGCTTACTGGCACAGTCTGGGAGAGAGCTCGGAGTTCTTTAAGTCTCAAGGCGCTCCATGATGTCCTGGGTAAGTGCTGAAAAGAGTGGCCATTCTTTGCCCTGTAAGTGGCTGGGATAGCATGACATCCGTTGGTTTTAGCTATACAGAATACCTGAACTATTCCTAACAGTGCGGTCACCCTGAGCAGCAAAGTGACAAAGGCAGACGCTAGCTGGGCAGCGTAAGCAGAAATGCGGTGGATGGCCAGCTCTGCCACCTCCTCTGAGGTAGAAAGAAAGAGTGGTAGAGGGGAAGAAAGAGACACACTTGAAGATTGCCAGGGGCTGCAGACCCTCTGACCCTGAACTTTCTGAGACCCCTCTCTTTAGCACAAGACCCTCATGAGTTCCTGATAACAAGGAAGTGGTTTCTGGTGGGCTTGCAGGGGAAAAATCCTGAGCGCTAGAGTGTGGCCATTAGTCAAGGAGAGCCCCCATATAAGCTGCCCCAGAATGCAATAAATTCGGCATTCTTGTTCCGAGTGACCCACGTCTCTGTGTGTTTACTCCCCAGACCCTTGCCCGACCACGGTTCCAGGTGGTGCAGGTGCCGCAAAGATCATGCTACCACCCTCCTCCCTGCACCCCACATGGAAGTGGAGACACCAAGCTTAAAGATCATGCTACCGACCCCCTCCCCGCACTCCCGATGAAAGTGGAGTCATGTGTCCGCTGCCCTCAGCCACACTTGAGCTTCTAGAACGGGTCGATAATGTGCCTGCGTTCTCGGCATACAAAATCAATATGAAAATAACCAATGACACTGAGGAAATTTATGATAACTGTCAGGGAAATATGTCCTGTCTGAACGGGTGATGCAGATACTAAGGCCATGTAGAAGGACTTTAAGACGTAATCGATATGGTCCATTTTAGTATGCTGTGCACTTACCCCTCAAAGCATCGCAGGTGAGCAGAAAAGCCCCTCGGCCCCTCCCTGATGGCTGGTGCCCGCTTGTCTCAAAATCTCTGAGAGTTGGAAAGTTGCAGGCAGTCTGTTATTTGACCCGGCTCAACAGAAACGGGGGTAATCTCAAACCCAGAACATTTGTTAGATAAGGCTTTGTCTCCAGATTGGGATGGAGAACTTGGGAAGGGGTTGTCCTAGAAGATTCAGGAGATTATAATTCTCAGGAGTACCCACTGGAGAAGAGGGCAGAAACTTCTGGGGATCTGGGACCTTAAAAACCGGTCTTTTGCCTTTGCTCCATGCTGACATCTCTTTCTGCACTGTGTTGCGTGCACACTGCCTCCTAGCGCCTCCTAGCGCCTCCTAGCGCCTCCTAGCGCCTCCTAGCGCCTCCTAGCGCCTCCTAGCGCCTCCTAGCGCCTAGACCGCCTTAGTTTATTACAGAACGTGAATGGCTTGTTTCCTGGCAGGACTCAGCTAAGGCCTCTGAATTTCAGCCGCTCTCCTTTTCAGTACCCAGTGCCGCGCGATAACTGCTAGGCCGCTTGGTAGCCTGCTTGCCGAGCATGCGCAGAGCTTAGGGTTTGACCCGGTCGGTGCTGGTGTGTGATGGTGGAAAACTGAATCTCTGCACCAGCTTTGGTAAATTTCCTGTCAATCTATAATCATTCTCGTTCGCTGTCCTGCCATGTGACAGCATCTGCCACCAACTCTCCACCAGAGCCAAGCCAGTGTCCCCCACTCCCTTGAATATTCATGACTTTGAGATAAAGAGGTGTCCTTTCTTCACGTGTTCAGACTCGGCTACTTAATTACACCAACAGAAAATCAGCTAATGTAGCAAGCACACAACATATAAAGAAGTCGTTTCAGGAAGCAGATGGACGGAAAGGAAGAAATGGGAGACAGTAGGTTGTGTCTGTAATTGAAGTAAACCTGTTTATTTTGGTTTTTTCTTTTTTGTTTTGTTTTATGGGATTTTTTGTTTGTTTGTTTGTTTGTTTGGAGGTTTTAGTTATTGTTTTGAGAGGGGGCTGGGTTTTTTGTTTGTTTGTTGGTTTGTTTGTTTTTGAAGGCAGGGTTTCTCTGTGTAGCAGCTCTGGCTGTCCTGGAACTCGCTTTGTAACTTTGTAGATCAAGCTGGCCAGGAACTCACAAAGATCCACCTACCTCTGCCTCTGAAGTACTGGGGGGATTAAAGGCGTGCTCCACCACCACTTGGCTTGAAGTAAGTTTTTTACAGTTTAAAACAAATCATGAGATTTTCATAGTGACACCTAAAAAAAATCTTCATTTTCTACATAATTAAACTATTATTTTCATAAAGGCAGAAAACTTCGTATAGGCAGTAAAATCGCAGTAATTGATAACAAACAGTGATCTCTAAGCCAAAGTGTTTCAGACCATAGACTCCGGCACGTATTGTGTGAGGGCAAAGTGCAAAGTGTTCAGAACCGAGGCTGCTTGAAGCTGTGTGGTGTCACAAGGCGAGTGTTACCGGAAACAGCTCTGATTCATCATACATTTGATTTGATTTGATTTGATTTTTAGTGGTTGAACATTCAGAAACCTTTGTCTCATGCCAAATTTTTCATAACCTCCACGTTCAGTTTTACACACCCACACTGAGTCGTGACTCAGTTTGAAGGACTCGCTCTGAATGTAAAGACACACATAGGTGAATAAAAGAATTAAAGTCATTCCATACAATGGGAACCACAGGAGATCAAGGGCGATCACAATCCACAGTTACGTTGGGAAAAGATAGGGGGCTACAAAAGCAATATAAAAACTCTTTCAACAAAATATAAATGTGTATGTACCAAACATCACAGCACCTAAATACATAAAGAAAAAAGATGGAATTGAAGACAGAGACAGTAACTATGATTCTTTTAAAGTGGGTGTGTGTGAGTAGAGACAAACACGGGACAGACAAAACACGCACGAAAGGAGGAGACACAGACACGCGGCTCCCACGTGGGTGCGCTTTAATGGGGGAGGGGTAGCACAATAAGGGACAGGTGTGCAAGACACGAGAGGGTGAGGGGGGAAAAGAGCGAAAGCTCGTGGGAGCTCGCTTTTTAACGGGGAACGCAAGGGTGTCTGGGAGAAATGTCCTGTACCTGCGCGCGCCTGCGGGCGCAGGCGTCCGTAATCCAGGAGGAATCTGGGAGCTGTAGTTTCCAAAAGGAACAACAGTAACACCTTCATAATAGGACATTTCAATACCCCAACACTTTCAGTAATGAGCAGAAAGAAATAAGCAGGAGATAACCAGAAAACAGCACATTGAAACAGCACTATAGACCAAATGAGGCTAGCAGACAGAACGCTCCCTCCAACAGCAGCAGAAAGCACACCTCCCAGCACACGCGGCACTCTCTCCAGATCACGTTAGGCTGCAAACACGCTTTAACAGATTTAACCATCTTTTCTGTCCATGATAAAGTGAGATTAGGGTGGGAAGTATAGCGATATTTCATTTGTATTTTAATAAACAAAGCTTGCCTAAAGATCAGAAAGTGAAACAGCTGCCCTGGTCAGCCTTACAGACCAGGCAGTGGTGACACACACCTTTAATCCCAGTAGCCACAATAGTTTGCCATAGAAACTGGGTAGCAGTGGTGTACGCCTTTATTCCCAGTCCTAGAGAGGAAAATAAGACAGGAAGAGACAGCTCTCAGGCTCAGTCTCATGCTGAGGATTCCAGGATGCAGGATCGCCATTTCGGACTGAGGTAGAGGTAAGAGCCAGTGACTGGCTGTTTTGCTTTTCTGACCTTCAGGTTGAACCCCAATATCTGTCTCTGGGTTTTTACTAATTGTGCTAGAGGGAAGAGCTAGATATGGCTCCCTGGTTAAGCATACTTACCTATTGCTCTCCTGGAGGACCTGGGTTCAGTTCCCACCACCCACACATGATGGCTCACAACCACCTGACACTCCAGTTCTAGGTGATCTGATGCCCTCTTCTGACCTCCAGAAACTCCTGCACACACATGGTACACATATACTCATACAGGTTCACATACATACATGTAACTTTCAATAAATCTTTTTAAAAAATAAGTAAAATATGACACTGGAAATCAAAGCTGTAGGAAAGCCAGAAAAATTATGAATAGACAGAAACCAAACAGAATACTATTGAGCAGCCCATGACCCCAAAGAAATCACAAGTGTAAATGTCTGTATGAAAACTGAAACCAGAGCAAACCAAACTGTGGGCGGTGTCAAAAGCAGTCCTGAGACAGAAGTTCATGGTGTCGATTGCCTCCACAAAAATGAATTTTATAAAGCCAATAAAATAGCTTTATGACTCATGGAACCAAAACAGGAAAAAAGCTAAACCCAGAGATAGAAAGGATAAAAAGAAATAAAAAATATTAGAGCATACATAGAGTAAATAGAGGAAATTGTTATAGAACAAATACCATTTACACTATTACCAGAAAAAAATAGGTACAAATCTAACAAAATATGTCCAAAAAGTAAATGAGGAAAACCACAAACTTCTGATGAAAGAAATCAAATGACTAAGTAAATAGAGAAGTATTCCATGTTCATGAATAGGAAGAGTCAATATTATTGATATATCAGTTCTTCTTGACTTAATCTATAGATACAAGGATCCCAGCAAAGGTTTTTGTGGCTGTTGGCAGATTTATTGTAAAGTTTACACTCAGAGGTCAGAATTCAGAATAGTAACTACAATACTGAAGAAAGGCTGACATTACCCAAATTGAAGACTTTCTATAAAGCCATGATAATCAAGATAGTGAGCTATTGGTGAGAAACAAACAGATCAATGGAACAGAATGCAGAGCCTAGAAACACATCAGTCAACTAGTCTTTGAGGAAGGGGAAAGGTAATGCATGAGTCTCCTAACAAATTTTACTGGAGCCATGGGTGTTATGGAATATTTGTACTGTGAAACTCTGAGACTGTGTTAATAAAATTAACCTTGAATGAGGGGGTAGTGCCAGCGACTAGTTGGCAAGAATTAGTCATAGAGATCACAGAGGGCCTGGTAAGATGGTAGAGAGACACACAGGAAAGAGGAGGGAGAGACTAGAAATTTAAGGCCCTTTTTGGTTTGGCATGGCATAGAGAGATGCTCTCTTGCTGGGTCTCTGGCCGAAAAGGAAGGTCAGCTGGTTGCTTCTCAGCCTCTCTCTGAGCTAGCAGGTTTTCACCCCAACATCTGGCTCCCAAGTTTTTATTGGTAAATAGAACAACTTAGATAAAAAAAAAACAACACACTGGATATTCATATGCAACAATAAAAAACACTGTGGACACAGACCTCATAGTCCTCATAGGAAAAAAGTCAAAATTGATTGCATACTTTAACATAAAATGAAAATTACAGAACTCTAGAAGGAGGCTAAGAATGTGGCTCCATCGGCAGAGTGCATGCCTGCATGCAGGAAGCCCCGGCTTCTATCTCCTGTACCTCATAAACCCAGCATGGTGCCACAGGCCTGAAATCCCAGGAGGTAGAGGCTGGAGAATTGGCAGTACAAGGTCATCTTAGCTACATACAAATTTGAGGCTAGATTGGGATCTATAAGAGCCTGTCCCAAAAGAAAAGTTATTAAAAATCTCTGAGAACATAACTCAGGAGAGAAATCTAGATGCCCTTGGGCTTGCAGATGACTTTTCAGATATACCAAAGAGAATCTATGAAAGAAAGAATTAATACTGGTCTTTGCTAAGGTTCAGGTTTCCCGTTTGAAAGAAACTGTCATGAGGGTGAAGAACAAGCCACTGTGAGAAAACATTTGCAAGAGTCATATCTGATAAAGGACTATTCCAGAGCATAGGCAGGAAAATCAACATGAATATAAATAGCTTGGTTTATAATAGGACAAAGAGTTGACTGGGTGCTCAGAGAAGCTGCATGGCCAGAAAATGACTCTTCCGTGTCGTCGGGGAAGGACAAGCTAAAACAACAATGAGATTCCAGAACTGTATGTGTGTATATAGAATAGAACAGAATAGATACCCATTCCTTTGGGGTGGAAGGCAAGGTGCAACCCTAAAAATATTAGATGCACATGCTATTCCCCTGTGTATATAGCAGTTAGTTTGCTTCCTGTAGAATAGAAAAATCTATTATGTATGTGAACTAAAAGATTTTATCAGAATCCTGTAGGACTGAAATGATTATTATATTTCTAAATTATTTTTTATATTTTCTTAAAAATCCAGGGTGTGGGGTCTACACATCACAACCTGATAGTTCCCTGAAATAACTATCTTAAAGAAAACCCAGTGTAGAAGAAGGCTAATGTGTATATGATTATTTTTTATGTATTTATTTATTATGTTAACATTATTCAGCATACATAAGATTTTTCTTTAAACTTTGTGTTTACTTTATTCTGTAAATATGAGTGCACACACAAGCATCACAACACACTTGTGGGGGTCAGAGGACATCTATAGGAGTCGGTTCTCTCCCTCTACCACATGGGTCCTGAGACTTGAACTCAAGGCCCTGGCCCAGGTAGAAGGCACCCACAGAGCTGTGTCATCAGCCACCTTGTTAAACTGCACTCTGCCTGGCTACTGTACAAACCTGATGCCTGCGATTCCCTCCCATCCAGCACACCACGGCTATTAACCCTCATCATCTAGCGCATTATTATATCGTTATCCTGCTCCTAAGCCATCTGTCCTGGGTGCTCTCACTTGTCGTTCTGCAGCTCTTGGAGAACTCTTCTCTGCCCTGCTCTGGGCTGCAGAAGGACCCACATAGAACTTTCCACCTGTGACTTCTGCTTGGGGTTGGCAGATTAAGTCACTAGTATAAAACTAAAGGGAAGGGGAAAGGAAGGGAGACGTGTGTTTATTTTCTAGTTCCCTACCTGCCACCCAAGGCCTCATCTGAATGGGGACAGCCTCTCTCTAACAGTTACAGCACTTGGCACATTCTCATAGCCGCTCTCACCTCTGGCCTATTCTGGCAAGCAGAAGCCATAGCGTCTACTGATTTGGGTCCCTATAATGTCTTGCTCACTATTCCTTGTTAGAGTTCTTCATTTGTTGCTATGGGATAATGCTCTTGTACACTGTAAAGATTTGTCACTCGTATGAGTTTAATAAAATGCTGATTGGTCAGTAACCAGGCAAATAGTATAGTTGGGGCAACCAGACTAAGAGAATTCTGAGAAGAAGAAAGGCAGAGAGTCAGTCACCAGCCAGATGTAGAGGAAGCAAAATGAAAATGCCTCACTGATAAAAGATACCAAGTCATGTGGCTGAACATAGACAAGAACCATGGGTTAATTTAAGCTGTAAAAGCTAGTTAGTAATAAACCTGAGCTAATAGGTCAAACAGTTTGTAATTAATATAAGCCTCTGTGTGTTTTCTTGAGATTGAACGGCTGCAGGAACCAGGCAGGACAGAAACTTCCATTTACACTCTGTCTATCTTTACCCAGCCAACTCTAACTTGGCCTAAGTTGTTATCAGCATGCACGCTATTTCCTGACAAACTCACCCAAGACAGTCTGGGCTATATGTGGGTGGAATATGGTCTATGTTAACCACAAAACCAGGATCTGCACCACAAAATGAGCGTTCCCACTCATCCATCACTTCATGACCATTTGCATCATGGAAGCCAGAAGAAAAGAACTGCTTGTGCTGTGAGTGCTGCCAGGATGCAGTCTACAAGGAGCAGGAGTAGCTGGGAGTCAAGCAGAATGCAGGAGCAGGTACTGTCAGAGTGGGCTGGAGCCACACGTGAGAGGTTAATGTTGGCCTCTCTGAAAACTAAGCCCGAGAAAATAGGCAGGTGCTGTTGGAGCAATTGGCAGAAGAAAGGCTCCTGTGGGGATCAATGGGTCTTAGCCTCAGATGCTCATAAACTCCCAAAGAAAATTAAATTTCCCAGCAGATCTTTCCCAACCTAAGACCAAAGAGATACTGTTGTTCAATCTTTGTGGAATGCAGGTTAAAGAGCTGTCCCAAATAAAAGCAGTAGTCAAAATAATAATAATAATAATAATAATAATAATAATAATAATAATAATAATAATAATAATTTTAAAAGCATTCACTAGGGGGCCTGAAGAGATGGCTCTGTAGTTAAGAGCACCAGTAGTTGCTCTTGCAAAGGACCTGGGTTCAATTCCCAGCACTCACATTGTGGCTCACAATTGTCTGTAACTCCAGTTCCAGGAGCTCCAATGCCCTCCCCCCTCAGGCAACAGACACTTGTATGGTACACAGACATACACAAAGCCCAAACGCCCATAACGTAACTGTTTTTAAAAACCATGTGCTGGGGATGGAGCTCAAACAGTAGAGTGATTTTCTAGAATGCACAAAGTCCTGGGCTCGATGGTCAGCATAGCAGAAGACAAGTGTGTTGGTGCTGGAATCCTAGTGCTGGGAAGGGTTGGGATTAAGTTTAGAATTATGATTGGCATTCAAGCTTCCTTAGCTATATAGCAAGTTCAGGATCAGATAGACAGACAGACGGGGGTAAAGAAAGGAAAAAGGTGCAATTACCTAGATTTCCAAGGCTACCTCATCCTTCTCCAGCTGCCCCACAGAGGAGGTAAAGGGAGAGGTACCATCTGTCCCGATCCTCCTGCCACAGGCTGGGCATTCAACCCTCTTGACCCCTAGAAGATGGCTTTTTTTTCTGAGAGTACTCAAGACCTCAGCAGACTGTGGGATGCTCCGTCGTTGTATCTAGTCTCTAGACCACTGGGGAAGAGCCACACAGGTGCACACTGGCACCCATTCAGCAGAAGATGAAGAGGTTATGGGACTCACAGTGAACTCTCGTGGCTCCTTTGCCTGAGAGCTGCCCTTGGCATTTCTTCTTCTGATCCTTTGGGCTGTTTACACGAGGCCTAGTAATTGTATACAGATTTAAAGGACTCTGGGGACAGCAGAGCAGAGGGAGACCTCGAGTGCCACTCTGAGGAAAGGCAGGAGACTGTCCATCATGGACATGATCACAGAAGACAGGTTCAAAGACGTGGTGCTTTGCAAACCTCGTTTATCTGGGTACCAGAACAATCATCATTTCAAAGGTAGAGAAACAGAGTCAATGAGGCCAGGAGTATTGGCTTTCAGTCACCCTGAGATTTCTCAGTGTTTAAAAAAAATACTGGAAGTTTAATTTCAGAAACACATTTTTTTCTTTCTTTTTTTAGATGTGTTTCCATGGTTTTGGAAACAGGGAGGAATGTGAGTTTATTACATATTGTTTTATTATAACTGTGTGTACATGTGGTGTGCTGGAGGGGGTAGGTGCATGCTACGGCAAATGCACGGAGGTCAGAGGGTGACTTACAGAAATCGGTTCCCTCCGTCTATCACTGGAGTCCCGGGGATTGAACTCAAGTCACCAGGCTTGGCAGCAATCGCCTCTGCCCACTAAGCCATCTCGCTGGTTGTCGAAGGAGTGTGGTTAGCACTACCTCCTCACCTTGTCTCACAGCAGAAGGGGTCTGTGAATGGTGTGTGGCTGCAGACCATTTCAAAGACTGCAGAAACACATGGAGAGGGGCTTTGCAAACTAGTGTTTGGTAGTGAACCTTTTTTTCTCCCCAGAGGAAATCTTATGGGAAACATGGAAGAGAGACAGAAGTCTCGAACTCCACCATTTGAAAGCTCAGATGGGGCCTCAGTCCTCTCAGACGCTCTTCTGAGAACACTCTACAGAACACAGCAGCAAGTCCCTAATTAAAGAAAGGCCATCAGCTGCCAAGATGCCTGCCCCAGACTGACATCTGTCAGGTTGTCACACTGAGTGAGCCCTGTCACCTCTCAGGAACCCAGGGGCTCATCTCTGACCTGTGGTTCCTTTGGCTCTGGAGTTACAGTTTCTCTCACTCACAGGGCAGGTGTTTCTCTTTGCTGACTCACAGCTGCAGGTAAAGGCAGCTAAGATGCAACCTCGCCTATTGTGGTTCCCTCCCCGAGTGTGAGTCCCACCACCTGGGCCCTCACCATGTGTCAAGGGGGCACCACACTCCTCTGTTGGTGATCTGCAGCTGTGAGTCAGCAAAGAGAACACCTGCCCTCTGTCACAGTAGCTATTAGCTGAACACAGGGACGAGGCTCAACAAACCTCCTGTCTCTTGTTTGCAATTTCCCTGGACAAACAAAGGAAAAACATGACCAAAAAGACACGATTAGATGCTCAGTCTGCTGAGCAGAGAGCAGAGAATGTGAGCAGCCCCAGAGGTCCACGGATGCTGGGAAGTACCGGGCAGAAGAACATTTATCAACTGTCTGAGTCGTCAAGAGTGAAACAGCCTGACACCTGTGGTGTTTTAAAATTGCTCAGCAGCTGGGGAGATGGTTCAGCAATTAAAGTGCTTACCAACAAGCACTGGGGATCAGAGTTCAGCCCCCGAGAATCTATGTATATATCTAATTCCAGACTCAGAAGGCAGAGAGTGGGATGGCCGAAAGAAAGACAGCTAGCAAGACTAACCACATCAGTGAGATCTGGGTTTGATTGGAAGGTCTTGCCTTGAAGATTAAGGTAGAAGAGGAAGGAAGGATGATTCCAGACACAACTCGAAGCCTCACATGCAGGTGTGCACACTTGCATACGTGTCTGCATTTACATATGCTCACACACATGCAAAAACATATATGTTTACACATAGGCACACCAAATGTGTGTGCACACACACACAAATAGAAAATAGAATACAATGATAAAAATTAAAATGTTCAGCCCAACAAAACAAAATGCAGGAGAAACAGTAAGACAAGACATGGAAAATGATGCCCACTATCAGCTCCAGTGGGCTCCAGTCCAGGTGGGCACAGGGACGTTCGCTGCTCTCTCTATCTGGAGTGTATCTGAAGGGTTCTATCACCAAAGGCTGTTTGTTGTCCGTTCACATATGCGATGCCCACCTTAGACACTGGGCATATTCTCCCATGTGCACTTTGTATTAAAGCAAAGGACCACAGCAACTGTGTCACTTACCAAAGGGTGATAGAGAAGTTCTTGTCCCTGACTCTGAGAAAGGCTTGTGGAGAGAAGGGCGCAGAACAGGGTTTTGACTTCTTCTAGGCACCTGGAAGCTCTCCAGGAGTGGGAAGACCGGGTGAAAACACCCCGAGAGAATGCCAGGACAGGACAGACGCTCCGAGGGAGCAGGCTCATGACTCAGACACACACTTCATTATCCAGTTAATACTAACCAATTATCCTGCCTCTTAATCAGCTCTGGGTAAAGCAATAAGGGGCGGATCGATGGGGCTCAGGATCAGGTATTAACCAGAGTGGTGAGGTGCATGCGTATCACGGCTGTGATTCAGGACTTGGTGTCCTCTAGTGACCTGCTCCTCAGAGAGGTCCAAACATGAGCAGGAGAATGACAAGGACAGGGCAGGCTGAGCTGGTGACAAACGAGACAGGAGCTCTGGCTTCCCAGCTCTAGAAGAGTCAGGGTCCTTTCCTTCTCTTGCTCTTAGGTGCTGGGCACAAAGATCGTTGGCTGAACATTTACTGGTGAGCCAACTGCTGGGCCAGAGGCTGGGGTTCTGAGTTGCCCTAGACTCATAAACACCTCTCAGAGCTCTGAGGAAAATCAGTCACCGTAAGAGACGATCAATAATGTGAGTTCAGAAGAAGTCTGCACCAAGCTGGGACATCTTAGAGGAAGCAGAACCTGTATTCAGCTGTGAAGCAAGGGGAAGGCTCAGGCATACTAGGGAGGGCTACCCGGAGAAAGGCGGGCACACATAAGATTTGTCTGTATTGGAGATGGGGTGGCAGGGTTTTTTTTTTTTTTTTTTTTTTTTTGAAGAGAGCATCAAAGAAGGTTCTAGAAGGTGGTAAAAGACATTGACTTCAGATGTGAGTGTCAGGCTGACAGTAACACAGAGAGCGACTTTCTGATCAACGCACAGGGTCTCTGTGCACACTATTACATGTGGGGAACCAATTTCCTACACCTCCCCAGCCCATACCCTGCTCCCAGCCTTTGAAGTCTGCCCCCCCCCCCAGGTGGGCAACAGTGGAGTCTAGTCCTTGCTCTATAGCTTTGAGGCCAGCGATAAACTTGCTTTGCCCTGTGAGATCTGAGCCTATAGCTAAGGCTGGAGACACGGGTTTGCATTGGGGCTTACATGTGTGGACCAGCACAGGCTATTGGTCCATGAAAGATGCAGACCCTGCCCCAGAGACATTCAGTCTTAATGAGAATTTTCCCCAGTCACTGCGGCCAAGCCTGGACAGCATGGCCATGTCTAGCTTTGGCCAGCTAATCTCTAGCCACAACACATTCAATCCGTACATCTAGATGTCCTGTCAATGCAGGAGCTCAATAATTCCGCATGTATGCATATGTTTGTGCACATGGAGGGCATATGTGCGTGTGCACACATACACGAGGCCGGAGGCCAATGTCAGGTGTTAATCAGGTCACATGCTGTAAGGACAAAGTTGTTGCCTAGCTTCTACACGTGCTGTGGCACACATCTGTCCACACGGTCACATGCCCTTCCACATCACACATACACAAATAGAATTGATAACTTCCAAAAGATTTTTGTAATCCCAGCACTGGGGAGGCAGAGGCAGGCAGATCTCTGTGAATTCAAGGCCAGCCTGGTCTGCAGAGTGAGTTCCAGGACAGCCAGGACTGTTACACAGAGAAATCCTGCTTCAAAATCAATTTTTTAAAAAAAAGTAAGTATTCTAAGTGGCCAAACTGTGACACCTTAGACCACACATAAACACACCGCCAAATCTAAATGTTTGGATTTTTACATTTTTATTTCTTATTTATTTATTATTTTATATGTATGGGTGTTTGATCTGCATATCTCTCTGTGCAGCATGTGTGTGCACGGCCTAAGGACGCCAGAAGAGGGTGTCAGACCCCCTAGGATGGAAGTTATACGCAGAGCTGTGAGCTACCGTGCCTGTGCTAAGACTTGAACCTGGGCCCCCTGGAGGGGACAGTGGCACAGGTCTCATGACTGTCCGCAGCTGTGATGGGGACAGGGGTCAAATATGAGCATTTCAGTTCCAAGACCTTATCTCTCCTTCACAGCGGTTGATTTCATCTGAACTTCCCTGACCAAAGAGTTGGGACTGAGGGTGAGGGAGAGAAAGAGCAGTGGGGAGGAACAGGGAAGACAGGAAGAGGCACCAGAGGAAAGAAAAAAGTAAAGAGCAGAGAAAGAGAGGGATTCTCCAGGGCTAGTGTTCAAGCCCAACCCTTCTCTTATCTATCTATCTATCTATCTATCTATCTATCTATCTATCTACCTACCAACCTACCTACCTACCTATCTATCTATCTACCTACCTATCTATCTACCTGCCTATTTATCTATCTCACTTTCTGCCTCCCCCCTTTCTCAGGGAGCAAGCACAAATGAACCCTTGGTGTGGCCACAGCTTACAGCTGGCTCCATGACACCTGTCTACCACCCTGACAAAGAATCTCTGCCAAAGATGCAACCCCGACGTTTTCCCTAGTGAAGCAAAAAAAAAAAAGTCTCAAGAAGAAATTTGACGAATCCTTCTAACTTTGAGAACACGTCTGTCTTTTTCTATGACTATGGCCAAGCAGACATCATCAAAATGCAAATCATATTCTTGTACTTTTCTGTGAAAGTGTTTTCCTAAGCCCCTTCCACAGCCCCACGCCGATCATCTGCATCCTTCCAACTGTGAACCTTTTCTCATCACAGCCCCCACCTCTAGAATCCTTCTCTCTGTCCCTGACTCTAGCACAGCCCACCCTGGGCCTTGGTCCACCCAGCCTCGCCCTCACCCTGCCCTAGGAGAGAATCAGACTACACCAGGGCTGACCAAGGTAAAGGCTTTTTATCGCCAGAAGCAAGAACATCTTGTTCTGATGACAGAGTCCTGATCTGTCAGACAGAAATATCCCAGTTTGAGACGTTAAACCTAGCAAGGCAGAAAATGAGAAAGATGCTAAGCCAGATTGCCAGAAAAGCATTTGTCAGAAACCAATATAGCTACAATCCCTGGGGTACAAGGTCGGGAGTATGAGCAGCTAGGCATTGTTGTGCACAAGCAAAACTCAGGCCCTCCCTGATCCAAGCAAAGCTGCTGCCACAGGCCAGACACATCTCAGTTACTGACCCGGGAAAGGTGGACCGAGAGGCTGCATGCAGCGCCACCTGGTGGTTGTTTGGTGATCTGCCGGGTCACCCAGCCTGAAGTTCACAGCAGTCTGAAGCCATGTATTCCTTCCCACACCTGCTCTCCCTTGCTCATTTGTCAAGATGTCACAGAGCCTAGATGTGAGGGAAAAAAAAACTAAAACAAAAAAAAACTAATTCAGTTTCAAATAAAGCAATGTACTCACTTTCTTTGCCATGTGGAGGTCACAAGACCTCAAGTGAAAATAGGGCAAAAAAAGCTAAGAACCTAATAACCCAAAAATGTTAGGGCTTCTGGCTTCTCCAGACCCTGAGGTGCCCTAGGGATAGACAGTGGGTGGGTCTCAGTAGTGACCTGTCCCTCGAGATAGAGAGGCCCACAGGTGAATATAAAATAGAGACCGAAGCCAGAGCCTCGGGAGTAAGGAATTGAAACCAGGCATCCAAGCTTCACTTTGTCCGTCCTTTAGCTGGGTCAGGAGTGACCAGGTGTCTGAATGCTACTGGGGAAACTGAGGTCCCCTTTGGGGGTTCTTAGTCTCATTAATAAAAGAATGTAGAAACGGAATGTGGACTACCCTGTAGTTGGGGTCCTGGACTGAATTAATCGGAGTATGCGATCTGAGCACCTTGTTCGTCTCTGCTTCCCGACTAAGAACACAATGGGACTGGCTGCCTCACGATCCTGCCGCTGCTAAGCCAGGAGCCGAAAGAAACCTGTCTTCCTTTAAGCTGATGTCGCCAAGTATTTTATCACAGTGAAGGCGAGGGGCTATTTATTTGCCCCTGCCTCCTGGAATACGTGCATTTTCCTTTTCTGGGACTAGACGATTAGTCGTAACCGCATATAGTGATCCCTTCACTTCCAATTTTACAATTCCATTTAATCTCCCCCTCCAAAAAAACACAGGGTTCTCACCCTAAACCATGCAGGGCTCTCGCCCTAAACCATGCAGGGCTCTCGCCCTAAACCATGCAGGGCACTTGCCCTAAACCATGCAGGGCACTTGCCTTAAACCATGCAGGGCACTTGCCTTAAACCATGCAGGGCGCTCGTCCTAAACCATGCAGGGGGCTCGCCCTAAACCATGCAGGGCGCTCGTCCTAAACCATGCAGGGGGCTCGCCCTAAACCATGCAGGGGGCTCGTCCTAAACCATGCAGGGCGCTCGTCCTAAACCATGCAGGGGGCTCGCCCTAAACCATGCAGGGGGCTCGTCCTAAACCATGCAGGGGGCTCGCCCTAAACCATGCAGGGCGCTCGCCCTAAACCATGCAGCAGTCTATCCTCTAAGTGCGTCTCTCAAAGATGCTGCTGCCCTGAGTCCTAAAGCAAAACGCAGTCAAGGTCACACAGCCACCACGTGTGACATTGACCACAGAAATCCTCACCCTCACCCTGGCACTAGAGCTGCCCACCAGCCTCCAACGACAGGGGTAGAATGGCACAAAGCCTTGCCTGCTTGTATTCAGGAGCATTTAAGAATCCCCCCCCCCCCCCCCCCCGCTAAACCATCCACCACCGTGCTGGACCTAGAACCACTTTACATTCTAAAAAGAAAAAGTACAGAACAGAGTCTAAAGGCTAAACAGCAGCCCAGACCCCTGCCTGAACAAGTGTGGCTGACCCCCGTGACCCCGTAAACAGGTGGTGCACACCTATTAGCCCAAGACTGGAGTGGTTGCGGCTGGAGAATCACAAACCTGACACCAGCCTGGCTATAGAACAAGACGTTGTCTCAAACAAAACGTGAAGTTAACAAATGCACTGCCTTCTGCCCACCGCAATGCACCACCAGCAAACCGATCCTAGGATCCACCAGAGGACTCTGCGGCGCCGCCGGAGTGATTCCAAATGCTCGGAGCGCCACCTGCTGCCCAGAATGCGGAAAGTCTGGTTTGTCTTTTCAGAATAACAAAATCAGGGTCTCTGCAATTTCTAAGTGGTCTGAGGGTGTTTGCTGTCACGATAATCCAAAATATAAGTGACC
Organism: Alexandromys fortis; assembly: GCF_014885135.2. Lineage (NCBI taxonomy): Eukaryota > Metazoa > Chordata > Mammalia > Rodentia > Cricetidae > Alexandromys > Alexandromys fortis. The sequence goes on along the minus strand of NW_026067915.1, from coordinate 11,653,870 downwards.
ACAAATGCACACCAAGTTATCAGATCGATAATGGGATAGAACTAGGTCCCATTATCAAGTTTATTTTGCATCCCAGGAGAAGCTGGGAGATTCTGCCAGAGGTGAGCTAGCCTGAGGATTCAGGTACAAGCTGCACACGTTATAGAAAGGGTTGTGAGAACGGAATTAAAGTGGATCATCTGTGTCGCACACATATCTAGTTCAGAAGGACCTGGGACGGAATAGTCAGGGTCACGTTCACCACGCAAAAGACGTTGTAAGAACACAAACCACCACCCAGTCCATTGAGCTGGCACGGACCATAGATGTGTCTACAAAGCGAGTTCCAGGACAGCCAGGGTTACTCTGTGAAACCCGGTCTCAAAACACGAAACAACAACAAAAAATACAAGAAAGAAAAGAAATGTGTCTCTGGTATTTTCTGCAATGTTTAACACTACAGTTTAATGTTTAACATACATTTACAGTGTACAAGATGGTTTCATTCTTTCTGGTTTGTTTCCCTGTCTCTCTGGCTCTATGCATCTCTCTATCTCTCTCTCTCTCTCTCTCTCTCTCTCTCTCTCTCTCTCTCTCTCTCTCTCTCTCTCTCTCTCTCTCTCTCTGTTGTGCAGACATTTCCTCTGAATTGAAACAGTCCACTTAGGGGCCAGAAATCCTACAACGTTCTCTCTCTATGCCTCTCTCTGTCTCTTTGNTCTCTCTCTCTCTCTCTCTCTCTCTCTCTCTCTCTCTCTCTCTCTCTCTCTCTCTCTCTCTCTCTCTCTCTCTCTCTCTCTCTCTCTCTCTCTCTCACTGTTGTGCAGACATTTCCTCTGAATTGAAACAGTCCACTTAGGGGCCAGAAATCCTACAACGTTCTCTCTCTATGCCTCTCTCTGTCTCTTTGTCTCTGTCTCTCTCCCTCTATTTCTGTGTGTATCATTCTGTTTCTCTCCCTCTCTCTGTCTCTGTCTCTCTTTGTCTCTCTCTCTCTCACACACACACACACACACTGCTATTTGGGGTGTTTGGATGGATGGATGGATGGATGGATGGATGGATGGATGGATAGATAGATGAGGTCCATATAGAGAAAGTCTTTGTTCTTGTTGCTGTGATTTTAGAAAACAAAATGCCCTGATAAGAGCAACGCAAGGGGAACCCGGGTTATTTTAGCTCCCAGGTCAAGGCACAGGCCATCATGGTGCGAAAGTCAAAGCAACAGCAGCTTAAAGCAGACGCTCATCCCACACCCACAGTCAGGACAGAGAGGGACGGGTGCCGCCACTCGGGTCTCCTTCTCCCATTTCACATCCCAGGATCCCAACCAGGGAAGTATTGCTGCCCACAGTGGGTGGATCTCCTCACCTCAACTGATTATCACTATACCCACCCACAAGAATGCCCCAGAGGCCATCTCCAGATGAAACTAGGGTCTGTTAATGGGCAGTCAACATTAATCATCCTCAGTGGTTTACTAGACTTTCTTTCTCCAAAGGGAGTGCTTACATGACTCACCATTAGTCTGCTGGGGTTGATTATGCTGTGTCTCATGACAAACAATCCAAGTTTCCACGGCTCATAATCACAACCCTCTGTTGCTCTCTTCAGTCGTTCGGAAGGTCAGATGGGGCCACTCCATTCCTGTATACAGGCCAGCTTCTGGTCCCTTCCAGGGGTCTGTCTTCTTTCACTGAGAATTCCCGGGGCATTCTCTTTTTGTGGCAGGCGGAAGCAGGACTTGGGCCAAGCTGGACAAGCAGATAAACCCACAGCTGCCAGCCACTGACTTAGGTGCTCGAATCCCATTGGTAAATCAAAGCATATGATTACCTACTTGTGGCAGGAAGGGATGGTCTTCCAGAAGCTAGAGGAATCTGGAGCAAGGATGGCAAGACAGGTAGGATGCAGATAAACCATAGACTCTACCGCAGATTAAAATTGGGTGGTAGGATTGGTTGGTTGATTGGTTGGCTGGTTGGTTGGTTGAGACTGAGTCACGTGGATGTCCCTAAGCTGCCAGTTCCAAGCTCCCTGATGCTTATATTGTTTTCACAGCGAAAGAGACTGGCTGGTGTTGGCAGCAGGTCAAGGGGCATGGACATTTTCCATTGGGAAGTGATATTGGGGGTGTGGTGGGTAGAGAAGATGGATGCTCCTATTTTCACGTTGTGTCACCCTGACCTCTGTTCCTCATTCTGGATCACACCCTACCAGCTGCCATTTCAAAGTGACACTCAGGTGAGGGTGTCCTGGATGTGGGCTGTCCTGCAGTGTGTAAGGGGAGGGAGGAATGAGAGTGCCCGTCCGAGGCAGGTGACCGCTGGGCTTAGACAGTGGTGATTCCCAGGGAGAAGACCGGGGCATGTGGTCAGACAAGCACTTGAGAAGCGAGCCGTGGAGATGTGTGTCCAAGAGAACAGCTGCTGGTCCTGCTCTGTAATCCCAGCACGGAGAGACTGAGATAGCAGGGTCATCACGAGTGGAGGCCAGCCTGGGCTATACAGTGGGTTCCCAGCCAGCCTGGGCTATACAGTGGGTTCCCAGCCAGCCTGGGCTATACAGTGGGTTCCCAGCCAGCCTGGGCTATACAGTGGGTTCCCAGCCAGCCTGGGCTATACAGTGGGTTCCCAGCCAGCCTGGGCCAGAGTAGAGACCTTGTCTCTAAAGGAAAAGAGAAGAGACAGAGACACTGAAAGAGAAGAGGCAAAAGACAAGGAAGGAGACAAAAAAGGGGGAGGGAGGAAGAGACATAAGAGAAAGAAAGCGGGAGAGAAAAATAGAGGAGAGAAGGAAGGAGAGGAGGTGGGGGGAGAGAGGAGGGAAGAGAAGAGGAAAAGAGAGGAGAATGGAAGAGGAAAAAGTATGAAGCCAGAAAGTGTGGTTCACCTTACAGGAGATAAATTGGCTCCTTGCTTGTCAAAGGGACAGACAAACTGAGAAAAGCCTGGTGTTCAACCCTTGAGCAGTGCTTATGGGGCTGAGAGAGTCGGGCCATGCAATTCAAAGTGTCCACCTGGCAGGCTCAGAGCCAGAGCCATTTGATCCCAGGCAAATCCACTCTGCTGGCTTTGCTCAGCCTTCTATCATCTCCTAAAGATAAGTTCCCCTTTATGGGAGCTTTGAAGCCAGGGGCACAGCAAAGGGAATCACTCTCTTGAGGCTGAAGGCTGTGGGAGAATGCTCTTGTACACTGTAAAGATTTGTCACTTGTATTGGTTTTAATAAACCACTGATTGATCAGTAGCTGGGGCAACCAGACTAGGAGAATTCTGGGAAGAAGAAAGGAAGAGACACAGTTGCCAGCCAGATGAGGAGGAAACAAGACAAGAATGCCTTATTACTGGGAAAAGGTACCAAGCCACATGGGTAAGCATGAAGAAGAATTATGGGTAAATTTAATTCATAAGAGCTAATTAATAATAAACCTGAGCTAACAGAACAAAAAGTTTATGATTAATATAAGCCTTTGTGTGTTTATTTGGAACTGAACAGCTTCAGAACTGGGTGGGACAGAAACTTGCGTCTACAGCTGAAGGTTTGACTTTGGGTGTTTGCTGATAGAAACAGATTCACTGATCTCTTTGGGGGAAGGATGCTCTTATAGTTTTGTTTTGTTTTAAGTGTTTTGAGGGGAAAAAAACTTGGGCCCATTCCCGCTCTCTCTTCCCCAACACTCCTCTGAAGAGGCTTCTCTCTCTGTGTGTCTCTCTCTCTGTCTTCCCACAGGCCACTCTGAGCTCCCCTTCTCTCTCCCTTTTCTTCATGCATCCCGCCCAATAAAACCCTCTACATGAAAAAGAATTTTGGGGAAAAGAGCTGGGTGGTAGTAATGCACAGGCCTTTAATCCCAGCACTCGGGAGGCAGAGACAGGTGGATCTCTTTGAGTTTAAGGCCAGCCTGGTCTACAGAGGGAGTTCCAAGACAGGCTCCAAAGCTACAGAGAAACCCTGTCTCAAAAAAAAAAAAAAGTTTTTGCTTCTTTTCTGAAAGAGTACAATAGTAAGGACCAGCCAGGGACCACAGCTGGGAAGAGCTGAGCCCCACAGGGGTGCAGAGACGATACGTCTGTGCTGTATGCCAAAGTCTCTTCTGTTGTGATTTTTCAAGTCTTTTGACCACGCCTCTGCCGCCACAGGGTTCAGCGTAATCCAGCAGGTGACCTGAGATAATGACTCAGTCTGTAAAGCCCTTACCTTGCAAGCCTGAGATCCTAACCTCAATGCCATTGTGAAAGCTGGGCTTGGTGGAGTGCTGTGATCCCACTGCCTGGACCTCACTGACTAGCCGCCTACCCTCTTTGGTGATTTCTGGGCCAGTGTCTCAAAACACAGGATGGATGGTACCTGAGGAACAGCACCTAACCGTGCCCTCGGCGCCCCCATACCTGTGCACACACACACACACACACACACACACACACACGGGAACACACACCACCTGCTTGGTGACTGCGGTGAGGCCCATTACCTCTACCTGCAATTACCCACGTCACAGACCACAGCCTGGTTATCTTCATAATGCAGGAAACATAGGTTCTAGAACTATCACAAGGCCTTCAGGGCCAGCCTGTGCCTCTCTGGTAATGGGGTAGTAATTCCTGGTTTCTCCTCCCCCAGTTCCTCCTCCTCTCCATCCCTAGAGGGGAATCAATGCTTCAGCTCCTCAGTGAAAGAATGCAACAAGAGCAGGGGACGGGGCTGCTCTGCACAGCCTTGGGTCCTCCTCCAACAGCTAAGACTGGCTTTGTAAACTAAATAATGACGAGCAAACCAGGCCGCTCCTCACCCCAGTTTCTCCATCTGTAAAGTAGGGTGGGAATTGTCAACAAAAAACATAAAGCTCTTGCTCCAAAAAGAATAAGAAATTATTTATTCTGAGCCAAACGTGAGTGATCACGGCCTGGCAACAGACATTCATGTTGCCCTAAATGATAAACCATCCTGGAAATTGTGACATGATTTTTTTTTTATTATCACCAAATAAAACAAAGTCACAAATCAATGAATTTACCAAATATACTGGTGATAGAATTAGGTAGGTGGCTGATGGCAAGGCAGGGATGTCTTTTCGGTGGGCTCTGGATGCTGTTCCGTCTTAGTTTGGGGGTTAGAAACTCGCAGTCGGCTGAGTTAGTACGTTCTAACAGCTTTATCTGTTAGGTCAGATACACAGTTTGGTGACACATAACTATTAGGGGAATAAAGATAACCCAAGATAAGTTTTGGCTCTCGGTCTGTACATTCCAATTCTCCATAATCATGAAATTCTAACCAATCAGCCTGCAGATGCTTCCCAAAAAAGTGCTGTTTTTTTGTTTGTTTGTTTGTTTGTTTGTTTTCATGGAATTTCAGCTCATAGAACCACACTTACTGACTGGTCTCTGCTGTTCCGAGACGAAAACAAGATTTTCCCACACCTGTCAAAGGTTAAAACACAGCTGTGTTGAACTCTATTCCCCAGCTCTCTCCCCGCCCCCACCACCACCACTACTGAACGAGGCAGTTCAGAGTACGCTTTATTGAAGTAGAAAAGCCAGGATTAGCCTCATTCGTCATATGGGGAGCTCTCACAATGGAAAGCTCACTCACGTAGCCCGCTATGAACTTGACTACAAGGAGGAAACAGAACTCATAGTTATTATCAAAATTCTTCATTCATGGCAATTCTTACCCAAAAAGTATTAAAGATTTTAGATATACAAATCTAAAAATATCATAGAGCAATTAACAGTAGGACTTGCTTTTAAACCACTCTTCAAAATATGCCAGGTGTCTCTTCTCTTTCTCTAGTCCTTGGAGAGGGGGCTTGCATGGTCTTCTTGTAGACGCCACCCTCTTCCGTGTCATCAAGGAGAGAAAGTTGGCTAGGTGCCCCAGACAGGACTATGACACCTGCCCTGCAACCTTCCTGTGTTGGCTCTGGAAGCAACCCTCGCTGCTGGGGGACTCGTCCTTCTGTGGGTTCACTGTGCTGTGTCCAGACATCTCAATCCAGGGATGCTGAAGGACCTGGTGGGCTGTGTACCGCTTCTTGGGGTCCACCACCAGCAAATGTCTCACCAGATCTTTGGCAGCTGTGGAAGGCAGAGAAATTGGGGAAAGAGTGATAGATACAGGTGGCTTTATGGTATTCTTTCCTTCCAAGCCATGAAGTGGAAGCCCACACTTCCACATCAGCACCATGGGAATGCTAGCAAGCTTTCCTTGTTTGGAATAGGAGGACAGGAGTTGGAAACATCCCAGACATGTTCCAACCACTCATAACCCCGAGCACTAGAGATGAAGTTAAAGCTAAAGTAGGAGGATAGAGTACTTGAGTCTGAGCTAGCCTTGGCGAGCTACATAGTGAGTTCCCAGATAGTCTGGGCTGCAGAGTGAGGTCCTGTCTGATAAAACATAATTTAAATAAAAGAAAAAGAAAAGAAATGAAGTAAAGAACAGGAAAAAGAGAAAGGGGAAGGAAATAAGAGCCAGGGGAGAAAAGAGGAGGAAAAAAAGGAGAAAAGGGGAGGGGAGGGGCGGAGGGGAGGGGTGGGGAGAGGAGGGGAAGAGAGGATAAAAATCTGCAGACAAAAGGAAAAGTAGGGGAGGAAAGAAAGAGGAAAGGGAAGAGAAGAGGAAATGGGAAAGAAAGAACAGGGGAAGAGAGATCCGGCTAGTGGTGTTGAATAAATGAAACCTTACTTTATTGACCCTGGAATAATTCATTTAGAATTAGCCAAGGGTAAGCAGGGCTAGATAGCACAGCTGTAGCAGACAGCTGCTTGCTTTTTCCAGGCCCACTGCTGACACCCATACACCCAGGTCAAGGAAACAGAGCGGGCACCACATCTACACACTTTAAATTTTTATATCAAACTAACCAAGTTTTAAATAAAACATGTTCCCTTTTCCTAAGCTGATAAATATTCTTGCTTACTGACAAAACTGAAAACTATGCAAAGAAACCTAAGCAGCCGTTAGCACTAACTCAACTGAATTTCACCTTCCACTCAAGTCCATGCTGAGCCTAGAGAGATGGGGACTCTGTTGGAAGTCAGACCCCCACCTCCTACCCCACCCCTACTCCCTTGTCCCCCACCTCCCACCCCACCCCACCCCACCCTCATACCCATACCACCCCCCTCCCACGCCACACCCACACCCATACCCCCCACCTCCCACCCCACACCCATGCCCATACCCTTCCACCTCCCACCCAACTCCCACCCCACCTCCTTATCCCCAACACCCTTACCCCCCCCCCCAGGGGCTACAAGGGAAAAGCCTCACAGATCTGGTCCTGCCCCACTGCAATCTCCTGTGGATGATTGACAGTCCACATCCAGCTGCTGTAAAGAGACTCCCAGCAGCTGCAACCCTCTGTCCTCACTAAGAGAGCCTAGCCCCTTCTCCCCTGCCTGGGAATCAGAGGCAACAGGAATGTAGGCACATAGCATAGCTTACATATTAACTAAGCCTGCTTCCATAGGATCCGGAGCCACTACTACCCCCCCACACCCCTCTCAGAAACTTTTAAATAAAGAGACCTCCTTTGTCTGGTAGAACTTGAAGACTCTTGCTTCAGCCCTCCACCAGGCCATGCTAGTCCGTCTGTGGCTCCCTTGAGGGACACTCAATTTAGCTTCACTCTCAAACCTACCCACTTCTCTCTCCCCTCCAAACCTAAATGGTAGGTGATGTGGGACTCTCCTCTGTATGCTGTGAATACCACTGGTTAATAAAGAAACTGGACTGGCCTGATAGTGTAGAACAGAGCTAGGCAGAGAAAACTAAACTGAATGCTGGGAGAAAGGAGGTGGAGTCAGGGGAAGCCATGGAGCTAGGTCTGTAATGGTGGCAGCTACTGATACCTCCTAGCAGGAAAAGGAGCCACAGTTGATAGTCCAGCCATTATTCCCTTCTTCCTTCCCTTGACTATGAGTGATCTTGGAAGGTGCTGGAGTATATGAAAAATGGATGCTGACAGCAGAGGTGGCTCCATAATCCACAGGCCATCATCCATGATGGGGTGGAACTATGCAGTGATGCAGCTGTGTTTGGGCCACACTTGTTCCTGTACATCACTCTTCATGCCTACTATGAAAGTAAATTCAACAAACTCACTGGTTCCCCAAGTGGCACTTTTAGGAATTGCAGCTTTGGTCAACACTTGTTCATGCCTACTGTGTAGGCTGCACTATATGCCACATTGTTGAAGACAATGGCTTTCCAGACTTTCCTTGCCTTGAGAGGCTCCATTCTATAAGTAGATTTTGACTCCATGGGAGCAGGGCTGGACACCTGGGTTAACACATGACTGGGACAGTCCATCCATCCTGAGGATAGGGCGGACACGTGATTTGGTCAGTCCATCCATCCTGAGGATAGAGGGGGCTGAGTACCTGGGTGAACACATGACTAGGACTGTCCACCCAGTAGCACTTACAAGGCTCAGCCTATACTGTATTCCCCGAGAGTAGAAAAGTTACCACTTACAAATGTATTGGAGTGGATTGAGGCCATAGGGAACATGGGCCCCAGGCCCAAACACTTAAACACACCAGACTAAGAAAAGGGTGCAATACCCTGACTTAAACCCAGAAAGAGGACGCCCAGCACTGCACTGGCAAGAATCCCCATCAGCCTGTGATACCTGGTATATGAATCAAGGACCAACAGGCAGAGTACTCCCAGGTGTCCCTGGGGCTTCAGTTCAGCTCTGTCCCCACTGCTGATACAGCCTACCCAACTGTTACAAACCTGAGGTGGCATTTCAATTGTATTTTAATAAAGACTGTCTGAAGATCTGAGAGTCAAACAGTCCCACTGGTCAGCCTTACAGACCAGGTTATGGCAACACACACCTTTAATCTCAGTAGCCACACTAGTTGCCATAGAAATCGGGCGGTGCATGCCTTTAATCATGCTGGTGCACACCTTTAATCCCAGCCCTAGAGAGGATTATTAAACAGGAGGAAACAGCTTTCAACACGCAGCCTCATTCTGAGATTCCAGGAGGCAGGATCGCCGTTTCAGACTGAGGTCGAGGTAAAGAGCCAGTGGCTGGCTGATTTGCTTTTCAGGCCTTCAGGTTGAACAACCAATTTCTCTCTCTGAGTTTTCATTAATCGTGCTTCACAAACCCATCCTCCTGATTTCCTGTCTGGCCCTGCCACCCACCTGCTTGCCAGCTCTGGCAACAGACCTAAGCCTGTCCTTTAAACTCTCAGTCAAAGTCAACCCTGCCACTTCACTCTCAAACCCTGTGAGTGATGGCAGCCTGGCTGACAATGGCAGTGGGTGGCATGGCCTGGCACTGGCGACCTTGCAACTGTCTCTAATTTGGGGTCCTTATCTTATCAGTGTAGAGTCTACTTAATTTCTTTCTGTCCGCCTCTGAAACCTCTTGAAATTCTGCTGCAACCCTTTTCGGCCTTTTGTATCTATTCAATAGTATGTGTGTGCACGTGTGTGTGCATGCATGTGTGTGTATACATGCTTATCCTGTGACATATGATGTAAGAGCTAATAGTAGTAATTAAGACTGGAATAAAAGAACCCGTATTAACATTGGTCCAATTATCAATCTGGCAAATTGCTACCATGAACATTATTTTATGACTTTATTGTTACTCAATAAGTTTTGCCTTTGTGGAGAGAGACACAAGTGTATGCATTTATCTCTGCCGCTGACATAGCCTTCTCGGGACAACGTCTTTCCCAGGAAAAGCTAATACAATGCACCCAGGAGAATCGACAGACTGGAGGGCCCCATCTCAACTGAGAGCCTTCCCAGTCTCTTATCTATGCGTGAGGACAGTTGATACATCACACGAAGCTTCACCCACACCCTCCAAATACCTCTCCAGGCCACTCTGAAAGAGTAAGAAGAGTCCCACAGCCCTTGGTCCCATCCCAGGGAGTCCCCAAGTCTCACCATCAGAGATGCTGTCCCAGTAAGGAGCGAGGAACTCGAACTGGCCCAGTTGGATGATGTTGAAGAGTTCATCCTGGTCCCTCTCGGGACTTCGGAAAGGCGGGAAGCCACACAAGAGGATGTAGAGGATCACACCGGCAGCCCACATGTCTACCTCCAGGCCATAACCTGCAAGAACACAGTAGCAGGAAACCCCAGACAGGAGGGTCAAGGGTGACAACTATCTCTTGAGCTGTACAGCAACAGCAACAAAAGCAAAAACTCCTGCTCCCTTAAGCTGCCTATGCCGGATATTTTGTCACAATGAAAAGAAGTAGCAAACATGACAGTTGGTTGTAATATGACTTATTGGAGATGAGATGATGTACAAAGTAATTGCCCTTGTTAGAGTTAACTGTCACTTTTTACATAGCCTACAGTTCCCTGAGAAGTTGAACATAGCCTGTGATCAGTATCTATAGAGAATCATCTTGATTAGTAATTGATGCAGATAAAAGGGCCAAGCCCACTATGGGCAGTACCATCCCTAGGCTTGAGCTGAATATGAAAGCTAGTTACCAATGAACCTATGAGCAGGCCATCAAGCATCATTCTGCCTTGGCTTCTATTGCTTTCCTGGTTGCAAAGTCTCTGGTTGGAATAGCAAGCAGTCTGCCTTCAGGTTCCTGCCTTGCTTACCCACCCTGATGTCCCTAAGTTGAGAGTGACCTGGAAGTGCAAGATGAAAGAAGCCTTTTCCTCCCCTAAGTGGCCTTTTTGGTCATGGTGTTTGCCCCAGGAGCAGAACGGAACTAGAACAGTGATGCCCGGTTAAGGCTTTTATGTACCTCACTTATCCGCCCACAAACAGGCGTGGACACATTTTCAAGTACTTTCTGATTTTGGAAATGAACTCAACTGGTAGCTTTAAATGGACATTAGAAGTTCATTTCCTAAGTTCAGAGCAAGATTATCAAGATACAAATCAATAAGAGACTAAAGAGAATAAAAGTCCCTAATGGTCCCTTTGGGGCCAGCTCAATGATCATTGTCCAACTCTCAAGCACTGTTAAGTCTCAGGGACAGAGTCTTCTGCCTGCCCTTCTCTTAAAACTTTCCCTTGGCTTCTATAACGTGTTCTTTCCTAATCCAGTTACATCTTCCATGTAGCCCAGCCCCTACTGACTGCCTTCCCTCCTGCAGGCAGGACTTGTGGCTTGTCCGAGCTTAACTGTCCTTGTCCTGGCATCGTTGCAGAGCCACCAGCCCACCAGTTTAGCCATCAGACTGAAGAGTCAATACAACACATTTATTCATTTATCCAGGACTTCCCATCCTTGCCAACAGGACAACAGTGTGGGTCTATACTGATATCTTTCTATATACCAATGTCTTTAAAGTGATGTAATCTATACTGATATCTCTATACTGGTGTCTATATATTAATGTCTCTAAACTGATGTAGTCTATACTGATGTACTGATGTCTCTATTCTAATGTGGGTCTCTGTTTTAGTTGGTGTGCTTTCCCTATAAGCATATGCTAATTTGATTTGTCTCTCATCTAATTCATCTTTGCTATCAGTGTTCTCTAATATCACTATTATCACATCTCAGTGGCCATGACACCTGTTACTCAAAATCTAAACATTTCTTGTTTGGGATGTCTGCATGACTCTCTACATCCAGTAAGACTAGTCTTCTCAAGTCTCCACACACACACACCCCAGCCTCACACATGCTCTGTGTCCTCGTCACAGCTTCCAGGTCCCTGTGTTGATGAGGAGCTACCCATCCAACATGTCTTCCACCTGTGACCAAGCTTTCAACTCGCCCAGAGCCTCTCTCGGCCAGGAGGTAAATTTGCTTCACAATGCAACAACTGTCAGGCTATCTGCCATATATTTTCTGTTTATATGCTCTGCAAAGTATGTTGCCAAAGCAGTTCATTTGATCCTCACAAATGAGGAATGAATATTCATGGAGTTTGATATGAGATCCCTTTTGCTTTTAGATGGAGGTTAGTGGAGGAATTTTTTACCATTTAGCATAAGAAATGTTTCCATTTTTCTCCCCTAGTGGTAGACCTGGGTACAAATGGCCTTCTCTGAGCAGATTCTCTCCTTGTTCTCTTATCTCATTGTCCTGCCTACACACACACACACACACATGCAGCACACACAAATAAAGTTTTTTAGCAAGCATGAGTTTCAACTGAGAATTTTTTAACTGCTCTTTGTTGGAAAACACTAAGAAAAGCATTTGTTGGTTGTTGAGCTTGAGTATCAAAGAGCAGAGAGAAATACTTACCTTTCTCAGAAAGAATTTCAGGAGCTACATATGTGGGCGTCCCACACACAGTAAATATAGGCCTCACCACATATTTAGCCAGGCCAAAATCAGCCAGCTTCAAGGTGGTAGTCTTGTCTTCATTTCGCTGAACCTACAAGGAATCAAAACGTCCAAACCATCAAACTGCAATTGAGACAAAAAGGGATTTTGACACAGTGAGCGTGTGCAACCAGGTCAGAGCAGCAATAACTCGTGGAAGCTTATGGGGTATCCCAGGACAGCCACATCTAGCTGAACCTCAATGCAACCGCTCACATTTTCAACCAAAGAACCAGATTTAGGTTCACTGTGCCATAGAGGACAACATCATCGCGTTATCAGATGAGATGCTCAAATTCATGGATCAAAACCCAGTTTCTCAGTTGCACTGGGCACATGTGTATGTCCAACAGCCTCCTGCGAGTTGGACACCATGATGGACAGTGTAGATGGAAACTATTTCTGTGGGGCAGCACTGCATTATAACAAGGATCAGTGATGCTTCGAGCATAAATTATAGAAGAACAAGAAAAGGTCTGGAGGGGCACTGAGATGGCTCAGTGGGTAAAGGTGCTTGCCATCAAAGCTAATGACCTGAGTTCAATTCCCAAGCCCGACATGCTGGAAAGCAAGAGAAACTGACTCCAGCCTACACATATGATGTGACACACACTCCCACCCCACTTCAAATAAAGAAACATATGTTACACTCCACATGACACAAACCATGAGTGTGCAAACCTAGTACTACCTTCCTACAACTTCACTACAGTAGAAGTTGGTTCCATCTGGACTAAAAATAAGATAACCAGACCCAAATTCAAACTCCGGCCTCCTTCAATATTAGTAAGCACATACAAAGATCAACTGTTGTAGAATATTACTTCAACTAGGCAAAGATGTGTTACATTTGCATTTGCACAATATTACTTTAACTGTGTTTCTTTGGGACCTGAACACAGATCTCCTGTGCTCCTATCAGCACCTATGGGTGGAGCCCAAGGGGGAATGGTGGGTCTCCCTGTGTCTGAGTCATGGTGGCAGCCAGCAGTGTAGGATGGAGCAGTCCTCCTGTCTCTCCTTGCTAGGTAGACAGATGGTTGAGGTTTTGAAGAACGCAGCCCTACCTTGTAAAATCTCCTGTTAAACGTGAAACTGAAATGGCAGAATTGTGAGTACAGTTCAGATGAATGGGACTGAGTGGACTCTCTGGCCCCACAGGTAGAGGCATGATTTTCTGAACCACCCAGAAAACTGTAAAATCATGATATCTAGTCACAAGCTTCCTGACAAAGAATAAGAAAATACTAATGTGGCCTCCCAGAATTCATCCATGGCCTGTCAATCACCTGGGCAGGAAAACCCTTCATGGAAATCTGTCTATTCTAGAGAATTTAGAAATAGGGAAAAGCCTGCCTAAGACGTAGGCAATAAAGGTCTGCACAGTGGTCTGCTTGACCATTGTCTACTCTCCCCACTTGGAAGTGTGTCTAACCTGAGTGGCCCTTTGGGGCTCTGGTCTCCTGAAAACATTCCACTTTACTGTAATAAATACTACCATCTCCACACTGCACTCTACACAGCCTCAAAATTCTTTCTCTGGAGATTCCAAAGGAGAAGAGAGATTAGGATGACATCCTGATGATGTCATATTTTCCCACACTTGGTTCCGCCAGTGAACTGACATCTCTGCAAGTCGTGAGCATCATGTCTTAGTTGCTGAGTCTGGGTCAAGACTGACAGATGAGAGGGAGCAAGGACAGAGGGAAAGGCTGGAAACCCTTCCCAACAAGGCTGCCATCTGGGAAGAAGCATGCCTAGGAAGAGAGCTCTCCACAGGTTCAGAACTGCCCATCACTGGAGCCACGGAGCTTATGACTCTTATCCAACTTGGGCTCATTTTTATTCTCCACAGATTTTCTTCCTTGGTCAGTGCTGTTTCTGTCCCTGACATGTGTCCAGGGTCCGGATCCTTGTTCTGAGAACCTGGAAACCCCAGTGGGTGCCCTGCAGACCCCCGCCTAGGCTGCTACACATCATTGTCTCCTAAACTAACCTGGCCAAGAAGAAACCATAGCTGCAGACCCTAGGACAGTTCTGCCCACCCTGCACACAGACAGATGCAGCCTGAAAGAAACAAGAAAATAATTTAGGCTAAAAAATTCTAGTTGGGAAGGAAAGGAAAACAAAATATTGTTGGTGCCTGGAATCTCCAGATGGACTGTGTACATTCATCATATTTCCTAGGTAATTGTTGAGAAAAATGTTCCCCTCAAGAATATTTGCAAATATTTCCAGTCAAATGATCAGCGTTAAAAGTATCTGGCTTATTAAATAATCAAATAAAATGGATATCAACAAAATAAAATGGATATAAACAAAATAAAATGAATATCAACAAAATAAAATGGATATCAAATCTTAACTGGAAACTCCCAATTCCAAAGCATAGCCCACTGGACCAGTAAAGACCACATGAAATGTTCTGGGAACTCAGACTTTTATTTGAAGTTGCGCTGTGTTCAATGTCCTGACCATGTTCTCAGAACATCACATCGGTTTTTAGATGATTGTATGGGTCTGTCTAAAACATAGCACGCTGCTCTTTTCTCTTCACGGCTGAGCTTTTCCCACCTGGAACACCAACCGGTGCTGAGAAGGACCCGTGTGGTTCAGACTCCAGCTTTCACAGTCAGGGTTTCCTCCATAATCCCAGAGTTGTCTATTCTTATTTTATTATGTATCTATTTGTGAGAGGTGGGACACGGGCATGCATGTGTTTAGATACAAGTACGCATGCACACATGAGGACATTGGCTGTCCTCTCCCCCCCCCCCCCCCGCCCACCTTATTTAATGAAACAGGATCTCTGACTGAACCTGAAGCTTCAGCTAGGCTGGTTGTCCAGCATGTTCCTGGTCCCTACCTGTCTCCATTCTCCCCCACAGCGATTACAGGTACACAGTCATACTCAGATTTCATGTGGGTGCCAGGGATTTGAACTCAGGTCTTCTTGCTTTCATGGTAAGCACCGTTACCCACTGACCTGTCTCCTCAGACCACTTCAAAGCCGCCATTCACTTCACTATATGAATGGCTTTGTTCCACTCAAGGGTATGCAGCGTGTGAATGCTTTTGGTTTGGTTTTGTAACAGGTACTTTAATTCTTTGCTTCAGAACACTTCCTGTCTCGCCTTCTGGTCAGACCTCCACCCAAACAGGAATTCAATCTAATACATCTTCCTGCCAGATACTTGTTCACCTTAGATCCATCTGTGCTGACGCAGAAGTCCATCCCAACCTGCTTTCTCAACATCCTTCTCTGGGGTGACAGTGAATGAGGACACATTCATTCCAAAGATGGGAAGCAAGGAGAAAGACACCACACACACACACACACACACACACACACACACACACACACACACACACATGCCAGCTTGCTTTCTGACTTCTCTAAGCTTGACCCCAAGACTCCTCACAAGTCCTTATGTGACTTGGCTTCTGGTGTAGGGGAGGTGACACAAGGGTTCTCATTTGACCAAGCAGCCAAAGACCCCATTGAACGTCCACTCCAATACCTCTGTCTCCAGGCCTTTCTGACTTTCCTGGGTGTGGAAGCCAGCCTGCCCTGAATCACCTGTCCATGTCTCAACTAACCCCTAACCCACATCTCCAGGTTTATCTAAACTACTCTTTTGGACCATGTTCTTGCTGGGCTGGTCCAGGCTCTCTGCCTGCTAGGATGCTAAGAGGCGGCTGCACACAGCATGAATGACTGACCAGGTTGTCTGTGTCTATGTCCTCCTTTCCAACCACACCAGAGTGTCCTTCTATAAACCCTGGTATCCGCACTAGTAATGCAAGCGTCAGATGACCGCACTTGTGCCCCCAAAGCCTCACGACCAAAACCTCAAGAGACAAAACATTTAGACAGGGTATCACGTAGACCAAGCTCTGTAGCTCGGGATGACTTTGAACTTCTGGTTTTCCCACTTCCAGACCCCAAGTGCTAGGATTATAGGTGTGTACTCCATGACTAATTAATGCAGGGCTGGGGATCAAACCCAGGGCCTCGTGTGGTCAGCACTCTATCAACTGAGCTACATTCCTCTCCTTCGAGAGATATCTTTATTTTTGTAATCAATTTGCCTCCACTCTGCATTCCATAGCACATCAATTTAAACATGGTTATACAACCTGACATAGGCACACACATGTCCTCAATCCCAGCACTCAGGAGGATATGGCGTTCCAGCCAGCTTCCACTGTACAGCCAGAAGAGGACAGCAGAGTACAGCCCAACAGCTAGGCTTCTAGTAGGTTTGTGTATCTCTGCTAAATTCCTGCTTGAATCTTCATGGTCCTTTGGATCATTTCCCTCCTAGTACATTTTCAACTAATATGGACTGGGACAATCTTAAAAACCACATCATATCAAAATGCCAATGCCGCAGTCTAATCTATGCTGGAACATAAAGGTACCATAATCCTTGGGCATCATTTTTACAGCCACACTGTTCACAATAGCCAGGACATGGAACCAGCCTAGATGCCCATCAGCAGAAGGCACATGTACACGATGGGACTCCATGCAGTCATGGAGAAGAACGGTGTCCCGGCAGGTCAGACAAGAAAAGACTAGAACTGGACATTATTGCCTTAAGCAAAGCTACCTGGACTCAAAAGCAAAGGCCACATGTCTTCTCAAACACAGATCCTAAACTATATTTTTATATGTGTGTATATGTAGAGAGACTGAGTATGCGTCATTCTAGAAAAGAGACCCTTGAGAGGAGGAGAAGGGGCTTCACGGGATGGGGAACAAGGATGAGGGAGATAAAGAAAGAGCAATAAAATACCCAAGGGGAAGGGATCAGCAAGAGGTAGGCAGAGGTTCTAGGCCAGAGTATGGGGAAGGGTGATGAGCAAAAACAAAGGGTGTGTGAAAATGCCCTAATGAAACTCACCACTTTGTACCCCAATTTGATTTTTTTATCAAATTCTAGCCAGGGAAACAAACTCAGCTTTAACCTGAATATGCTAGGGAGCACAACAGCCCGGAGCACTGCAGCCTAGAGCTCAGCAGCTGGGATTACTGCAGCCCAGAGCTCTGCAGCTGGGAGTACTGCAGCCCAGAGCTCAGCAGCTGGCAGTACTGCAGCCCAGAGCTCTGCAGCTGGCAGTACTGCAGCCCAGAGCTCTGCAGCTGGGAGTACTGCAGCCCAGAGCTCTACAGCCCACAGCATAACAACCCAGAGCACTGCAGCCTGGAGCACTGCAGCCAAAGAACTGCAGCCCAGAATTCTGCAGCCTGGAGGACTGCAGCCCCAAAAACTGCAGCCCAGAATTCTGCAGCCTAGAGTACTGCAGCCCAGAGCACTGCAGCCCAGAGCACTGCAATCAAAGCTCTACAGCCTGGAGCACTGTAACTCAGAGGACTGAAACCCGGGCAGCCCAGAGCACTGCAGCCTAGAGCACACCCAGCATCTGGCTCAGAGGGGTGGCCTATTGAGGAAGGACAGTTAGACATGAGTGTTTCCTGGGCTGGATCTGATAGCTTCAATATTCATTGCACCACATTCATGTCACCACTGTGTCGTTTGAGAGGATGAGAATCAACCCCAGATAAGGAACAATGGCTTCTCACTCACCCTGTTCCTCTCTCAGAGATTAGTTCCCCAGCCCACAGAATGGCTCCATTATAACATATGTCAAATCTCCCAACTTAGAAAACACAGCCCATATCTGCACATCCCTTCAGCTCCTGTTTCTGTTCAACGTTGTGATCTCCTTCACAGAGAGAGAGAGGGGGGGGGGAGACCCCTTGAAATAGATGTCTGTATGTACTACATGCAGTTTTTCACCGCCCATGATACCCTGAACTCAGTCACGCTCCCATTCCTGTAAGTGCCATGGAGTATCCTTGAAAAGAAGACCCTCACACTAACTCGCTGCAGATCGGAAACCCCAGAGCCCTCTCTCCTCGCCCACCATCCCAACCCACTCACAGATCAGGGCACCACCCTCAAGGTGACCGCCTGTCCTTATTCACCTCTACTGAGCCACCCGAAACCAACCTCAGTGTCTCCTGCTCAAGCCCCACAAGGAGCTAACCACGGCCCTGGCCGCAGACTCCTCCCTGGCTTACATAACCGCCAACAGACAGGACTTTGAGAAGAAGATGAAACCCATCCTCCTACAAGAGATGGAGCCTAGGGGGAACTAGATCTTGGAAACTCGTGGAAGAGATTTGCTGAGCTGCTTTCTCCAACTAAAAGAATTTTGAGAAATACAATCTTAGAACCTCAAAGGCCTCACCAGAACACATTCTGCTAGGAAGGTAAGAACAAGATATTGCCAGTATTTTCCCTAAAAAAAAAAGACCTGAATTAAAGGCCTGTTTCATTTCACTTCCTTCTATTTCCCTATTATTAATAATATATAACATTATTATATCAGAAATATATTATATTCCATATTATTGTTGAAACCCATGTTTCTTGGATTTAATAAAATCTAGCCTAATGAGATATTCTGCATAGTTATTACCAATTTTTAAAACTCCTAATATTTGGACATTAACAAGAAAACAGGGGTATATGTCTAGCTTCTCGCTAAGGAGAAAAGAGTTAGTGCTAGCAGAAGAAATGCCTTGTGGATCAGGGAGAATTACTACCACAGAGTCCTTGTCTATCACAGCAGAAGTGAGAGGAAAAAAGAATGCAGGGAATTAAGGTCAACAAAATTACAGAAGAGCTCTGCTCTAGAGGAAGAGTAGGCAAGGAACGCCTTAGAATCTTATTATTTTAGACGTCCCTTATCACCTCAGGGGCACATTTCAGCGCATAATCCACACCCAGTCACTAGACAGCTAGGCAAATCTACGCCATCCCAAGACCAAGGAGACATCAGAAGAGAACCCGTCTTTGTCTTCACCCAAGCTGTGACCTGACCCCACCACACAGCCACCATTTCTCCAGCTCTGAGTGCTCAGAGCTGTAGTCCCTGGGTTGGGGAACAGCGATGAGATCCAGAAAAACAATACTCCATACACCAACTGGAGGAACAACTGGTCACAACCATCTCATTCCTCCCAACGCCATTCCAGAGCAACACTGACTCTCCATCCCCTCCCACTGCAACAGATGCCTCCAGAATGACTCTGCGCCAGCCTGGAGTCTCCTCCACCGCTCGCATGCTCGCCCAGCTGTCTTGGCCGACTATATCCATCCTGGGTGAGTTGGTCTAACCGCCATCTCTTGTCAGGCTCCTGTGTCTTTCTCCGTCTCTCTCCAGGACTCAGTCAACACTATCCCAACCCCTCCAGGAATCCCATGCCGGTAGAAGAAGCCATTAACATGGCTATTTCTGCAAGCTGGAAATTCTCATAATTAAAACTTGGCTTGCAAGATCCCAGGAGTCTAAAGCACCCTAAGGGGAGAAGAAGTGTAATATCAGGAAACGAGATCAGTGGGATCTGATGAACCTGGCAATACGGGCCCGAAACGCTACTCCGGGGCCTAATTAGCAGATGTAAATATTTCTGTTGATTAAAACATCATGATAAGCAGCTACGTTCATTAAGAGCTCTTAGTATGCTCAGAAAGTGTCTGCAAAAGCAGCTGCAGTTACAATCCACTGCTCAGTCAGAAGCTGATGCTAAAATAGTCATTTTCCCAGGTTTAGCAAAGACAGGTCTAACAGAGACCCAGCAGCCATCCTTTAAAGGAAGGAAGCATTCACGTGACAACATGTTTAGGTAAGCAAAGAACACTAACTGATGGACGGTGATCACCATGGCAACAATGATGAATATTGAATCTTGGAAAACCAAACCAATTTGCAACGTAATTATCCTAACAACACGCTTGGAAATGAGACCCAGAAAACCAGCAGTCATCAAATCCGACATTAGCTTCATCTTTGTCAGAAGAAGAAGAAGAAGAAGAAGAAGAAGAAGAAGAAGAAGAAGAAGAAGAAGAAGAAGAAGAAGAAGAAGAAGAAGAAGAAGAAGAAGAAGAAGAAGAAGAAGAAGAAGAAGAAGAAAGCCTGGCACTGGATAACATTTAGGCTCCTGACATAATACTTAGCCAGAAAAAGAACAAACATGTTTCATAAATGTGATAGACATACCTGTTCAATGAGGGCCTACTGACAAACCACCCAGGAAGAGCAGGGCATTATCTCTTCCAAAAAAGATGGCTCACACATAGCTTTCTGATGTTTTTGAATCCATACACGTATACATGTGCACATACACATACAGAGAGAGAGAGAGAGAGAGAGAGAGAGAGAGAGAGAGAGAGAGAGAGAGTTTTATTTGGAGAAAATAAAATAGGCTTTTTAAAAATCATAAGAAGTCCTGAATGCTAACTCAATTGGTAATAATGAACAAATCGTGTCTTTGAGCTGTAAAATTATAGCTATTTACTTGTGCAAGCTTTGTACACACACACACACACACACACACACACACACACACACCAAAGACATGAACATGGCAGGGAGAGAGACTAGGAGACTGGTTGGGAAAGAACGAGTGAGCACCATCAGGAGAGGACGGACACTTATGGGAGATGAATCTGCTCATAAAATATTCTGCACATGTATGCAAATGTGAACATTTTTAAAAAGAAAACTTACAGCTAAACTGCAGTTTGTCCTGTCACACACACACACACACACACACACACACACACACACATTCTGCTGCCTCGAAGCACTGAACGTGTCAGCTGTAGTTAATTCCACGAGGAACAGTGCCTATCTGGACTTACATAGATATGTATCCACACCTTTACCATATCTACTGCCCAAAGCAACTTCACATGCCCAACCAGCCACAGAGCTCACTCTCCAGTGAGAGCCTGACAGCAAATCCACCCCCCCTTCACACTGCGAGAACAACCTGAGCCCCACCGATTCCAGTACACTGTTAGAAAATACAAGGTAAGTCAATTGTCCCCAAGTGGAAACAGTCCTGGGGGACACCTGATCTCACGTGTGTAAACTGTGGCTGTGTATAACTGATAGAATGCGTCAGTAGACATGTGTAGGAAATGTCAAGCCCACAGGACCTACCCAGGGCTCTCATAGGAATCTCTCCTGCTTAAAGGAGTCAGTGAAAACAGAAAGAGCAGGGCTCTGGACATCATGCGTAGAAAATGCCTCAGCTCAGACCCGAAAAACAGAGACAAAAAATGGGTGAGTGGCAGGCCCTGTAACTCAGTTTGTAGAGGCTTGCCTAGCACACATGAACTCCTGGATTTGTAGGCGGTTGCCTAGCACACACAAACTCCAGCGTTAGATCCCAGAAGCACTTGGGAGATGTAGGCAGGAAGCTCAGATGTTCAAGGTCATCTTCAGGCTACACAGCAAACTGAAGGCAAGTCTGGCATACACCAGTGAACACATTAGCCAAAAAAAAATACTGATAATAATAATATTTTTTAAAGCATCAGAGAAGTGACAAGGACAACCAATATAAAAATTCCATTTCTCTGGTGAAGACTAATTCGGACCATGCAGGCAACCA
Organism: Alexandromys fortis; assembly: GCF_014885135.2. Classification (NCBI taxonomy): domain Eukaryota; kingdom Metazoa; phylum Chordata; class Mammalia; order Rodentia; family Cricetidae; genus Alexandromys; species Alexandromys fortis. Next base: position 11,632,119 of record NW_026067915.1, on the reverse strand, counting down.
GCCAGATTGTTCTTGCAATTCTATTAAAGTTGGCAAAAACATGAGTGCCTGGGTTAATGGTCAACATAAGCCTCATTTCACTGGAAAACGAGCTTGTCTCGTTCTGCCTGCAGCCTGCTCATAGGGGCAGTTCACAGACACAGCTCTGCAGCCCTGCAAATGGAAGGAAACATGCTAAATTCCTGACCCCTTTCCCCATCCAAAAAACAAGTGGCTTATTGGCATAACTGTCTCCATGCACTATTGCCTTGTCTCTGAGTGCACCTTCATGATAAGTGTCTGGGGACCATAGGCCTTTAGATGCTGACCTCAACGGAATCAGCAGCCAAAGGAGTGCTTGTTGTTTCCCAGGTAGCATGCAATGGCGGCATCCAACTAACGTCTGTTAACTGTCTCTGCCAGATGGCAAAATCGTTCTCAGGTTCATGGTGGAGTCTGAACAAAATTGCGCCTGTCTTTCCAGCAGAGAAGGAAAAAACGAAAGGAGATGTTGAGCCGTGGAGACGACTCTGTTGACTAAACACTTGTTCAAGCCTCATGATGTGAGTTCAATCTCTGGAAACCATGTAAAAAGCCAGATTCAGGGGCATATGTGCAATCCCAGCACTCCTACAAGAAGGTGGGGACAGAGACAGGAGAAGTTCCCAGAAGATCCAGGGCCAGTAACCTTGGAGGACACAGAAATAGTAACAAGAAAGACTGTGTACTCTTAGCCACTGAGCCATATCTCTAGCCCCCTAATAATTTTCTTAAAATGAGAGATATGGAAAATATCAGGTGTGATCAGAATCTGTCAGGTGTGATCAGAACCTGTCAAGTGTGGTCAGAACCCATCTGGTGTGATCAGAACCTGTCGGGTGTGATCAGAACCTGTCGGGTGTGATCACAACTGTCAGGAACAGGGAACTGTGTAGCCCAATCTCAGATCGGGATATGACTACCTGTCCAGCGGGCAAAGCATCTGTGGAAACAGACTCTCGGTTGGGCAAGAACCAGTAGTCCACATGACAGCGTAGGAATTTTCAAAATTCGTGCAGTGTGCAGGTTCTTTTCTCTCTCACTATACTGGTGATTCTTTGGGTGGATATTAGTTTCAGTCACATGTGCAATGGCTCTAATTTTCCCTGGAAATTCTATTCTTTCTTGAATATTTTCCCCTAAGATTCAACAGGGGGTGAATGCTTCTCAAATCTCTTATCTGAACACTAACTATAAATCCCAAGCCTGGGAACTTTTCTGACTCAAGAGAGACAGTTAGATACATATGAGAAAACAACACTTGGAGCATTAACCGTGCCTCACAGTTCTGCAATGGAGAATAGGGTATGCTTACACACAATGGGCAGGCGGGGGGACCTCAGGAATGCACAAAGGGCCAGCTCTTGAGAGTACGTTACCTGCACAGCAAGCATAGAATCTGGTATGCTCCCAGAGGAAAAACTAACTATAGTGCAAAATGTGGGGTGGAGAGATCCATCTTTACCATACACAGGAGCTTACATTGGTGGGAGAAGTATGGTATAATGGGATGGGGAAAGAGGGCTTAGTCAAAGCCTGCCTTTTACAGAGAGACTGAGACATGGGGCCCTCTTGTAGAAAAGGAAACTCTATAAAAATATATCTTGCAGACATGAAAAAAATCTGGGTTTGAAAATGTTGTCCTTAAAGCATTGTTCCCATGTCTATTACGTTTTAACTTTGTAATCGCAAGTCGCTATCAGCTGACAGTGTGCAGCCAGAGCAAATGTGTCTGGCTCCATATTTAGTTAGGCCTGCAAAAATGCTAAATTCTATATCTAGAATAAAGTTATTCTGGGGGTGGGAAGGTGTACTGGAGACACATAAAGGGGAACAATGGGGGCATTCATAGTGATCACTATGTAGTCCTTAAATTATGATGTATTTCTTAAAGTCAAAAATAGAAGCCAATAATAAAGCTGTTTATGTAACCCTGGTAAGAAAAACTCTTGATAAGTATAAATAAAGACAGCCTGAGCTATTCGGAGCCACATGAGTGCAACTCACTTGCTGATCAGAAGTTTTCCTTGTGCCGATGCCCCTTCCCCACCTCAGGACCTGAACCCAAGCCAAGGCTAGACCAAGAAAATGAGACAAAGATTCCAGATGGTGACAGCGTGAGATTTGTTGTCCTGACCAAGACTCCTAGGGGCATACTTATAAGACATGTTGGGTTCATTAGCTCACTGCAGTAAGAGAGAATACTTGGCTGGGATCCTGGTCTGAATCAGAGAGCACCCAAAACACTTAGAAGGTTGGAACTGTGTTGGGTGATTAAGGACACTTGCTGCTAGAGGACCAAGCATCCATGCTTGGCACCTCACAACTGCCTGTACCTGCAGCTCCACGAAAACAGGGTATGACTTTGGGTTGGACAGGGTCCGGATGAGTCATTCTATGGTGTCTCGCAGTCGAGATAGGGCATTGGCCTGCAGGTGGCGGCACACACCTTTAATCTCAGCTCTCAGAAAGCAGAGACAGGCTTATTTATCATCTGAGTTCATGGCCAGGCTGGTCTACAGAGCGAGCTGGAGGACAGCCAGGGCTACACAGAGAAACCCTGTCTCAAAAAACAAACAACAAAAAGATAGGCCATTAAAAAGACCCTGCTAGTCCTTGAAATAACCAACGGTGACCTTCAAGTCCTGATCCCCCTGCCTCTTCCTCCCAAGTGCTGGGGTCACAGGTGTGTAACACCACCCTGGCTGTCTATGATTGTGTGTCCTGATTACTTCTGAAGGTGGGAAGATGAAGCAACAGTCTCTGATAGTCGTCACAGGGACACGTAACCACATTCACAGCTTGAACAATGATTCCCGACATTATGACAAAGGGATTTGTTTTTGTCTTGATCCACCCAAGATGCTGAGTGGCCCTATGGGAAGTATGTGTACTGTGACATTTTTATGTTTAACAAGGGAGTGCCACAGCCAAGGAATCGTGTGCTGACTCCATGGCAGGGGCTGCTGCTTTTCACGTGTCTGTTCTCACTCAGCCTCCCAAGATACTGCTGTTAGTGTTCTTTTCTTATTAAATCAGGAAACTAGAGCCAAAAGGATGGCCCATTGAGGATCCTTGACAGACCAACCTGGAAACGAAGTACAGGTAAAAAGTGCGAATTGATTCCATAAAGTTGTTCTCTGACCTCTACACGTGATGCCATTTCATGCATGCCCCATCCCCACCTCTCTCTCTCCCTCCCTCTCTCTCTCTCTCTTTGACACACACACACACGTGCACACACATATGCACACACATTGATATTAATATTAATAAATAATTTTAAATATATTTGGTTGCTTAATAATGTATATATGTGAGTATATTATCTGTGTGTGCATGCATACATGTGTTCAGTTTAAAAGCGGTGTTGGATCCCCTGGAGCTGCAGGTACAGGCAGTTGTGAGGTACCAAGCATGGATGCTTGGTCCTCTAGCAGCAAGTGTCCTTAATCACTGAGTCATCTCTCCAGCATCAGTAAAATAAATAAATAAATAAATAAATCAGGAAACTATGTGTTATGCAGCTATTTCCTTCTAATCAAAACCTTCAATCTTAGGTCAAAGAGGAAGACTCTTAAGACTCATGAAGCTTAGAAAGTTACAAGACACAGGAAGTCCGTTTTCCCTCCCATCCCCATCCCTCCCCAAGGTTTTATGAAAAGTGGCAAACACCTGCTAGAGGAGAAGAGAGTCTCTGCAGAGCTGCCCTAGGCTGAGCAGAACCCCAGGGTGTAGCTTGGGTGAGTCTTCACCATCACCCTTGCTGGGATGAGCTGGGATACAGCTGCCTTTTAACTTCCCACAATCCTCTAGGTAGCTTCTCAGTCACACTCCTCTAGGTAACGCTAACAAAATCATTGGTCCACTAAGCTAAACTTGGTGGGAATCATTTCTTTGCCTGTCACTTGTGACCTGTCTGGACTGCACAGGCTTTTGTTCATGTCTACCTAGGAAAAGTCACACAACACTGAGGTCCAGAAAGGATAAGGACTTCATCTAGAGAAAGAAACCAAGAAAACCAGGAAGCAAATTTGGGGGATTTTATGTCAATTTGGCATAAACTAAAGTCATCCTAGAAGAGGGAACCTCAAATAAGAAAGTGTCTCCATAAGACCAGGCTGTAGGCGAGCCTGTAAGGCATTTTCTTAATCAGTGATTGATGGGGGAGCATGCAGTCCATAGCGGATGCACCCCTGGGATGGTGGTCCTGGGTTCTATAAGAAAGCAGGTTGAGCAAGCCATGGGGAGCAAACCAGTAAGCAGCACCTTCCATGGCCTCTGCATCAGCGCCTGCCTTTCTCCGGGTTCCTGCCCTTTTTGAGTTCCTGTCCTGCCTTCCTGCCGTGTTGAACTGTGATGTAGAAGCAAAAGCCAAATTAAGCACTTTCCTCCCCAGTTTGCTGTTGGCGGTGGTGTTTCATCACAGCATAGAAGCCAGGAGCCTCATGCAATGCTCACACAGGTCTCTCCAGCTCTGCAGACTGGAAACTCCTTGGCAAAGCATTGTTCTCAAAGAGGACTCAAGGAGGGGGTCAGATGGTAGCTGCAAAGCTTGAGGGAGAAGCCACCACCAGCAGACACTCATTGCCTGTACTAGAGGATGTGCAAATGTTCAAGAAATTAAGTCACATGGTCACCATCTCCTAGGGAAGAGGAAACATTTCCTGACTTGTTTAAATCAAAAGGCTTATATTTCCGTAACAATCAAAACAAATTCACTCAGCAATTTAGGAGCTATAACCAAAGTTTTACGTACTGAAATTAAGCACATTGAAGTACCATAATTCTCTAACATAAAGGTAACACAGGGTGGGCAGCTGCTGTTCCTTCCAGCCTACATTTTATAACCCTCTCTGCTAACAGCCAAACTCTCCACTTACCAGAAGGTTTTCCGGTTTCAGATCCCGGTGGACAATCTTCTTGTCGTGCATGTGAACGAGGGCCTTACACAAGTCTGTGATCATGAGTGCAGCATCGTGCTCTGGAAACTTGACACTTTCGATGATGGCATCAAAAAGGTCCCCTCCCTGAACATACTCCATGATCAGGAAGATCTCGGCTTCCGTTTCATAGACCTCGTGCAGTTTCACTATGTTGGGATGAGAGAGACTCTGAATGATCAAGATCTCACTGTCGACTATGTCCTCCTTACCCTTCAACTTGGACTTGTCAATAATCTTCATCGCGAAAGCCTGCTTGGTCTCGCGGTGTTTGCACTCTTTCACGACAGCGAAGTTCCCGTCTCCAATGACCCTCCCGATGTCGTAGTGCTTCTCCACATCAGCTGAGATGATGCCCAGCGGCCGCAGCTTCCGGCCACTGGGCCGGTCTGGCTTACTCTCTTCCAGCTTCGTCTTCGGCTCCTTTTCTAGCACCGTCCTCCTTCCTCCTGACATACCCGGCTTCTTCCCGTGGTCCGCTTCCTTCTCCTCCCCTCGGGTCCTGGGGAGCTGTGGGGGTTCAGCCTGGTGCTCCCTCAGGAGCCAGGCCCCATGTTTGTTCCTGCATGTGTGCCTGGAGTCTTTCCGCGCATCCACCAGCCCGTCCTGTAAGGCTGGTGGACCTTCTGCGAGGTCCTTCTGGGTCCTAGCTACTCCCTGAGAGTGACTTTCCTGAGGTTCGGAGCATCTGTTCTCTTTCTTGTCTGAGTGGTTGCTGAGTCTCCTCAGCTCCTGAGGGGGATTCCTGGGGCTGCTCCGATGGTTCTCGCCCTTCTGCCCTTCCTCTCCATCCGTGGAGTTTGCCTCAGAAGCCCTCCTGCAGCTCTTGGTCCTCACCAGCTTCTCGGAATCCCACTTCTGACCCCTCCCCAGGTCCAGCTCACTGATCCCCAGAGGGCACGGCTCTCTCTGCAGGCCGTGAGAGAGCTGCAGTTCTCTTTCTCGCTTACACTTCTGGCACCTGACAATCTCCCCCGAAGTCTTTTCAATCTCCAGCCCCAGATGCTTCTCCCCACCTGCATGAGTCTCCTCCAAAGTGGCTTCCGTGGGTGGTGGCAGGGCACCAGGTTCTGGCTCCTGTTTCCCTCTTACCCACTTCTTCTGGGCCCTCACCTTGTCTTCCAGGGCCAGCTCCGTAGGGGTCTTGCCCTGATGACTGGTGACTGTCCTGCTTCCCATAACCTCGTTACAGTTTCCCACCTCCCCACAGCGGTGGCCTCCTTTCAGAAGCTTGCTGGGAAGTCTGTTCCTCAGCCTTGGGGACGGGGCTCTGCTGTGTGGGGCCAGGGCAAGGGCCCGGTTCTTGGGATACAGCTCCTCCATAGCCAACTGGATGCTCTTCAGGGTGAGAGGCTCCTTGCCCATAGCTATGAAAGCATCGCCTTCCCTGAAGAAGTCCGACACGCTCTTGACCTCCCGGCCCTTCAGGGTGAAGAGCTTCCGCACACGGTCATTCTTCCATCGTGGAGAGCCCAGAGCTTCCGAGATGTCTGCTAGGAGCTGCTCAAAGGTCTGCACCGACCGCCTGTTGAGGAGCAGGGTGGCCTTGCGGAGGGGCTGCCCACCCAGCTTCACCACCGTCACTACCCTGGGCTTCAGCGGGCTGTGCTCAGCACGGACTGAGTGAAGGCCACTCTGAGGACTGAACAGGGGCATGATGGCACCGCGGGGCCCCAGGACGGGTTTCTCCAGAGGTCCTCGCCCAGCAGGTAGCCAGGAGCCTTGCAGCTTTCGCTCAGAAATCTTCGAGCTTAAACATTTTAGAGACTGGTCACATGGTCCTCGGTGGCCTGCAACAGGAAAAAGACAAAGGAGGCTAGTCAAAGTGGGCTTAAAGAATCCTTTGGACTTCATCAAACTTGACTGATGAAGGACCCGGAAGTGTAACTCAGTCACAGAGCAGCTGACCTGCACATGAGAGGACTTGGGCTCTATGTCCCAGCCATAAATAGGTAGACAGACAGACATATCCATTATATTATATGTAATATATATTCTACTGTCACTGTTTAAGTATATGAAATGGCAGAGCCTTTAAGCATTGTTGTCTTAGTTCCAGTCTCCTCCATGAGAAAATAGGACCTGGAACTGAATCAGCAGAAGGATGAGGTGGCTCTTTTGCAGGGACCTCCCCTGAGCCAGGCCACACTTGGGACCTTCTAGAGTCAGAATCTGGTCCATTGGACACAAGTTAAAGCCCCAAACTGTCTACCTAGGATGCAAGATGAAGCTAAAACATCCCAGAACTTAAGGGTCTCCGATCTTCCCCATCCTTAGTCCAGCTATATTTTCAACTCCTACAAGAAAGGCGGTAGGAGAAGAGGGGATGCCCAGGATGTCTCTCCTGAGTGACCCCTATGTTTATAGATGCGGGCAAAGTATTTGTGCTTCCGTTTTCTTCATCTATACAATAGGATTTTCCTCCTGGTTTTGCAGAGTAAATAGGAAAGTGATGAACAAATACTAATATTAACAAATATTAACAAAATACTGACACTTATCAGAACTTACTTTACAATCTTAGTATTGGTTTTGTGTTATCATTTCATTCAGTTGAGGTACAAGTCTGTAGGCACAGCTCTGCCTGGCATCATAAACAGGGCTGGGCCAATGCGGGGGGAGGGGCAGGGTTAAAAGCTCTAATTGAGTTTGCAGAAAATGTTGCTGTAAAGATTTGATTTCAACCCATATAAAGAAACCTCATTCTGTAGAAGGTTTTTCTTCTCTTGTTTAAAGTAAGCTATATCTCAGTGTTACAAAGTGCAATTAACAGGAACAGGGTACAAAGCCCTGAATTATCCTAAAAGGAAAGAAAGGTGGTACAGTACCACAAGCTTGTAACCCGAGCACTGGGGAAGCTGAGGCACAAAAACTGCCCTGCGTGAGACTGAGGCTAGAGCCTGAGTTCCAGGCTGGCAGGCTACAAAATGAGACCTTGTCTCAAATAAACAAGTCGGCACAACAGCACACAACTTTAATCATAGCACTCATGAGTCAGAGGCAGGGGGATCTCTGTGAGTCTAAGGCCAGCCTGGTCTACACAGTGAGCTCCAGGCCAGATGAGGGATACATAGTGAAATGCTGTCTCAAAAAAGTGTGGTTAGAGAAATGGCTCAGTGGTTAAGAGTATTGGCTGCCCTTCCAGAAGATTCTAGGTGCTGGATTGCAGAATTCAACATACATACTTCGTTGGCCACCAGGCATGCACATGTTGTACATATAACCATGCAGGAAAATACCCACACACATAAAATAAAATAATAATAACATTAGTTTTAAAGGGTTAATATTGGGGTGGGGGAGGAGAAATGACCCAGTGATTAAGAGCACAAACTGGGCTTGCAGAGGACTGGGGTTCGGTTTCCAGCACCCCGGTCACACATGCCACCCACCTGTGAGTCCAGCTCCAGGGAATCCAGTTCCTCCTTCTGGCCTCTCAGGGGCCAGTATTCACATTTGCACAAACTCACACCCACACACAAAGATTTTGAAATAAAAGAAAAATACTTTTCAAGTAACTATAGAGTTCAAACTTTCTAATACCTGTGAGCGTATTTGAATCCAGCACATCAGAAATCTCACTCGTGCAGAGATGGACAGCTTGGCCCACATGTCCACACAGAATGTGTTTTGTTTTTTTTAATTATAACATACAATCTGTTCTGAGATGATTTCTATCCAGGCACGTTGTCGATCAGATGACAGAGTAGTAGCTGGCGCTGATCTTCCCACATGCCAGGAATTTATGAGCTTGACAATCACAGTTACAGTTAGGAGATTTATTTATGGACATCTGTTATTCTTCTCGCAGTCACCCTGCCTCGGTCGTAGGCAGTGGAACACTGATCTGAACGCCCTGCGTTGCAGACCTGAAGAAGGCTAGGAGGAAGGTGACCAAGAATGTACGTGTATATGTGAAGGGTTGATAAAAATAAGGACATTGTCCTTTTTTGTTTTGTGCTCTTTATGTGAGGTAGAACCTTGATTCAGACTTATCAAACTCTTGGTTGAGAAGTCAAAGTCTAGGAACAAAGAATGCTTATCTCAGCCAATATCCCATAAAGAGCATTCCCAAGTAGGGGTAGAGAAAGGACAGGGTAACTCAAAGGATCAAATACTGGCTAGGATCAGAGGCCACCCTCCAGGAAGCCAAGATGCATATTGAATACAAATACAAGAAGAGTTTCTAGACTACTGAGAACTCAAGAACAATGGCAATGGGTTTTTGATCCTACTGCATGTACTGGCTTTGTGGGAGCCTAGGCAGTTTGGATGCTCACCTTACTAGACCTGGATGGAGGTGGGTGGTCCTTGGACTTCCCACAGGGCAGGGAACCCTGATTGCTCTTTGGGCTGACGAGGGAGGGGGACTTGATTGGGGGAGGGGGGAGGGAAATGGGAGGTGGTGACGGGGAAGAGACAGAAATCTTTAATAAATAAATAAATAAATAAATAAATAAATAGAATGCTTGAAGGACAGGCGTTGACTTGAGCCTTCAGCACTAAATGGGGTAAAGACCCACAGTAGTGGGGCTCAGGACCCTGCCATGGAGTTGCACAGGTTGTCCATGTGGTCCTGAGGTTACTACAAATAAATGCAAAACTCCAGGGGGAGCAGAAAATGCCAGTTATTTGAAGAAATGATCAGTCTCTATATGACAGTGTCTGACCAAGGGACAAGACAAGCCTCAGCTGGGGAAGAACAGGATTGGGATGTGGGAAAATAGGAAGCCCTGAAGCAGCCCTGCAAAGCTAAATTCCCAGTCCTGCCTTCAAAATCCATGGACTTTGCAAGAGAAGCATCCTCTATTCCAGGGAGGAAGAGAAGAAGGGTCCTCAGAGGACAACCAGGCAGACAAAAATCCATAAATACACTGGCGAAGGTGGGCATTCATCATGGAAAAAGGCTTAGAAAGACCCCAGAGAGAGGGCAGTGTGAAGTGGTGCTCATGAAACAGGACCAACACTGGGTGGCCTCTGCACGAGAGAGCAGCTTAGGAGAATGAAGATATGAGCCATAACAGGACCTGCCCCCTCAAGAGCACAAACATTGCAAGTGCACAGTATAGGTCCTGATGAGCAGTTTGACCCCAGGTACCCAGGCCTGGGTGGAAGAGAATGGATTGTCAGGATAGCTATACTTAGACATCTTCAGAAGACTCCGCCCAAAGTTTTCATGGATCCCGGGAAGTTAGAAGAGCGAGCTGATGGGACCACATCTCGGAACCAAGAAGACAACCCAGGACACGGTCAAATGGAATATAAAAACAGAACAGTTCGGTTTTCACAACAAAGCATCAATTATGTCCAGTCCACTGCCTAGACACCCAGCTCACTGGAAACAACATAGTCCGAAGAAAGACAGAGAACTCAGCTCCTCACCCTCCCACTAACACTGGAGCTTACAGAGTTCTGGCTTCAGCAAGGAACTAGGGATCCCCAGGGAAAATGCAGCTGTGTTGGTGACTGTATTTGTTGCTTTTCTTGGAGCTCTGACAGGAAAGATGACAGAAGTGGCTGACAGAATAGAAGGTTTATTTCGGCTCTGGGATATGGTCTGCCATTTGGGGAAAGTCGTGGAAGCAGGAAGGGGAGGAAGCTGGTTACATTCCATCCATAGCCAGAAAGGAGAAAGAGATAAAGGCTGGTGTCCAATCTTGTAGTGATATTTCATCTGTATTTAATTAAAATGCCTAGAGTTCAGAGTAAAACAGCTGCACTGATCAGCCTTACAGATCAGGCAGTGGTGACACACACCTTTAATCCCAGTAGCCACACTAGTTTGCCATAAAACCAGGCCGTAGTGGTGCACGCCTTTAATCCCAGCCCTAGAGAGGAATATAAAACAGGAGGAGACAGCTCTCACACACAGTCTCATTCTGAGATTCCTGGAAGTAGGATCATCATTTTGGACTGAGGTAAAGGTAAGAGCCAGTAGCTGACTGTTTTGTTTTTCTGACCTTCAGATTGAACCAATTTCTGTCTCTGGGTTTTTATTAATCGTGCTACATAATCTGCTCTTTTTGTCAGCCCAGGACTCCTGCCCACGGCCTGGTGCCACTACAGTTCCTGCGGGTCATCCCACCTCAGTTAGCCTGAGTTGGAGACGTCCTCGAGAACACACCCCTAGATTTGCCTCCCAGGTGACTCTAGACCCGTTCAAGTTGACAATCAAGATCAGCCATTGCACACCTTCTGTCACAAGCAACAGTGTCACTATTTGGAGCAGCAAGCGTTGTCATTGAGCAGACCACCTACTGAATGGGCTGGAGCTGAAGGGAGAAAGACTTTGTGATCAAACACTCACCTTCCACAAGGAAAACCATCGAGGAAAGTGTGTCGAGGACAACTAGGCAACAGCGGTCCATTTGCTCCAAGTTGGGCCAAACTTCCTTTTGTGACTGCAGCCTCCAGTGTAGAACCAGAAGACCTCCATTAAATACTAAATCCACCCGAGTGAGTCTCATTAGCTGAGAGCATGCAGTAACATGCTACAATCCCTTTGGGTTTCAATTTTTCTGCCTGCCTGCTATTTTGTCATTTTGGAAGAGAAAAATTCATTGAGAAGATGCCTTCATCAAACTGGCCCATAGGCACATCCAGGTGGCATTTTCTAGGTTGTTGACTAATGTAGGAGGGCCCAAGGCCACTGTGGAAGGTGCCACCCCTGGGCAGATGGGCCTGGGCTGTATAAGAAAAACAGCTGAAAGTGAGCCTGGGAGCAAGGCGGTAAGTAGCATTCCCCTGTGGTCCCTATCTCTGCATTCCCGCTCTGATTTCCTTCAGTGATGGACTATGATCAGGCCATGTAAGCCAAATAAACCCTCTCCTTCCCAAGTCGCTCTTGGTCATGGTATGTATCACAGCAATAGAAAGACACGTAGGACAGTCCCAAACAGCCACAATGTCTCATTCACACTGAGGGAACCGGCGTCCTGCTTGGCCCGGATGGGCTCTCCAATGGCGCAGGATTTTCCACATTTGGGGATGCAGAGGCAGACAGATTTCTGTGAGTTCAAGGCCAGCCTGGTCTACAGAGTGAGTTCCAGGACAGCCAGGGATGTTACACAGAGAAACCGACCTCTAAAATAAACAAAAAAAGGGGGAATTGGCGTTTTAAAATACCCTGTAATAGCAAATACAAACTAAATAAATAAATAAAAATAAAAAGTTACCGCACCTAATAGAGAATAACGAACTCGCTCTCCCTAACAGGGAAATTCCCCTTTATATGTTCCCTGTTATTGGCCTTTCTGTTCCTGGTGATTTCCCCAGATGAATTGCTGCAGTCTGCAGATTCAGCGCTGAGACTATTCACTGAGGAGGCAGAGATGGGGAGGGGGACTGGAAGAAATTTCCCTTCGCACCGAGTCACTTGCTCTGGGCATTTTCCAGACACTGTTTGGGAACAAACTCACTCCGCTCACTTGTGGGTCTGCAATCAGAGAAACATCTGTGAAGTCACAGTTAATAATGCAAACACCCCAAGGAGAGTTTCCTAAAGGAGTTTTAAAGCTGGAACATGGCCTCACAGAAAGCTGCGGAAATGCTTCCGTTCTGTACTTCAGGAACCCAGCCAGCATCCACAGGATGCAAACTGGAGTCACTGATGAAGAAAACCAAAGTATCATGGTGCTTTGTATACACTGCCATCACTGGTGACACACCAGGCTCTCCCACACGGCGTCACCTTTGATCTTTACTGCCCTAGTGACCGTGACTGAGACACCCAAAGGGAGATTAAGTTTGTTTCTCTGCTATTGTCTTGGAAGTGTCTCTACTTTGCATTGGTTTTATCAGCTGACCCACTGGCAACCATGTCCCTAAGTGCCTGCCAGCACAGAGTCCCAGCACCTGACAGGGTCTCTGTGAGTGGCACCTGCCAGTCCTTAGTCTATTCTGCCTGACTATTTTTTCCTAAACTGTTAATGACAGCCACATGAGAAGGGCTGTGACCCCCATATTGCTTCCAGTATTCCTGGGGTCCTTCTTTAAGTACAGGGTCTCATGTAGCTCAGAGTCTTGAACTCCCTACATAGCTGAAGATGATCTTGAAGCCCTGATCCTCCTGCCTCTACCTCCCAAGTGCTGGGATTACAGGTGTGTGCCACCACGCCCCACTTCCGGAGCATCTCGGAATGAGCATACCTTCCTTGTTTTAAAGGTCTAACCCTGGCACCTTTCAAGTAAAGGGAAGTGCCTGTCCCTTCTCCCTAGACCTACTAGCTCACTCTCAGCTGGTGCCCGGTTCCCACCCATCACACATCACAGTGCCACTTCCAACTCTGCCACAGTTACTGCCTGAAACTCCTCCCCCTCCTGCAGCCAGAAAGCAGGCTTCTCTTTCCTGGAGGTCCCAGGACCTCAGGAGACAGCCTACAGACACCCGAGGACAAAATAAAAAGATACCCTAGGACAAAAAAAAATGGAGGTACCCAGGCTCTGAGCTCTCCCCTCCTGTATCTGCTGCCTCCTTGAGTGCCTATGTTAATAACTAAGCCAGCAGCTTGCTGTTTAATTTCCAATTAGCTGTGTCTTGTAGTCCAGGCCTTCCTGCATGTCAGAGTGCACAGAAACCACCTGAGACTTGTTAAATGCACACTGGTATCCGACCAATCTTCTGGGGGTGAGCCCCAGAATTTGCATTTCTCAATAATCAATGTTACTGGTCCCTGCCCCACACTCCGAGTAGCAAGGCTAGAGAGTCAAAATCCAGGGTATCCTAGGAGTGTTGCTTGTCTGCAAGTGTTTATTTAATAGTGAGGAACTTGTGATATTATCAAAACATGCCATGGAGAACAGGGACAAGGGATGTAACCCATGGTTACCTTCCATAGGGAACAGCCAACAGGCCAGACTTGGGTGTACACCTTTATTGGCACCAGTTGTCACAAGAGCCGGAGGCTACGGAATAGCAGGGAAGGCATTTTTGTGCCCAGGCTCCTGAGTTCCTGGGAGAAGAGGGAACAGAAATTGGGGTGTAGGTAGGCTGGTAGGGTACTAGCACTCATGAGGTCTGGATGTAGGGTGCACATCTGGAATACGGCACTTGGGAAATGGAGGCGGGAGAATCCAAAGTTTAGTCATCCTCCAGTACATAGCGAGTTTAAGACCCCAACTCAGAGAAAAATAATGGGGGACAACATGGCACTCAACCCTGTTGGTTTAAGAACCTCCGAGCTACGGGGAGAAGCGGGGGAAGGGGCTACATTTCCAAAGCTTGCATGAGCTCTGGGCCCCAGGTGACCAGATACAGGTGAGAAGAGCCACCCCTGCCTGCCACCCTGCACAGGACCAGCAGAAACCGGGAAGAAATGGTGACAGCAATAAGTCAAAAGAGGGGGGGTCAGAAGTTGCATAGCAACTGGGGGAAGAGGAGGAGCCACAGGAGACTTAAGTGGTTCAATGCTCTGTGGACTGAGGTTGCAGGTAGAGGGCCTGTGTGAGGAGATTGCTGGGACTCGGCACACTGGGCATTGCTATGAACATGGCCCCGTTTGCTCCCGGAGCTGGCAGTCATGGTGATCCTTCTCTCCCGCTCCCTTTCCTCCCTCTGGGCATTTTGGCCATTGCCTGGCAGGCTCTCCCCAGCTCCTCTCTGCTCTCACTGGTTCTGAAGTGGCCTACACTCTACTTGAACAGTCTCTTGGCCAGCGTTCTTCTCACCAGTCTACCGCGTTCGTCACGTTGTCTCTCTCTAGGACACTTGAGGAGGCTGGCCTGCTTTGAGTCCGCAAGGGCCATCTCTGGGGACAGCTGCTCTTTCCTTCCTGTCCTTGGGTTTAGTGTTTCCTGCCAGTTCACCTACAACTACGCCCCTGAGGCTTTGTCACCCACTGCATGAAATCCCAAAAGGGTGGAGTTTCCATGCCCTGAGGTTTCTTTCTTTGGCCTGAATTGTTAAACCTAACTCGAGCAGAGGAGATCTTAGTAGCTTGGCTGAGTGCTATGTAAGAAAGGCTATTCGGAAGGACCACCTTGTGCCCGCTTCTCTTCCAGCCATATAGATGCTAGACCACCACTGACTCGGGCCATCTGGTTACTCCAGACTCCCCAGGCCACTGGTCAGTGTCTACAGCACTTCAGACACCCCAGGCTGGAGGGAGACTTAGCACACTTCTCCCTGTTAGGGTCTAAAGGTAAGATATAGCCCCCAGATTCCCGTGTTTGAACAACTGGGCCCCCAGAGAGATCCTGTTTGGGAAACTGCAGAAACTTTAGAAGGTGGAGCCCAAGGGAGGAAGCAGCTCCTTGAAAGGCCCTGTCCTCTCTCCTTGTTCTGCTGAGATATGAGCAAGGGCCTGTTGCGTGCCCCTGCTGCCGAGAAGCCATCAGTCACCACACCTTGTCTGCCACAGTGGATTCTATCTGCTCAAACCGTGAGCCAAAACAAACTTTGCTTCCCCAGAAGTTACTTTCTGTCAGATGTTTGATGACATAGAAAAGTAAGAAGTACATTCCCTATAGGGCTACAGAAAGCACTAGAAAGGCCAAGTCCCAGGGTTGGACTGGTCAGTGGGTCACTGACTCCACAGTAGGGCACCTGCCCAACATGCCTATGGCCATGGAGTTCATCCGCAGCACCATTAAAATAAAAAGTAAAATAAAAATAAAATTTAAAAAAACCTTCAAGATTTCTCTGTGAAGCCCTGGCTGTCCTGGAACTTACTCTGCAGACCAGGCTGGCCTTGAACTCAGAGATTTGCCTGCCTTTGCCTCTGTGGGTTGCATCACCACTGCCCATCTGCAATTTTGTTTTTTAAAGATCAAACTCACATGTCTTCAATTCCTCAAGTCTGTTTGGATGGGTTAGACGGATACAAAGACACCTGAACCATCGGTCAATACCTGCACCTGGGACTTGTCCCTGGGTTGTGTGTGTATCTGAACCGAGAGAGTCCCCCTCCCTGTTACTGTACAGAACAGAAGAGCGACGTGGCCTGAAGATTCTTTAAATGGCCACTTTTTTAGAGCGAAATGTGGTGGTGTACACCTGTAATCCCAGCCCTCAGGATATTGGGGCAGGAGGATTGCCACGACTTGGAGGCTAGTCTGAACTACATGGTGAGTTTAAACCCTTGCCCCCAAACCCTCTTTTAAGTGATGTTGACTTCCTAGTAAGACCACATCAGTGAACCACAAATAGCTGAATAGTAAGCAATTAGAATAATTTTAACAAGGGTGTTTCAAAAATATGCAGTTTTATGGGGATGGAAAGGTTGATCAGTGGCTAGGAACACCTGATGTTCTTGGAGAGGAGTAGAGTTCAGATCCGCGCATCAACAGTGGCTGCTCAGGAACACTGTAACTCCAGTCCAGGGGGTCCAGTGTCCTCCTCTGGTCTCTACCTACAGAGACCTGCACGCATGTGCCCATACCACCACACATACATATAATTTAAAAATAAATATTTTAAATATAGATTTCATTCATATTCATGAAAAATGAATGGTTCATGTGGGAAATAGCGGAGCTGGTTGCAAAATAAATAATAGGTAAATGTTTTGAATGATTTTGTGCCAATTAATAATACAAATGAAATGTATGAATTCCATGGAAGACAAATATTGCCACGCTACACTGTGCTGTTATCTGAGAGTTGGGTACACCTGATTGGCAAGACACTTCTCATAAATATTCAGTAACATGGTGGTTTATGTGATCTTTCTGGTAACAATCCCTAAGAAGGCTTGTGTTGAAATAGAAATCCTTTGTCAACAAAAGTAAAGTCACAAATCCAGTCTCAGGAGGACTGTGTAGGGTGCAAAAGCTGTCTGAATACAAATATTTGTATATGAAAGCATCTATCAATAGGCAAGCAGCCCCTGATAAATATACAACCACAGCTGCAGCCAGTGAGCAGACAGCAGTCACCACGCACACCATCAGCCGGCACTGAAGCAACTCTTCGTGGCGCCTGAGTCGTTTTGAACAAGAGTTCTGGTGCATTAGGTTGTCCTTTGTAATCACGAATTAAAACAAACTTTCAGGGTCTGCGGAGATAGTGGAACAGGTAGCAGGGTGGTAGTGGCGCCTACCTTTAATCCCAGCAGAGGCAGGCGGATCTCTGTGAGGTCAAGGCCAGCCTGGTCTACAAGAGCTAGTTCCAGGACAGGCTCCAAAGCTACATAGAAATTCTGTCTCACAAATAAAAACAAAGCAGAAAATGGAACAGATACTAGACTCAGCAGTGGGCATCAACGCCTCAGCAAAACAGCCAAAGCTCAGCTTTGCCCTAGCTGCAAAGTCAGTCAGCATCCCACAGGGCAAAACACAGTCACATCCTGTTCCCAGAGCTGGTGATAAACAGGTGAGCGTCCTGATGTCCCTGCAGACAGACTGAAAAAAAAAAAAAAACTCTCTAAAGTGGATGAAGAGTCCAAACAAAAGAGATTGTCGGCATAAAGCAGACTAAGAGAAAGCATTTTCCCCCTGGGGCGGGATTCAGATTAGGTGTGGTTTTTCTCTAACCTGAAGAAGGAAAAGGATGATGGACACTCGACACAGCATCAGGTGTCCACAGAGCACCCACTCAGAGAAGCAGGGGCTGGGAGAGCATCACAGATGCTGGCAGGATCCAGCATCCCCCCTCTGTGGCACACCCTGTAAAGACGGGAGTGAGGTGCCAGCCATAAGCTCTGGTGTGTGCAGCAAGCAATCAGCACACTGTGACCACAGTGCCACCAAGGCAGGATGCTTCCCTGCAAGAACAGTTCCACCACAGAGCCCACACCACTCTCTGAGGGCATCAAACACAGATGGCCTCAGAACCTCCAGTCACCCCTAGCAGCTCCTGGCTTCCCTAGGGAGTGATGGCTAAGTTTCTTTAAAAAACCTTTCGATACTGTTTCTTGCCATGTGGCGAAAGAAGAAGGAGAAGGAGAAGGGGAAGGGGAAGGAAGGCGAAGGGAAAGGAGAAGGAGAAGGAGGAGGGGGGAGGGGGGAGGGGGAGGGGGGAGGAGGAAGAAGAAACATGGCTTGCAAGAGTGGAGTCTACTAAATAAATGGATTTGCATACCAAGTTATTGCTAGGACTGAGGTGCATAGCAGTGTACAGGCATTAGATGAGGGAAGCCATAGGTGGTATTAATGCAAACAGCCTGCAGCCTGAGTCTGTAACCTTCAGAATGTGCCAGGCAAACATGTCAATCACATACATGGGGTTTTCTACCTTTTTGTCCTCTCTCTCTCTCTCCCTCCTTCCCTCCTTCCTCTTCCTCCTCCTCCTTTTGAGACAGGGTCTCTTTGTGCAGCCCTGGCTACCCTGGATCTTGCTATGTAGATCAGGCTGACCTCAAACTCAGAGAGATGGCCGTGCCTCATCCTCCTGATCTCTGGGATTAAAAGTGTGGGCCACCATGCCCAGCTATTCTGACCCACATTTTATCTAAAACTTTTCAGTCAGTTTTCTGCAAGTCCAGCATGCCTCTGGCTGGTGAAAAGGCCCCCATCTCCAGGTAGGCACTATCTCTAACCCCTGTTCTTGCTCTGTTGGCACTGAGGGCCCCTCTATGCCCGTCTTCCCATGCATTACCTTCTGCCGCCTGACTTGCTCCGTTCACCCGTGAGTCCCACACAGATACTCCACATTCACACCCAGCCTGATCAATGATGGTTGACAGAGAGGCCGGAGAAACACAAGAAAGCTGCCCAAAATGACAACTCCTTGGTGTCACGCATGCCCTGGAGTTCTCCACAGACTCACTGAGAGGTGACCCCACATGTGAGTGTTCCCCCCTTACATACATGTGCACCTATAAAGATGTGTGTGTGTGTGAACATGCCAGTGACAGAGCTCCCAGAGCTCACCGGAGTGCCTTTCGACCGTTTGTTTCATAGACCCCTCCTTTGCTAGGTCCTCCAGAGACCCCACGCCCCACCCTGAGTCATCCGCTAAGGACACACATCGTCCACCCCAGCACCAACCCTCTGTACAGTCCCAACGGAGGAACTGAGATGCTCTGACCTCTGCCCTGGCCCCTCCAGCTCTAATACCACAGTTACCATGACGTTGCTGTGTCGACCCCACTGGCATGGAGCAGACGCTCAGTAATTACGTGTGAGTGAATGAGTGGCTAGTTCGTGGCCGTTATCAGTGGTTGTCCTGGTAACCTAATTTTAAAGCTATTATCCTAAAAAGAGATATCATTGAGAAAATGGAAAGAATGAAGAACATGTAAGGAAGAAAGTTACTAAACTAAGAAAGTGTCATGCCTGTGACTGGCTGTATGAGAGGAAGGTAGTTAATTGTAGGTTGAAGAAACACAATGCCAATCTCCAGATGGAGACGGCTCATGCGTCAGGAAGGCGGAGTTTCTGACAGTTACTCCAGGCAACATGGGAAAAGTAAAACTTTCCTGTTTACCCATTAAATGAACAGATACTTAGTGCTCTACTCCATCCTGCACAAAGTCCACCGTTCGTGATCTCACATGTGTGTGTTCACGTGTGCACATGTGTGCCTGTGGGTGTGAGAGCGACCCAGCGTCTTCCTAATCACTCTCCATTTTATTTCTTATGTGTAATTATTATGTGTGTTCACTCACACACGAGGGTGTACAGCCGTGCGAATGTGTGAGTCTGGAGGTCAGAAAATGTGCAGCTGGCCCTCTCCTTCACCTTCACAGGGATTCCGGGGCTCAAACTCAGGTCACCAGGCTCAAGACAAAAGCGCCTCTACCAGAGGAGCCTTCTCATCTCTCTCTCACTGCAGGGCAACTCACTGCCTGGCTAGACTAGCTGGTCGTCACATCTGACTTTTAACCTGAGTACTGCAGATCTGAACTCAGATCCTCCTGCATGGCAAACACTTGGCCCACTGAGCCTTCTTTCTCTCCCTAACTGTGGCCACACGCCTAAGAGCTCTTAAGAACCCGCACACTGTGCCTTTGTCCCAGCCAGCCTCCTGGAGTCCGGGGAGGAAGCCCACTCTGCTTCTACGCCTACTCCTGCACCTCCACCAACATGCTTCACCGCTTGGTACTGGCCATGAAGAAAATATAAGCAACTAAACAGAGAGAGGCCGGGCAGATGGCTGGTTTTGCTTTATAACAGACCAAACGGTATAGAAAGCAGGAAGCAACCATCACAGATGGCTGGGACACAGGACCCTAGACTGTCAGCGGGCTCCCAGAGTCCCTCCTGGTGAGCTTGGTGACTGTCTTCCTCTCACGGTGTCAACATCTTCAGAAAACACCCTCTTCAAGAGCAGAGAAAGCTCTGCAGCTGTCTGCTCTGGGCATAAAACAATCAGGTCATCAAAAGTCTAACTTAATAAAGCAGCGCTCGAGGAAAAGCACCAAGTGACTTCCACAGCCAACCCCAGCAAATTTCCACCCACAAAACTGGGACTTTCTCTTAAGTCAGATGCTGAGGCCTCTGCAAGCCTCGGGCTGCAGGTGTCCCCAAATCCCAAAATATAAAGGGAGCTGATGCTAATATACTCAACTTCTTTGTTTCCTTTCTATTTTTGAAGTAGAACCTATCATTTTGGTTTTCTCAACATGTGCACAGGTTAAGAACATGACTTGGGACATGATGTCCTTACACTTGCTTTTATGTTAACCAGTCCGGCCTGCCAGGCCCGTCTTTAGCATCAGTGCAGAGGCGGCTACCTCTGGCACCATCTGCTGTTACCCAGGCTCTGTTATTACTGACAAGTGCCAGTTGTCTGCAAGAAGCCTTTGATGTGTGGACTACTGGAGTCTCTGACCAGACACACGTGGGTTTTATACATGTGAGAGAATGTGGCTCAAAGAGAAAATGCACGCTGAACCCTAGCTGTTTGTCTTCACAACGTCTATAACCCCATACTTGGCTGTGAGAGCAGGACTCTGTGACGCCCAGGTCCTCTGTGAGAGCGGGACCCCGTGACACCCAGGGCCTCTGTGAGAGCGGGACCCCGTGACACCCAGGGCCTCTGTGAGAGCGGGACCCTGTGGTGCCCAGGGCCTCTGTGAGAGCGGGACGCTGTGGTCCAGGGCCTCTGTGAGTCTCCTTGCTGGCTCCCTTGCTCCCTCTCTCCCTCTCTCCCTCCCTCCATAAATACACTTCAGATCTAGGATATGCCTATTAATTATTCTGAGCCACTTTGAAAAGCAAATTGAGCTCATGAAATCATTTTATACGCTTTCTTACTGCAAAATATAAGGTAAAAATACTTAGTGACATATGTTTCTTATACGTTAATTTCAATGTATAATGGAAACTTGATACACATGCCAGCTTCCCTCCAGAAGCTTCAATAAGTTTGTGCGTGTGTGTGTGTGTGTGTGTTTTAAATCAACTTTTGAAAATGCCAGGGGAGAGCTTTAACTAGAAAGCTTGGTTGTTGATTGGTGTAAGGACTAGTATAAAACTGTGAGAAGAGGGTTTGGAGAGAGGGGCTTGGTTAGTAAAGTGCTTTCTGCACGAATCTAATGCCCTGAGTTCCATCCTCAGTACCCATGCAAAAACAAACAGCTGGGTGCAGTGGAACCTGCTTGAAACCGCAGCACTGGGGGGACCATAAGGTAGATCCATTGCCGCCTAAGCAAGTTCCAAGCCAAATGAGAAACATTGTCTCAAAAACAAATTGCTGAGCTACTGAGGAACAACACTCTGGTATGAACACACACACACACACACTGTGAGAGGTGTTGGAAGAGTCATATGACCCACAGCCATGGAAGAAGGTAAAACCCTAAGAAGCCAAACCCACTCTAAACAGCAGCCAGCTCCTCCCCATTGTAATCCGTAGGTCTGTCCGAGGCTATGTAAACACTGCATAAGTTCCGAGAGAACAGGAGGAGGTGAGGGGTAGAGGAGTTAGGCTCAGAAGACAGTGGGGTTTCCCAAGCTTTCCCCATCTTCCTGGAGAGTCCCGCAGGAGCCCATGCCTGTGGGATCTGCTTCTCTGCAGAAGCTCCGTGAGTGGGAAACACAGATAAGGGACACATTGCCTGTCCCGAGGGTGTGTACAGTCTCTCGGGAGGTAGGCGTGCATCTGATCAAAGGGCATGCGTGAGGAGAACATGTGTCCATGCGTGTAGATGTGGAAGCCAGAAGTTGATAGCAGGTGTTTTCCTCCATTATTTTCCATCTTATTTTCTCTTTGAAGCGCTCTCTCACTGAAGCTGGAGGTCAGTTTCAGCTAAACTGGCTGGCCAAGGAGCCCTGGGGATCTTCCTGTGCCCACTCCCCGGGGCTAAGATTGCTGGCATGTTCCACAGTGCACAGCTTCTTACATGACTGCCAGAGACCCAAACTCAGGTCCCTATACTCACGCAGCAAGTAGTTTAATCTCTCTAGCCCGGTCACAAGAACCCAATGCCAGTGCCGACAGCTCTGATTCTGTAGGGTACAGGCATCTTCAGTGTCTCTCAAGAGTTGACAGATGTTTTGATTTCATAATTATCAATACTGCGAATGCCATTTTGCATAAATACATAGTAAAGAGGTGGCAACAATATGTTTGAAACTGTTAGAAATCCTGTCCTAATCCCAAGTCAAAATTCATTGAATCATTCTTTATGAAACTCAAGCCAGAAATTTAAACAACTATTATTAAAGTCAATCATTCTGAAACATTACAAATATTACTAATTTTATACTTACATGTTGATGAATGGCAACATGAAAACATTAAAAACCGTCAGAAGTCTTTTCTAATTGAATCGTTGTGCTTTTATAAGAGCAGGAAACTTTGTAAATCAGGGATGAAAACACTCCAGTTCATAAAATACACTGGTCTTGAATCAGAGCCAAGGTGTTTTACCCAAGATTCCTTGGGGTTAAAGAGTATGGCAGCACACAAAGGGCAAAGTGCAATGAAATCATGTGAGGAAACACCATGAAGACTGGCGGAAACACCTCCGGCTCATTATGTACTTGGCCTCTGAATTAATTTTTGGTTGTGTGTTCAGAAACCTTTCTGGTGCCAAGTGTTTTGTGACCCCCAGCCCCACATTCAGTTATACAAGCCCAGTGGGTCACAACCCCCTATTTAAGAATCTGCAGCATGCACTACAGAGATCCGGTCATAAGGGTACTTTCTTAGAAACTCAAGGAAATATCGAAACTCTAGCCTCCAAATAGCTACCACTGCATGCTATAATTTAATATGGAATCAAAGACGATTGCAAGCCACGCAGGCAAGCTGGAATCATTTTTATTCAATGTTGGGACAATGGACTAATGATTTAGAAACAGGGTGAATTTAGATAAATTTCAAAACTGACACCAAGCTGCCCTGCCAGTGATTAAGGGCGGCACAGAAAGCCATTCGCTTTTACTTTCATCTTAACACCCCCGAAGAGTCGTTTAGAAGCGAGAACCGGTCGGATATGGGGGTGTAATTTAGTTGGTAGAGGCTTACCTAATGCTCACAAAGCCTCCTGTAACTCCAGTGCTCAGGAGGTGGAGGCGAGAGGATCAGAAGTTCAAAGTCACCCTTTGCTTTATAGCTGGTTGGATGCCAGTCTGGTCTATATGAGATCATGTCTCAAAAAGAGTAAATGAATAGAGAAAAAGTACAAAATTTTTAAAAGTGAAAGTGTGGGTCAAGAGTCCTCACCGAGAATAGGGAGGTAGAAAGCACAGGACTTTGGTAGAGGCCCCTTAGAGGGTCCCCCTGATGGCCAGAGGCAGACAAGCAAGTGTTTCTGTTAATAAATGCCCAGAAGCTGAGGGCTCACGGCAGGAGGTTTCGCTCTAATGAATCCCAGTGTGACTCCAAGGCTTCCTCTAGATCAGCTCCTCCAGCTGAGGAACTCGGTTCCTCAGAATCACCAGAGCAACAGAACAGAGTAGAAGAAGTACCCTGGCTTTCAACTGCCCAGCCTGGGAGATGGCAAACAGGGCTCCCACCCACACAGTCGCTGCTCATACAAACCCAAATAAAACCCACAGTGGACCCTCCCCAAAGCAGAAGCTGGGAAAGGATTTGAATGGAGTTGGGGCTACCATGCTAAGAATCCCCATCAAGTGTGGGCATGGCTGTCCTGCCTGGAGGAGACAGGTGACAGAGACACTGAAAACTATCTGTGTCCCTCTGGCAGCTGGGGATGTCTCCAATGCTCAGGAACCGCCCAGTGCTTCAGGACCTCACTAAAGATGGACCAATCAAACCCCTGCTACCAGAGAAAGCCCTCTAACAGGGCCAAGGTGGATTGCAAAGGACAGAGGAGGTGTGATCAGGGACTATGGACAGAGACAACGGCTTCAGCTGAGAAGGGGAAACACAGGGGCATCTGCAGAGACCAACTGTCTCTGCCACACAGAAACTGAATCTCCAGAGAGCTCTAGCTGCAGACCCGAGAAACCAAAACAACACCCACAAGAAGCTCAACCGACTTCATCTAAACCATCAGGCACCGCAGGAGCAGTGCCTGAGGGATCTACTCCACTGGAGAGGTTCATGCTCAGCCCCCTTGAGGATCCACACTCTCCTGGGAAGGAATGACCATGGACCTTGTATTAAAAGTGTGATCCCCAAACAAGAAACACCTACAAGAGTTTAGGAGCTAGTACAAAAGGCGGCATCTCAGACACGAAGACATTCTGAACCCAAATCTCCATTTTTACCTACATCACCAGATGGCTCAAATGCCCAAAGCTGCTTTAAAGTCTGGTACAGCCAAACAATCTTCTCTGCCTAAACATGTCAGTAATTTCAATTGGCTTTGGTTGTAGGATCTGGTAAGCATTGTACATCACGGTCACAGAACAGTTGGAACTGCCCACCCTACCAATAAAGGAAAGAAGCTCAGAGTGGGTTGGTCACAGGTCTTGTGGCCTTGACGTCTCAGAGCCAGGATTCGCAGGCAGGTCTGAAGGACTCGAGAGCCCTCACTCCGTAACCACACAGACCTGGCACCTTGCTATCTGCAAACTTCTGAGAATACTTAGCCCTGAGGGTAGACAGGCAGCTCTAGAGAGTTTCCTTCATGCCACCACTGCCCCAGCACTTCCCTCCCTTCTCTCTTCCTGCCCACAGGATGAAGCCTCCACACATGCCACTGTCCCTAGGAGACGGCCTCTCATCCCCAAGTAAGTACTTTACAAGCTTGCTCAATAACAGTTTGACGAGTTCATGAAAATATCTCCCCTTTAATCATGGAAGATGCTGAGGGAAGTTGAAGGGCTCTCATTATGGAAAGGAAGGTGAAGACTTTGGATTCCCAGAGAAGTTCAAAGTCTTGCCAGGGATCTCTGGGAAACATCGGATAACGAGGAATGAAACCCAAAGCCCCTCCCCAATTCCCAGGATCGATGTCTTCGTCCTCTTCCTCCACCTTTCTGGATTTCTGACCTACACTACCATGCAGTTCACAGAAACACCCCTTTCAAATGACTCCCCCATAGACACCTCAAAAGGGGCTCTGGCAGCTGGGTGGTGATGGCGCAAGCTCAAATCCCAGCACTCTGGAGACAGAAGCAGGCGGATCTCTGTGAGTTCAAGGCCAGCCTGGTCCATAAATTGAGTTCAAGACATCTAAGGCTGTTACACAGAGAAAAGCTGTCTTGAAAAAAAAAAGGGGGGGTGTCTACCACCATGCAGGATGAATTTAGATATTGGCAGGCAGCCACCTGGGAAAATGGGGAGACTTGGGGCATGAACACCCTCAACCTCAAGGAAGGAACATTCATCAATCAAAGGCCTCCAAGGAAGCAGTCCTCTCAGCTGTACCCCCTAGAACACGTGTATGTACTGCCAAAGGCACACGGATGACGGCCATGGCACTGCGTCTTGCCATGTCTGGGCACCAAGACCCATGGGCCTAGACAGGGCACTTTCTGTGAATTTACCCAAAGGCACCCTAGAGGACCCAGGCTGTCTGCTGCTGCTTGAGCAGAGACCAGGCTGGGAGAAGGCAGCCACTCACCCCAAGAGAGGCACCACTATAACTGAAGCTGTGAGACCCAGGTTCACCCGGTGCTTTCCCTTCCCCTTGCTGCATTTAGAAAGACACGAAGGCCTTTATTTACTCAGCTTGTCCAGGGAAAAGCAAAAATTTGCCTGAAACAGTAAGGGAAACATAAGAGAAATTTCTCTTGGACTGGGAAATGGGAGAGTTTCACACACACACACATGCATACATAATACACATGCACACACAAACATGCACATACATACATCCACATACAAACACGCACATACATACATACGTACATTTTCACAAACACACACACATACAAACACACACACAGAGACATAGAGAGAAACGAGAACTTGGGACAGCCCAACAACTCTCCACTTTGTTTTTGTTTCTCTGAGCCCCAAGCCCAAGGACTGTGCCCCCTAGAACACTTGTATGTATTGCCAAAGGCACACTGATGAAGGCCACAGCACTGCGGCTTGCCAGTCCCCGTCTGGGCACCAAGACCCATGGGCCTAGACAGGGCACTTTCTGTGAATTTATCCAAAGGCACCCTAAAGGACCCAGGCTGTCCACTGCTGTTTGAGCAAATGGGGGAGGAACACATTGCCTGAGAAGGCTGTCGGATATGGAGATACAGATTTGTAATCCCAGCACTCAAGAGGTGGAGGCAAAAGGATCATGAATTCAAGACCAGCCTGGTTTACACAAGATCCTGCCCTCAAAAGTTAACACAGGAAGAAAAAAATGGGGAGAAGGAAAAAGTTAAGAGAAAGAAAGAGAAGCAAAGGGAATGTGTGCTGGTTTGGTTTTGGTAAAGTTGACTCAAGTCAGGTCACTTGGGAAGAGGGAACCTCAATTGAGAGATGGCTCCCTCACACCGGCCTGTAGGCAAGTCGATGAGCATTTTCTTGATTAATGATTGATGTGGGAGGGTCCAGCTCACTGTGGGCAGTGCGATCGCTGGGCAAGTCAACCTGGGTTATATCAAAAAGCAAGAGGACCAAGCCATGGGCAGCAAACCAGTACGCAGCATTCTTCTACTGCCTCTGCTTCAGTCTCTGCCTCCAGGTTCCTAGCCTGACTTCCCTTCCTGGCGGACTGCAACCAGAAAGCTGAAATCAACCCTTTCCTCCCCAAGATGCTTTTGGTTATAGTGTTCACACCAGCACCAGAAGGCAAACTAGACCAGGAGGGAAATGACTCCCCGTCTTGAGATTGGATTTTTCTGTTTGTTTGCTTTGTTTGGTTGTTGTTCCTTGGAATCAGATGCTGAGGAAGAATTCCTAGGACAGTGAGTTAGTGTGTTAGCATGCTAGCAGTTGTTCACAGGAAAGAACGGGTGACAAGTGAGCCAAGAAACCAGCGCAAGCCAAGCAAGGCCAGCCAGGAGCCTGGCGATCAACCTGATGGAAGGCCACAGGAACTTTGGTAAGCAAAGGGTATCGTGCCTCACTCGCTGTCCTAGTGAAGAGCCTGGGAGCTGGATAATGTTCTCTTGAAGATTCACCAGTTCCTTGTCAAGGGCTGCCCCAGGGGGGACATACAGTTCCACCCAGTCCTTGCTCTGAGCTTGTACAAGCAAAGCAGTGCAAAGGTCCCTTCCACAGGCACAGGGGATTGCCCCTGGGAACCAAGTACTCAGGGCACAGACAGGCAAGCATAGCAGGGCTGGCCTTAAAAGGACCATGCTCTAAAACCTTTAGCACTAAATGAAAAGAGAGTGGGAGAGTATAACTCAGAAATCACATCTGCCTCTCTCTCCTGTGGCATCATTAACAATACAACTGCATACCAACAAGCTTTCCCGAAGTTGGGCTGTAGGTAAACCAGCACTCCAGCCCTGCTTACCTCCCTGGGGTTCTGCTTTCTGCTGCCTGCCCCGGGGATAATGTGTGCCTGCCTATAGCTCTGGGTGCCCCATTTCCTTGTGACCAGCTCAGCAGATTACCCCTGTAATCCACAGACCCCATTCCGCAGCCGCTACCACACTCATCACAGGGCGCATCTCCCCACCGCCGCCACAGTGTGTTATAAAAGTTGTTGACAATGGGACCTGGCTTCCACTGGACAGCCACCACCAAGTAGAAGGAAGAGGATGGTCTGGGCTCGGAAGGAGTGAGGTGGAGAAATGACTCACTGTCAGGAGCAAACAGCCTAATTCCCTCCACAACTTCTCACCCCCACTCCCAGCAGGCAGATACTCTGGAAAGGTGTCCCCAGACGCCTCTGCAAAGCCCGGGTGCAGCCTTATCCTTTCTCCACCACACCTCGCCCCCAGAATCAGACGTGGAAAGGAGTGAAAAACGTGGCTCTATATTTGAAATGAATTGATGGTTTGGTTTCTCCCTCTCTGGTTTATCCTGTTGATGCCCAAATGCTCTGCCTGTAGTGTGTTTTTCCTGGTCCCCCTTTGTTCTTCAGTGTCTGTCTCTCTAGCTAGATCAGCACTCCAGAGAACAGGGTTCTAGAAACTACTCCACCACTCTGGGGTGATCCTAGGCAAGGCGGTGGCTTCGTCAAAACAGAGATTCTTTCAAGAAAGGGTGGAACGAGGGAGGTCGCTAGGTGACTAGCGCCTGGCACACGAAGACAATCAATCATTGACAGCTCCCTCCGCGCGTTTTCCTCCTGCAGCCTTGCAGCACCTGCCCAGTGTGTTTTTCCAGGAATGGCGCTCTGGCTGCTTAGAAAGGGGAGCAGCTCCAGCCGCTATCACCCCCTTGCAAGTGAGTTTCCCCGTGGTGTAGAGGGGTTGCACAAGTGCACATATGCACACAACACACGCACGCATGCACCGACGCATGCACAGCGCAGCCCCGTGGGGTCTACCTCTGTTGCCCCTTCGCTCCAGAGTGGGGTTCCAACCGACAGTCGCCAGGGGCACTCACCCGGAGTTGGAGGCGCAGGGCGGGTGGGTGCCGGAGGGGCCGGGGTCGCGGGCGGTGGCGGCGGGCGCAGGGCGGGCGCGGCTGGCATGGCTGGCGGCCTGGCTGCAGGTGGCAGCTCCGGGACGTGGCCCGACGGCGGCCAAGCGGACACGGGAAGGCTCCGGGACTACAGTCTGTACCAAGAAGCTTGGGTCTCCTGTTCGCTTTGTAGGCACAGGCGGCAGCCACAGTGCAAAGTCTCCCGGCTCAAGCTTGACAACTGCGCACCGCCCCGCCCCCCTCCAGCCCCGCCCCGCCCCGCCCCGCCCCACCTCGCCCTAGTCCTGTGGGCGGTGGAATTGGCGGTGAACTTGGTAGAGCAGGACGCTGGAGGAGCGCTCTCAGGACAGTAAGGACCCCAAGAGACCTCCCTCTCCCATCTCCTTCCCTCCTCCCTTCTCTCTCCTCCTTCCTCTCCTTCCTTCCCCCTTTCCCTCAGCAAGGCTGTTCCAGCCAAGGAACTTGGAGACAGGTTTTGACCTGTATCTCCACAGTGTTCTCAGTTGGTGACACCCAAGTCAAGGAGACCTGGAACCCCAGCAACCCTGCTTCTCCGGCGGGCAGTAGAAAGCAGACTGTAGGAACTCCACCAAAGCATCCTTCCTGCACCCAGAATCAAAGTTAGAACACAGTGGTCCAAACTCACAAGTTGAGAGACACACTGTAAAAGGTCTTCCCATCTTGCGGTTACTGATGCCATGGAAGGCCTTTTGCGAAATCGCCCCTTCTCAGCAGCACACACCGAAGAGGTGGAGTTTCAGTAACAGATCGCATTTTCTCCTTAGAGGCCATTCACAGCCACTCTTTCTAGTCCAATTCTTTATTTTTGGGGAAAGAGCAGATACGAGTCAAGAAACTGAGCTTGAGAGATCAGATGGTGTGTTTTCTGCCTGCCACAGCAACAGTCGAGCAACAGCTGATGGCAGGGTGAATAATCATTTACAGGTGGCTTTGGCTTTGGTGAATCCACCCCGCAGCAGGGACCAAGCTCCAGCTCAAGACAACACACCACAGAGGAGCGCAGCGATCGCACACCTTGGGCAGGAAACTGCTGAACTGCTGTCCAGCCCACTTTCCCCCTTTCTGGCCTGTCAACAGAACCCCAGTTATTAGCAGAATACACTGTAATCCGCAATAAAGTATTTCCCAGTTGTCCCAGTGCCCAAAATAGCTGGGAGAGAAGTTTTTGGCCAGTGAAATATAACTGGGAAGCTTTGTGTGTGACTCTCAAAATGATTCTAAGGCTAATAGATATGTTCCATTGCCCCTTCCAACCTCCTGCCTCGTCCCAGCATCCCACAATGATGTCTATAGTAGGTTAGAATTTAGGGTCGATTCTTGGCTCCATCTTCTAACAGAATTAGAAAATCCACCTGTAAGGACTGTCTCCTGTTACTGTGACGAAACAGCCAAGCTCACTAATAACCAAATTTAAAGATCTTTTTTATGATTTTAAATGATGTGTCCTAGAGTGTGGGTCTAGAGTGCCGGTGGCTGTGTATACATACGTGTAGGTGGTGCCCACAGAGTTCAGCAGAGGCTTGTCCGATCCCCAGTATTTGTGAGTCATGGCATGTGCTGTTGGGAATGCAATTCAAGTCCTCTACAAGAGAAGTAAGCACTCTTGACCACTAAGCCATTTCTCTAGCTCCCTGAGTTAGCCACTTTAAATGGAGGAAATGTTAGGCGTGTATCAGAGTCTCAGAGGTTTCAGTTCATGCTTGCTTTGGCCCTGGTGGTGGCACAGTATGCCATGACAAGAACACAAGTGGACCTATTTATATCATGATTGCCAGGAAGCAAAGATAAGAAGGTATGGGGCCCTGGTATCCCTTCAAGGGTGTGATGCCCATGACTTAACTTCCTACTAATTGCCACGCCCACATGGTCCACCATCCCCTAATAGCACCACAGACTATGAACAAGCCTTCAACTCCTAGACTTCTGAGGGAAATCCCAGATCCAAATCATAACACCATTATCCCTTTAAATTATAGCATTTCTCTGCATCTTTTTTTTTTTCCCATGACAAGGTTTCTCTGTAGCTTTGGTGCCTGTCCTGGAACTAGCTCTTGTAGACCAGGCTGGCCTCGAACTCCCAGAGATCCGCCTGCTTCTGCCTCGCGAGTGCTGGGATTAAAGGCGTGCGCCACCACCGCCCGGCTTCTGCATCTTGTCTTTAATTGTGGCCATCTTACTTACATGGCCAATGGGACTCTACTGGATATGCACCCTCCTGGATTAACTCCTGCCACTTGTTGAGCAGCTACTGCCCAAGGCGAACATACAGAAACATGACTCAGACCTCAGTATCAGCTGGCAGCTAACATTTGACCTGATGGGGCCACCACATAGGACTGTAGACCCAGAAGTTGACACCGATAAATAAATGCCCATAGTTACAAGCAACTAAGTTCTGAGCTACTTTGTCCCTCAAGGTGATTTTGGGAAAAGCTAGCTTGTTTGATGACTGGCAAAGTCTGGAGCTTCAGCAGCCTTCTTGGATTATATGGTAGCCTTAAAGTTTTAAGACAAGACCAAAAACTTACAGAGCAATAAAACAGAGGCCTGGGTTCTTTGTGATATCATGAAGTTATGTCAATTTTAAATTTCCCTTTAAAGAGAGAGGACACCCTTGTATATTTGAATCACTACAGTCTTATTACCTGAGAAGTGGCATTTGTGTTCATTTTTTAATAAAGAAAGGTGACATTGAGTACAGACATAGATGGTCATTCCAGTACAAATAGAGGTCTGCAAAGGAACGCCACGCTCACAGTGAGCCACTGAAATAGAAATTGTTTGGGAGTGGAACAGTAGCCATGGAGCCCGACCAAGGCACTACTTTGATCATAAGTGAGCAATATTCACTCACGGAGCTCAAATTGAGTGGAAGAGTCAGAGGCATTCTGAGGTTGTCTAGGGAAATCTCCAAGGGGTGGAGAGACAAATCATGGTTAGAGTGCTTCCCACACAGGCTGAGCGCCAGAGTAGGGATCTCTGGAACCTACATAAACACCAGGCTAGTACAGCAGCTCACCTGCTCTTTCATCTTCAGAGGCAGAGATGGGGGAGGGGGGAGTCCTCAGAGGAAGCTCGATAACAAGACTAGCCATACTGTTGAGCTAAGTTCTGGGTTCAAGAGACTTTGCCCCAATGAATAATATGAACAAGAATGATTTACAAAATAACATCAGGCATCTACATGCATTTGAACCCCACACATATACACACACACACGCCAACACACACACACACATAAATGGAAAAAGAAAGCAAAAAAATCTCCTTCAAAAAAAAAGTCCTTCAAAAGCAGCAGAGCAGAACTCTACAGCCTTACTCTGAAACACCCCTCACTATTGCCGTGTTTCAGGATCCACCTCCTCCAGGGGAAGAATGCACTCACCCCGGCTGATTTAGTCTAACCAGCCAGACTCTGGCTCACCTCCTTTGGAATACAGGGTCCCTCTCTGTCTGAAACTTCCACATACCAGTGGGAAGAAGACAGGAATAAAGGAGTGGCCGTCATACTGAAGTGTGCAGGGCACTTTAAGACCTGAGAGGAAGTTACATAAGGTGAGAAAATTAATAAGCAGATCCAGGCACCCGTAGGCTTTGTTGAGGAAGGACCCGGAAGTGTCTCCAGGAGGCTGCCCTGACTGCGATGCCACTGTGGGTTTAAGGGTGGCTTGGAGGAGAGATTTTGATGGAGATCATGGAACCTCTGAGAGAATCCGCCCTATTTGTTCCCAGAATCACACAGGGGTTAGGAGAGCTCCAGGTGGAAGCTTCAGAAGGGGGAAAAAGGGAGACTCTTCCATGGTAGAGCTCGCTAGTCTAATGAGCCTGCGGAGTGCAGGCCACGGTCTGCTCATCAGATTAATATAGTTTTTCTTTTTTTTTTTTCATCTATTCGTTTTAGATCCTGGTCACAGCCTCCCCCTACATCCTCCCCTCCCAATCCCTCTCCCCATCCCCCTCTCCCACCTACCCCCCAATTGCCTCTTCATCTGTCACCATCCGCGAAAGAGCAGGTCTCCTGTGAGTATCAATAAACATGGCATGTCAAATCACAGTAAGACTAAGCACCTCACCCAGCCCCCAAGTATTAAGGTTGGTCAAGGCAACCCAGTATGAAAAGTAGGGTCCCTAAAGCCAGTAAAAGAGTCAGAGATAGCCCTTGTTCCCACTGTTAGGAGTCCCATAAGAGGACCAAGTTACACGGCTGTGACATATATGCAAAGTGCCTAGGTCAGTCCCGTGCAAGCTCATAGGGACTCATAGACACTGAACCAATAACCAGGGCCATAAACCTATGAATTAATGTCAAGTCCAATCCTGTCACCCAGTGCTCTGCTGTCCCTTCTATCCCACTCACTATATAGGCGTTCCCAGTCGGATCGTAGGCGTCTCTGCATCTCTCCCCTCCAGCGCACCAGTGGTAATCAAGTCAGCTATTGGTTCTGACCTATTCTGAAGTCAACACGGTTGTCTCTCTGGTTTGAAAACTCATCAAAACAGACCACGATCCACTCCACTGAGAAGCTTCAAAGACAAAGAAGTCAGCTGCTGCCTAAGAGAAAACAAGGAATTCAAGAGCCTGTAATCTCTTTTCTCGCTTGGTTGGTAAGTCAGCTCCGTACAATGGGAATCAATGAGCATATCTAAAATGTTACCACCTTTTCTGGGTCTTCTTCTTCTTCTTCTTCTCCTTATCCTTCTCCTTTTCCTCCTCTTGCTCCTCCTCTAGCTCCTCCTCCTCCTCCTCCTCTTCTTCTTTTGAGTGATTAAAGGTGTGTGTCTATTTTGGCTGGTCTAGTTAGGCAGCTTGCCAAAAGATCTCCTGTCTCTGCATCTCAAGCCCTCAGATTACAGTGAGACCACCATGCCTATCAGTTCTGAAGATTCAAACTCGGTCCTCATATTTGAACAGCAACCATTTAATCCACTGCCCCATCTCTCCAGACCCTCAAACAGATCAGTTTATTTCCACTGTCTGGCAAAGTCCCCCCTACACACACACACACACACACACACACACACACACACACACACACACAATACGCTAAAAATTGTTGGTTTTTTTCATTGTTTATGTGAGTTCCGTAACAGCCTCGGGGTAAGAAACTTTCACTAGCTGTCTTCTGTGTGTTCTCTCCAGATACGACCTTGCTGTGGCTGACTACCTGCTTTGTTTTCTGACTCCCTTCCTGTGTCAAGCAAAGGTTACCATTCCTGAAATGTGCCTGCTGCTCTCGGTATTTCTCCCCGGTCATTAATTACAAATTTGCCAACTTCACACTTGAATGTGTGGTTTATTCTGGGCCCCATTCCTGGGGCTCTGTAGCTGTTTAAGATGACGAAAAGAATATGCAATTTCCTGTCGTTTAGCCCCAGGGTTTCAAGACACAGAGTCGGGTCCAGAGGACTCTTGTGTGCTGAAGTTCCCAGCAGAAAGTCACACCTATGCTGAAGATTGAAGCCCAAGCAATTGATCAGAACTTCATGGTTGTGGGGCTCTGGAATATTACAGATGCAGAACCAAACTATCTGAGTTCTCTTCTCCCCTTCACAGTTATCCACTGTCCACCCGTGTGTCTGCTTTTCGTTATCAGGGAAAACTATTGGCAGAGCAGACGCAGGTAGCTTCCCCGAACCCAAAAGTTAAGAATGCCATTGATGGCATCTGAAGCCTACAGCAGAGTCTCCTGTGCTTTGGGGTGACCGCCCATCTGATGTCCTCACTAATACGTTGGGAATGCCTTGGTTTATGACGTTCGTTCTGTAACTGTAAAAATAGCGTGCAACTGTCTTCCCGTTGGCACATGTCACTTAGGAGCAAGCTCAGTCTGTGTTCCCAGGTCCTGGTCATTCATATTAGACTCAGAAGAAATTATCTTTTATTCCCTTTGAGGCAAAAGCAGCATTTTGAGTTGATGCTGCTGTGCCAGATTTTTATACCTTCCCTCGTGAATCTACTAGTTTCTTTAAGAACAAATAAATCAAAAAGAAGACAAGAACAAAAACAAAACTATGTGACTGAGTGAAGTCATTTAGAGATCCCAGCATCATTTCCCCTGTGCACAGTGGGATCTATTTGCTACATCTAATTTTCTTCACAGTTTACACGTAGAGCATTTGAATTGCCAATGTTTATAATCCATTTTCTTTACCTAGCATAGCTGTAGAGATTCGGTGGAGAAATATAGAAAAAAAAATCCTCCCTTAAATAATCTGAGCCGCCACTGGGAAATTCAAAGGCTTTATTAAGTTTACAGAGTTAGCATGCATTTTTTAAAACATTGGGCAGAATAGTTTATTTTGAGAATAACATCCGCTTTAGAACCTATTGCTTTAATCCCAGAATAGATGGGACTGGGGCAGGAGGATAGAGAGATGCAGGATAGCCTGGACTATGTAATGAGATTGTCTCAAAAAAAAAAAAAAGAACAAATGGATAAACAAACAACAACAATGACAAAAGCCTAGCGGCAGGTCAGGCTCAGCTTCAAGGTCTAGGCAGTTTGCAGATCCGAAACCCAGCACGGCAAGCCTTTTCAGCTACACTACAAGCGGGAAAGACTGTCTTCTTTCTTTATATCGGAGTGCAGCACGCATCGCTGTGGTTCCCTAGCTATCCTTTGACATTGAAACGAGCGCCAAGAGTTTATCATAGGCCAAATGTGTCGTGGATGACTGTGTTTCGGGAGCTGGGCAACTTCTAGTGCTTGCAGCCCAGTGGATCTGAAAGGTAGGGGTGAATTAGATATAAATGTCTTCTGTCTGTGTGTGGACATGAAAGCCTGGCTTTGCACGCTCCGTGCCTTACTGTGGGATGTGGAACTGGCAGTCGTTTTGTGTGACTTCTTTACTCTTGGAGGACAGGCTTGGTCGTTTAGTAGATTACAATATATTATTGCAGTAGTTCAGCATCTTCAGGCTTCAGTCTAGTGGTTTTTCAGCCACGATGTTCAACCGTAGGCAGTGTGTTTGTTTTTAGATGTGCAGACTGAGTTTCAAAAGTCTGCCAGGAGCCTGTGCCACCCAACATGAATCTATCAGTGTATGATGAAAAGTGACTCTCGTGTCCCTGCTGAAGAGATGTCATGGAAAATATGTAGAATAAACTGGAGAATAGATGCTGGGGACAACGCTAATAGACTATCAGCCACACACCAAAACAAAGCAAAATATCCCCACCAAGCTATGAGCCTGCTCCTAAAAGGCTAATTTATATGGCAGGAACAATGTTGGCCGAGAACCTCAGAAGTTAGAACCGGTGTGCCCTGTGGCCACTGTACCATACCTGAGGGACCCATGAAAATCAGGACGATCAAATTGCAGGAGCCAATGTCTCCTTTCTCAGCATGCTACAAGGAGAAACAGGTAATAAATATAACTCTGTTTTCCCCACAGTCAGACACAGTTACAGTAAGAGGTTTGCATATCTAAGTACAGAGATGAATCTGCCTCCAGGGTCTGGATGCGGCTTGAATCAGCCACAGGCATTGTTTGATGTGTGCATCTTAAATAACTAAAATAGAAATAATAAAAAGACATGATTCCAGTCAACAAGTATTTATTGATTGAAAGACCCTACAGACCCCCTCCTCAAAACCCGCAGCTAGCATGCTCCCGGGGGGGAACGCCCTGTTTGCTTGAAAATTTCTCAGATCAGCAGCCAGCCTGCTCTCATAAGAACATTCCATTTGCTTAGGAGAGCAGGATGTCTACGAGATAGGATGACTGCAAGGCAGGATATCAGTAAGATAGGACATCGGCAAAGCAGGTTGACTGCAAAACAGGGTATCTATAAGATAGGAACAGGATGACTTTTGCTGACACCCATGCTGAGAGAGGAAACCATTCATGCCCCCGCCTCATTCCGATAACCACGCTTTTGCTTCTGTAAACTTGCTTTTTGCTGACACCCATGCTGAGAGAGGAAACCATTCATGCCCCCGCCTCATTCCGATCTCCATTTACAAAGGAAGCAGGGAGGTCAGCCAGGATGGGTAAAGGAAGCAGGCCAGTCAGCCAGTCAGGTGTTTGTTTGGTGGTTTGATGAGTTCTTTGTCTTTGTCTTTCACACTGCATAGAAATTCCTGGTTTGAAATTTTAAGAATTTCATAACTATGCAGGAAGTGCTGAGAGCACCCCACTTACACTCAGTGTGGATGGTGAAGGCCAGACTCAGTGCCAGAGAACGCAGTGCGGATCTTCTCTTTAAAAGACCCCCCCACACACACCAACTTTGCTCTGTTTACTTATAGTAATGCCAGTTCTTACAACATTTTAGCACCAAGAAAAATCATGCCAAAAAGAAAGAAAATTCAAATTATCCCTATGTCAGAGAAGGCAGCAAATGTAGACTTTTATTTGAAAAGAAAAGAAGAAAGAAAGAAAGAAAGAAAGAAAGAAAGAAAGAAAGGGAGAAATGCTATTTTGAGACGAGCATGTGGAAGTACAATTATCTAGCAAGCAAAACTGATAATTATATAATTCCTCAGCTTTTGGCAGCTTGACTTTTGCTTAAAAAAACGGGTTGGGATTCATGTTGCACCTTTATATCTGCAGTGTCTTGTGCTCCAGATCTCTGGAGATGGTCAGCAAAGATCAGGGTGTCATCAGTGTCCTGCAGGGACAGGCGCTATTTAGCTTAGTCTTTGTGGGGAAAATAAGTTAAAGAGGGCAGGTGGAAATCGCAGGTAACGAGGAACCGAGATAATGGTTAAAAGAATGTTTTCCCTACCAAAGCACGCGTGACACACAATCAGGGACAAAAGACTGGCTTCCCAGAATAATGGCGCCTCCTACACCTTGAACTTTCAGAGGGTGTCGCCTCGGCTCTGAGACTCAGTTGTTGAGCATCTAGAATGTGCTAGGCTGTGTTGCTGGCTGTACACAAATTGTCTTGTGTACTAGAAACTACATGTGGAAACTGTCCCCGCTTGAAGGATGAACCGGCTGAAGATCGTATAACTAATAAACAACAAAGGTAAGAAATGAGCCTAGCTGCTGATTTTATGGTATCCTGTTGTCACAGCCTGGGAGTGTAATAGCCAGCTTGTTCTGTGTAACAAACTACCCTGCTAGGCGTGATGGCCTAGTCTCCAAATCCCAGCACTTTAGGAGGCTAAAGCCGAAGGATCAGAAATTTAGAATGGCCTCAGCTGTGTAGTGAATTCAAGGATGGCCTGAGTTACAGGACACTCTGTCTCAAGAAATAAAATCAAGGGGCTAAAAAGATGGCTCAGTGGTTAAGAGCACTGACTGCTCTTGCAGGGGACTCAGGTTCAGTTCCCAACACCTATAAAGCAGATCACAATCACCTCTAACTCAGGTTCCAGGGGATCTGACACTCCCTTCTGGCCTTCATAGGTACTGCAAGCATGTGGTACATAGACGGTGCAGGCAAAACATTCATACACAAAAAAATAAATGTTTAATCTTTTTAAAAACAGAATAAAGGGCTGGGGAGATTCTCATTGGGTGAAGTATTTAATGCACACACATGGACAAGGGTTTGAACGTGCAGAACCCATGTGAAAGCCTCGTAGTCATAGCAACCCACCAGTGATTCCAGTAGGATAGGGGCAGAATCCGAGGACCCCTGGAGCAAGCTGACTAGCTAGCTTAGCAGAATAGGTGAGTTCTAATACAAGTGAGATACACTGATCCAATAATCATGTACGGGGTGATGAAAGAAGATACGAGGTAACAACCTCTAGCCTTCATGTGTGTGTGTGCAAACTTGCATACACATGTATGCTCAAACAGGTGTATACATATATATGAATATACATAACCAGCACACACACCATAAACAACAGCAACAAAACACTAATTCCGAGTGTCGTAAAATCATGGCCCCGTATTTAGCCCATTGCTTCGTGATGTGGTGAATGATGGAGGTTCAGATAAGCTCCCTCACGCTCTGATAGAGTGGCTGATAAGCACTGTCTGGCCCAGGAGGGCTCTCTCTGGAAGGCTTGTCTCTGGTTCCTTAGCAGGTTGGTCAAGATTGGCACAGAGTGACTGGGCGCTGTCCTGAGAGAACAGCTGGCAGTGTGCACACACTTGGGAGCACGCAGACTCTAAAGTGACATAACACCCTTTCCCCCAGCACATTCTCATCCGTAGCAAGTCTCAAGTCCAGCTCAGCTACAAGGGGGAGGACCGGGACTTCACCTCCTAAAGAGAGGAGAAGCCAGCACACTGCAGGATGGGGGAAGAGGAGGAAAATGAGTGGGCATGAGTATATTTCATTGCGTATGTGTATACAGTTGCCAAGAATCATGAAAACTTACCTTAAGAAGAAACAATTGCTGGATGTGGCAGAGCACACGTTGAATCCTGGGAGACAGGCAGATCTCTATGGTTCAAGGCCAGCCACGGCTATGAAGTGAGACTATCTCAAAAACAAAAGAAAAAAGTATTTTAAAAGTGACTAATATAGATGGAAAATGGGAAAATAGTGAGGTGCAGTCACTCTCAGAGTGCTAAGATGGGGGGAACAAAAGGGGAGCAGCGATGAGGGCCTCTGGCTTAGATGCTCAGTGCTCAACTCCGGCGAGCACGTGATGAGGACATGTTTCAGGAGTGTCACGTGATGAGGACACTCGTGGAGAGCTTCACAGGGTCACGGTGTTTCAGGAGTGGTTGGCTTTAAGAGTCTGTAAAACTATTTACATATTCTTTCTCAAGAATTGCCTTCTAAGAGATTCTTTCTTAGGAAAATACTCTTGGATGCAAAAAGATGGGTGGGGGAGATGTTTACTAGATTCCTGCTGCTCGTCTTTATGTTGAGACTCTGACCTTGGAAAGCTGTGGAAATGAGAGATATAACTTATCCCATTTGTACATTAGACACCTTGTCTAAGTAACTCAGCCAGCATCACGCAGCTACTCCGCTTTATGTAATAATGAAGACCATGTTCTCCGTCTTATGGATCCTCACCTTGTCTTCCTCTTGCCTAAAGTCATGTGTTAGCTACTTTTCTGTTGCTATGATAGACCACTCTGGCAGAAAGCAAGCTTAGCAAGAAAGGGCTTTCTTGGGCTTACAGTTCCGGAGTGATACAGTCCATCGTGGGAGGGAAGTCACAGCCACAGGAGCATGAATGATTGCACATTATCCACACACAGGAAGGAGAGACAGAGAGAGAGACAAAGAGACAGAGAGAGAGAAAGAGCAGGAAGCAGAAGCAGACCACAAAACCTCAAAGCCTGCCCCTCAGTGATGTACTTCTTCCATCAAGATTTCCCCTCCTAAAGATTCAATAACTTTCCTAAACCATCAGCTGAGGACCAGGTTTTCAAATGCATGCGCCAGTGGGGAACGTTTCTTGTTCAAACACAAGTCACCGTGGCCGTGGTGGCTAATCTTCACTGTCAGCTTGACTAGAATCACCATGGAAACACACCTCCAGGGTGTCTGTGAAGGATTTTCTTGTGGAAAGATCCAACCTAAATGTGAGTAGCACCGTTTCAAGGGCTGAACTCCAAACTTCACGAAAAGAGAAAGGCTAGCTGAGAACCCGCCTTCATCTCTCTGCTTGCTGGCTGCAGATGTGATGTGGCCAGATGCCTCCCCTCGTGTTGCTATGTCACCCCTGAGGTGACAGACCATATCCCCTCAAACTGGAAGCAAAAACAAACCTTGCTTGGCTTAAGTAACTTCTTTTAGGTATTTGGCCACAGCAGTCAACAAAGCGATTAATACAATGGCTCTGTGGAGGGGGATTTGGGGCCCCAAGAGCTGTATCTTCAGCCCTCTGCTGAAGGATGCAGGAGGATATGGGCTCGACAGGATTGGTCTGTGGGTTACAGTTTGGCAGTCGCAGAGTTTTGTAGGCTGAGGGAACATTGGGCATAAGGGCACCAAGGGAAGATGCCATGAGGGCTTGACAAGAAGCTGGTTCCAGGCCACTGTAGCTCTTGAGGAGGATGAAGAGATGGGCAGGTGCTGGGTAATTTAATGTCATCAGATAAAATTCTGAGACCAGATAGAAAATTCTGAGATGAAACCTCAGAGTGAGATGGCGAGAGCTCGTGACACACTTCCCAGTTCCCAGAGAACTTATCCTCCGTCAAGGGCATTAGAGACAAATGTGAGAACATCAAGGGAATTGGTCACAAGAAATAAGGTCAGCGGGGAAAAAAAAAATGTGTCCCGGAGACATAAAGCTGATGCTAACAGACCCCCAACAATTCCTGTGGGATCTAAGTCATGGGACTTCATGACCCAGAGACATTCTGAAGAACAGTTAGTAAGACTCCCAAGGATGCCGCTTCCTGCTCAGTCCCCCTGAGTCCGAGGAAGCTCCCCCGGGATTAGGAGCTCTGGGTAACCAGGGCAGCACAGCAAGGGACTCCCTCTAGGAAAAAGACTCAAGATCAGGCTACTGCACTTCAGTCTCCAATCCAGCCTAGACTCAAGGGACAACTGATGTATGCCATGTCATGTCATTCTGGTGAAAGAGGTCAAAGGTCACCTAGGTGCCTTTATTCCCATATTAGGATGGCCAAAACAATGACCTATTTACCCAGTGAGACTGTACAACCTACAATCACCACCATTCTGAAGACTCTCACCAACACCAGTGTGAAAGGAGTCGGGTATCCAAGTGCACACTGAGAAACTACACTTACGTAAACACAGCGCAGCCAAGCATGCATATATTCTGGTTCTAGAAACCAAAATAGTGCTTCTTCTCAGAGCAAGGGTGCAGGGAAGTCCTCCTCCTGCCTATGATCCAGCTGCGTGTGACGCTGCTGGTTGTTACAGACAGCTGGTTTAGGAAAGCTCAGCAAGTTGTGGGTTAAGGACCCTTTTCTCGATTTTTATAATTAAGGTTTTACTAAGTATTGAAATCAAATTACCCAGCACCTGCCCACCTCTTCATCCTTCTCAAGAGCTACAGTGGCCTGGAATCAGCTCCTTGTCAAACCCTCGTGGCGTCTTCCCTTGGTGCCCTTATGCCCAACGTTCCCTTAGCCTACAAAACTCAGCAGCTGCCAAACTATAATCCACAGACCGCTTGTTTGTCGCTTGTTTGGTAAATAAAGTTTTATTGGTATTCAGACTATGCCTATTCATTGAAAAACTGTCTGTGGCTGCTCTTGTGCCCTAACAGCAGCAGACAGCACACAGCCCACAGATCTGAACATGTTTACTATGGCCCTTCGTGGGGAAACGCTGCCAAGCCCTGGCCTAGAACACTGTCAGATGCCTAGTTCATCTACCCCATCTGTCTACCTCCTACTCGCTTTGCAGAATTCAGAGACACACAAACAGCAAAACCTTTGTTTGTACACTTTGTTTAAGAAAGCCTTGCTCAGAAACCTGGCACTAGAAAAATTCCCAGGAATCCATAAGGATGACCCCAGCTAAGACATTATGCAATAGTGGAGAGGGTGCCTGGACTGGTCTTGCTCTGTAGTCAGATTGATAACTATCTTAATTGTCATCATAGAACCTACACCCAGCCACTGATGGAAGCAGAGGCAGAGACCAACAGCAGAGCACTGGACTGAGCTCCCAAAGTCCAGCTGAAGAGTGGGAGGAGGGAGAATATGAGCAAAGAAGTCAAGACCATGATGGGGACACCCGCCGAAACAGCTTGCCTGAGCTAATGGAAGCTTTCCAACTCTGGTCTGACAGCGAAAGAACCAGCATAGGACCAAACTAGGCTCTCTAAATGTGGGTGACAGTTGTATGGCTGGGGCAGACTGTGGGGCTACTGGCAGTGAGACCAAGATTTATCCCTGCTGCCTATACTGGCTTTTTGGAACCCATTCTTTCTGGAGGGATACCTTGCTGAGCCTAGATATAGCAGGGAGGGCCTTGGACCTTCCTCAAAGCAATGTGCTAGACTTTGCTGACTCCCATGGGAAGCCTGACCCTCTCTGAGCAGTGGATGGGGGATGAGAGGGGGAGTGGGATGTGAATGGGGGAGATGGACCAAGCGGGAGGAGGGGAGAAGTGGGAACTGGATTTGGCACATAAAATGAGAAAAGATAGTTTTTTAAAAAAAATAAATAGAAAGAAAGAAAGCCTTGCTCAGTGCCCCTGAACCTCCCCTCCAGCTCTGCCCTCTGCCTCCTGCCCCAAACGACTCCCTTTGCACCTAGGAGTGCATGTGAGCTTCCTCATGGCCCCCAGCGCCTACACAACTTGGTCCACCATGTGTCTCTCTGGCCTTCTCCTCTGTCCTTATTCGCTGGATTTGGATCCCTCTGGCCTCATTCGGTGGCTTAGCCCCATTGCGCTGCACCTCCTGGCCTCTGTGCAGCCTCTACTCTCAGAAGCTCTTCCCCGTTTATTCTTTCCTCCACCGTGTGCTGTCCTCCGTGAGTCAAGTTAAACCCAGAAGAAGCCATCCTGGGAGTGGCTTCTATACAGCCACATCCCTGGAGACTCCTCCCCCAGCTCAGGATCTAGAGGACCCTTACCTTTCGACTGGGCCTTTACTTAACCCAGCCCAAGTCTGCCCTTTAGGCTCCACACACCTTCCCTTCCCAGAGGCTTCTCCCTCCCCAGGCTCCATGTGGAGTCTGCTCATTCATGGTCTTCTCCCAGCAGAAGGCTCTCCCAGAGACAAAGAACTGCCCACACCCAGCCTCCCCTCTTCTCCAGGCTTGGAGCTTGCCAACCTTCATTACAGACGGGG
Organism: Alexandromys fortis; assembly: GCF_014885135.2. Taxonomy (NCBI): domain Eukaryota; kingdom Metazoa; phylum Chordata; class Mammalia; order Rodentia; family Cricetidae; genus Alexandromys; species Alexandromys fortis. The sequence goes on along the minus strand of NW_026067915.1, from coordinate 11,588,695 downwards.
TGGACTCACATCAAGGGGATACTGCAAGTCTTGCTGCTTCCAGCAGTGAGATCAGCCGCTGAGAGCCATGCCAAGGGAACTCCACCATCACTCCCTTCAGAGGCAACATCCGCTACAGAGCGCTGTCTCAGGGAAGCCAGGCCCTAGCTAAGACTGCTCGCGTGGAAAGGGGGCATGGAGGCCTGGCATTCAGAGAGCCTCAGGCCAACTCCTGGTGAGGCCACTCTGGAACACACAGCCTGGCCCACAGGATGCTTCCCAGCCTCTGCACCTCCTTCCCCTTTAGTGGCTTTTGATTCCTAGTGAACAGCTTGTCTGTTCCTCACTTTCTGCCCCAGCATCTGCTTCCAAAGAAGCCAGCCTCAGGCATTTGCTTATAGGTTCAGAAGAGACGAACAGAGTTCCCATTTAGACCTGGGTGAGGGTTTCTCAAAAGCACTGGTTGACCAGAGGCCTTAAAGGTATTTGCTAATGACCCAGGTTCTGTATCCTCCTTATCAAATGGAGAGGGAAGGTCCTCAGTACATGGCTGATTTTAGGGTTCACTGAAGGCCATCCTATTAAGTGAAATTAAATACAAGTATATAGTACTTATGTCTGTACTATATACACTGATTTATACATGTGAACCACGTGACCTTCACTCCTTGTTCAAGTCCATTTACAGGGAGCATTGTTGAAGTCCGTGTCTCAGAGGTGAGCGACCCTGAGATTTTGACCTCACTTCCAGAGGCAGAGCTGCCTCACTCTTTTCCGTTGGCTTCAAGATGAGAAAGATTGGCTTCGGGAAGCCAACAACCCACCGTATTTGTGATTTCCTTGTTGCTGCGACCAGGGGAGCAAGGGTTTATGTCAGCCACTGGTGGGGAATGGTCAGTCCACAGACTTTGGGACCGTTGATTCAGGCCTCTGGTGGCGAAGAGGGAGCAGCTGGGGAAGGTGGAAGCAGATGGAGAAGGTTCGCTGCCCTCTGACTGAGGTGTCAGAGTGAGGCTGACCTTCAGCTGCCCTAACAAGCCGCAGGTAATGTGTATGCTGAACTCTTTCCCGCTCCACAGAAGCCCACCGCATGGGCCTTAATGTCCATGTAAGATCCGTATCCCAAGGACTTAAGGTGGAGGAGGGTTTGATCTTATCAAAATCTAGTTTACCCAGGTACATGAAAATTACCAACTGCTTCCATCTGCCCTTGGAGATAACTTGTCTCCTTGGTCTGGGATCAGCCCCTCAACTCACCTTTCCCCATCCTCAACCCACGGGCTTGCAGCCCTGCTCCTCGGCTGTCAGTTCCGCTGAAGTGTTGTGTCCAGTGGGAATCATTACCATCAATGGGTCTCATATTTTACTGGGCACTTAGATCTATACCCGCTGCCTCAGTTTCCCCATATTCCGAAAGAAAAAATATATATATACATGTGTATGTATCTGTATATATGAAAATATATGTATGCACATATATGTAAATATATATGCATATACTCATCTTGGAAGGACATAAGAATCTTTCTTTAGAATACTTCCCGTGTCCTCACCAGCTCTCCAGAGTATTCTTTCTCAGCATGGGGGTCATGATCATAACATTCTCTTGTACGGCCATCAGTCACTCTACCACCACTGAAACCCCTCCATATCTGTCAGCAGTGGCTGGATGGAGATGGTGATCTCGCCTCACTCACACCATGTTTTGACGAGCAATAGCCAGAGAGTTCTTTACAGGTCAGGTAAAGCCAGGACTCATGCCCGAGACAATGAAAAACATCTCAGGGGTTCGGAGAGATGGCTCAATAGTTCGAGTGACTGCTTGCTGCTCTTGCAGGAGACCCCGTTCAGTTTCCAGTCATGTTCAATGACTCGCAGCCACTTGTAACTCCAGTTCCAGGAGAGCCCATTCCCTCTTCTGGCCCCTGAAGGTACCTTCATGCACATGGTGCTCATACATACACGCAAGCATACATGCCTACACATAAATTATTAAAGCGAAAAAAAGAAGAAAATTTCAAGGTAAGCCAATATAGAGTTGGAATTTTTTAGTGGAAAGCAAGGTGTTCCAGGAAAGACAAATCACACTTAGAGCATAGATGTGGACTTACCATGGACAAGTCACACTGGGATGTCTCGACAATTGATGTCTCTCTTCTCTCTCTCTCTCTCTCTCTCTCTCTCTCTCTCTCTCTCTCTCTTTGTGTGTGTGTGTGTGTGTGTGCGCGCGCGCATGTGTGTGATTAAGTCTGTATCTTTCTAAGTAACATTATCAAGAGAATATAACTCTTGTAGCGACAAGGTTTAAAGACCAGAAAATTTTTCTGAAATGAGTTGTAAGGTGGATTTATGTGTTATGCTTTGTTTAGAATTAGGAATGGTTACACATCATTGGACCGAGTAAGCGCACCCATTTACAGTCTTGACAGCCTTGACTGAGGTATCTTTAGAAATGTGTCACCCGACCCTAGGGAGAAATTATTTATTGCCTTTAACAAGATGCATTTTGTAAAACACATTCGGTCCCCAATGACAATTTGGGCTTCATCAGTGCAATCTGAAGTTCCCTGCCTTTCTCAGCAGAAAAACCAATCAAATCCTCGTCTACAAGATGTCTTGTCTTTCCATGTCTTTATTACTTCCCTGTCTTCATCCTGCACCATCTTCCTGTCTCCACTTCAAGTACCATTGCTCGGGGGGGGGGGGGGTCTCCCTTTGCTCACACTTCAGGGATCCCTCTGTGCCTATCCCTTCATGCCATCTCTTCCTCAAGCTGGATACCCACTGGTCAATTTGTCACCCACATAATTCCTTTCTAGATACCACAGAAGCACCCCAAATCCAACCTGCTCCTTCTCCAGTGCTGTCTGGCACAGGAAATGATGCCATGATGCCAGCATCAGCTCAGCATTTGGGAGACAACTGTGACCACTCACCCACTGTTAGCTGCGGAGCCTGTCAGTGCCTGCCTTTGGGCGTTTGTTTAGGGGGCTTGATCAGGAATCCTCTTCCTTGCCTCAAACTCCTCACACACCACCCACCGTGCAACGTGTAGTACAGCCCGCATGGATCTAGGCTCTCTGGAGTCATGGGTGAACCAAACAGATGGAAATCTTTGCTTGTGTGTTCCTTCGAATCAACAGCAACTCCAATCCCCAGGGCTTAGTTTGCCTCAGAACCGTGGTTCAATAAACACTTATTTAATGTCTTTACCTCACCAGGGAGAGCCCTGACCCTTTTCTAGAGCACAGTCACAGGAAGGGGAAGATAAATGGGGTGTGTGGAAGTGGGGGACCCCAGGGGACAGCAGAGGGGAGGAGATGGCTCCTGAATGGAACCACACAACAGTTTCCAAATTAAAACCTGGCGGAAGAGTCCTCATGGAGCTTGGACTCTCCCGGGGAAGCCTCAGACAACATCAAAAGCCAGCTCTCTGTGTGTTGTGGATGCTTTCTGTGAGTTCCCGAACAGCAAGGTGAGACTCAGACCTTGAGAAGCAGAGAGATAGAACAGGTCTGCTTGCTCGGGCATCCAACCCGAGAAAACAAGAGGTTAGCCAAGAGCCGCAGACACGGCATAGACACCCACAAGTGTGGATAACAGGGATGTAGCTCTAGTATCCATCAGTGAATTATTATCCTGGACAGGAAACGTAAGTTTGGAAAGATAGGACGATACCGAGACAGAGAAAACAGCGGTGATTTACCTTAAGGCCTCTTCCCCGTATTGAGTCATGATTTTACTTCACTTCATTTAATTTTACTTATCAATTCTGACCATATTGGTTTTCCTTGACTGTGATGACCACCCCTAAACAGGGGGACCCCTTTCTCACTGCCTCTATACCACCCACACCTCCTGTCAAGAGGAAGACTAGAAATTGAAAGACATTACAAATGACAGCCGTACTAGGCTTTACCAAAGGCTGGGAATCAATTTCTTCTTAACTGCATCATCAGTAGAGTCTTCCGAACTCTGTGATCCAGGCTAACAGTGTGGTCTGCTCTCTATGACACACTATATACGTGGAAGAAAGAAAGCAACGATGGAAACTTCCAGCATTTTCAGTGTACTTAAAGCTCATGTTTCCATGTAGTAAACAACACAGTACACAGACCAAAGGAAGTCAGAACATCTCAAAGTCCAGTTTCAGTGCTGGAAACACAATCCACTAACTGCTCACTCCATTTGCTATGGTGGAGTCAAGTTCTGACTCAGCACTTTCTTCTTGGTTCTCTCTCTCTCTCTCTCTCTCTCTCTCTCGCTCTCGCTCTCGCTCTCGCTTTCTTCCCCTCCCCCCTCTCCCTCCCTCCGTGTGTGTGTGTGTGTGTGTGTGTGTGTGTGTGTGTGTGTGCTTCAGAGTGAGAGGAGGAAGTAAAGGGGAGAGGGATAAATAGCTAAAGTTTTTCCGGTTTATCTATTTTACAGTCCTGTACCAATGCTTGGATTCCATTTTATTTGTCTTCTGGGTTCTTGTAGCATCATGGATTTCAGTCTCTTTTGGCATCCTAAATTGGATAGTGACTATAAATCAACAATTTTCATACTTTCCCGCTGGATCTAAGACTAACCACTTCTGTATACAACGCTCCCAGTTTTACACAGACAGGGTCTTGGTTATATATGTGAATGGACACAGACAAGTTCTCACTGATGCCCTGGTCAAAGGTAGCCCTGCTCGAGGCCCACCTGCTGCGGCGCCGCAAGGATCACCAGGTGCCACTACAATGAGCAAATATGTGTAGAGAAATGGGCGAGAAAGAGAACGGGAACTGTTCATGTGCTGTGCAGAAAGGTGGAACCAGAGACAAGACAGCTGTGAGGAACAGGCTGTTGTGAGGGGCCCGTGCAGCCGCCTCAGGCCATATGTTGTCTGAGCCCAGGCTGCCATGTCTGGGTCCGTGGCAGTACTGCAGCCAGGGTCTGGGTTACCACCAAAGGCCATGAGGATGCCCTTGGTCTGGACTAAAGCCATATTGATGTCTGAAGGCAGTGCTGAGCGTGGGTGGCACAGGAGAGACATCTATTGATGTGCCAAGGACAGCTGGCTCTGCCCCTCACCTGAAGTAGGCAGGGGAGCACCAGTGGCGGCTTGGGCCAACCAACTCAGCTAATACCCAGGCCCATATCTGGGCTTTTGAGCTGGTCCACATCTATCCCATCTATGACCTCTTGGAGAGCATGAACGGACTGGTCCTGCAGAACCATAGGCATAGGACCTCCATGACCCAGGGCCCGGGATGTCTGAGAGTAGCTTTGGTGAGGGTCCAGTATTGATGGTGTAGCAGAAGTCAGGGGTCTTGAGCCAGATCAACAACTCACTGCGATGAACATTTGCAAGCTGTTTAGGCAAAAGGGTCTAGTGCACGACACATGGCGGTTCCCAATGCCACTGTGACGAACGAACCAACATGTGATGGAAAGGCGGGCAAGATGGAGGGGTGAAATGAAGTTTGTTTTTTTAATCATTATTACTTTTCTTTCATTTTTTTTCTTTTCTTTTTGTGGGGGAAGCTACAAGGGCAGAGGGCAGACATGGAGGATAGGGAAAAGAATGGGACTAGGGTATATAATGTGAAATTCCCGAATTAAAAAAAAAGTTATGTTAAAGAAAATAGCCTTGCTCCCCTAAAGAACAAGAAGAAAGTGCAAGATCACTGTCTCCTGTGCATGGCTGTCTGTTCTGCAAGCTAGTTCTTCTCCGTCCCTTGTCCTAATAATTACTGATCAATCATCTTGACACCCTCCTGGGTTGTGAGTCTGCATGTGGGTGGGACCAGAGGCAGAGAGGCCCTCTTCCTCTAAGCTGAGCGCTTCCAGAACCGTTAGTGCGAACACATTGGATGTTCTTCATCTGGCCTTGAGCCACCCTGCATTTCCAGCCCCACTCAGAGCAGACCTGCATCATCATACATCACACACGCATGAACACACACACACATGCACACAAACGAGGGGGTGAAGAGATCAGCTTCTGCAAATGCTCGCTGTGTAAAAACACAGACCAATAGGAGCTTGATGGAGTCGCACAGGAGGGGCTGTATCTGGCTGTAGTGGCATTTCAATTGAATTTTAATACATAAAGACTGCCTGAAGAACTGAGAGTAAAGCAGTCCCACTGGTCAGTCTTATAGATCAGGTTATAGTAACACGTACATTTAATCCCAGGAACCACAATAACACACACCTTTAATCCCAGGAACCACAATGACACACACTTTTAATACTAGAAGCCACACTAGTTGCTATAGAAACTAGGTGGTGCATGCCTTTAATCCCAGTGGTACATGCCCTTAATCCCACCCTTAGAGAGGAATATAAAACGAGGGAGGGGGGAAGACAGCTCTCAGTCACAATCTCATTCTGAGATTCCTGGAGGCAGGATCGCCATTTCAGACTGAGGTCAAGGTAAGAGCCAGTGGTTGGCTGTTTTGCTTTTCAGATCTTCAGGTTGAACCCAATTTCTGCCCCTGAGGTTTTATTAATCGTGCTTCATCTGGCCTGGCCCCCGGAATGTCCACTCGTATGCTTCCCTACCTACCTCAGCCATTTGTCCTATTTCTTCATTCCGCCATAGTTTGTCTTCCAGAAGTCTCTACCTCTGACATTTCCAGCTACTGCCTCATGCTGCCAAGTTCCAAATGAGATGTTCACTGTGTCAGGCTGCAGAAGGAGGAGCTGGCCCTGGACCCAGCAGGGGACAGTCCTGAGCTATTAGCCCTGGGGGGCATCGCCTATGCTTTACTGGCCCACTTACTGAGCAAGCCTGGCCATTCTCATCTAGCCTCATTAGGTCTCTTTGGGGCTCTTGAGCTCCCCAGCAGGTCGTTCAAGGCTCTCATTTGTTCTGCTTTGCAGCTCAAGTTTTCTTCCTTGGCCCACTTCTGCTTCTTTCCTCTCCCTTCCATCAGTACTGATCCCAAGGGTTCTATTTAATAAACATACTGCCGACTAAGCTCCCTCTCAATGTGAGTTTCCCATGGAACCCAACCTTCAACAGACAGTAACAGCAAAAAATACTGGTATGTTCCCAGGCAATTAATATACAAGCAATTAGTAATTCTTTATTTGACCTCCTCCTACCATCCAAAATGAACCCAAAATATGTTGTTTTCACATCTAGAACAAGGTGTATCAACATTAAGACTACTGGCATTTGGAGCTGAATTTTTTTTCCTTTTATTTACCGTGTGTGTGTCTGTGTGTGTGCATGTATATAGGTACAGTCATGTACATGAAGATCAGAGGACAACTTATGGAAGCTGGGTATCTTCCTCTACCCTTAGAGGCAAGCACCTTTCCTTAATGCTCAGCCATCTCGCTGGCTCCTCAGCTAATTCCTGCTAAGGAAGCTGATCTGTGCACCCACTCCACCACCTCTCTTCCCAACAATCCCTATGGTACATCTGACCCGTGCATCCCACGGAGTTCAGCCTTGCCTCTGGCCTCCGCGAGCTACTCTACAGTAGTGTTCCTATTGACGTGACACAAACCTAAACATACCTGAAAAGAGTTCATCCCAATTGAGGGATTGCTTCCGGAAGATCATTCTGAATGCATGCCTGTTTTCGTTGCTGGTTGATGCAGGAGGACCAATCTCACTGTGGGTCATACCAAATTCCTTAAAGTTGCTGTGTAGCTGAAGCTGGCCTTGAGGAGCTCCTGACCCTCCTACTGAGTTTACGGGGACATGTCCTCATACACAGCTATCCAAGTACATGCTACACCAGTGCTGTGTGGCTGTGTGCAGAGGCTACACAAGTGAACCAGATAGGCATAGTCAGGGTTAGAGTGCAAACCAGACTTCTCATCGCCACCTTCCTGGAGAACCTGTCTGAGCATCTCTAACCTCCTAATAGACTACCCAGTGCCCAGACCTGGACTAGGCAAATGTCATCCTTACTTCCCATATGAAGCTTTTAGACCAGATTCCAGGACTTCAGAGGGAGGGTTACTGATAGTGACACATTCCCTTATTCATCTGTATGATGGGTCCGCCTCAACTAGATGGATCCCTCCTCCTCAGTAACCCCACATCCTCAGAGAAACACATTCTAGGCCACCCTTTCTTTCCCTTGCTATCTTCAGGGGAATCAAGGCACCTTGACTTCATGAAACATCCCCTTTCCTCTGAGACCTACAAGAAAAGACACCCCTTGCACTCCCACCACCCTGCTTAGTGGGCCCCGACTCTCCTGAGACCCTCCCCCAGGGCTGTTGTCTCTATGTGCATGGTGTCAGTAGCTCTTCTGAGAAATCTTTTACCCAAAAGAACAATCCCCTCAATTTCCCCCTTGATTCCCAAACCATCCCAAACCCTTTCATCTCCAGGATAGGCAGTGAAAAGCACAGCCTATTTTCTGGGCGCACACAAGTGCTCAGAGCTAGCGTTCAATTGAGTAAAAGGGGTGATCTTCCTGAAAGAGGCAAGACGCAAATAGAATCAAAGAGCAAGAAAGGACATGACATGAAATATTCATAACCAGCTGCAAATGTGTTCTACGTGTTATCTGACCTAAGGGACAGTCAAGGCTAAATAAAGTCTAATACCAACTGGAATATCACTCTTTTTGGCCTCTGCAATAATGCTTCCTTTAGAGATCTCTCTCCAGGGGCTATGGACTGAATATGTTCCCTCAATATTTGTATATTGGAATAATTTTGTTTGCTATAAGCCATTTGGTCTCTGTCATTTTTCATATAGAACCTCTAGGCATTGTTCAACTCCCAATAAAGCAAATTCAATTTTCCTTCCCTTGTCCATGGAAGCCATATAAGTGTTAGGCTAAAAATCCATCTTCCAGCACAAAGCAACACCCCGGGGATTTATCTGTGCTGTCTCATAAACAGTTGCTATGGCAACAACCAAACACAGCCGTTACCAAATGTGCACATCTCCGCAGGCTTTTCCAGACCCATTTGCTCCGCACATGCTCCCAAAAACGCTCCAGGGACTTGGTGTGTGGGAGTGGAAGAAGAAGAAAGAGAACTAGGGATTTTTGAGTAAGAAACAAGGAGAAAAGATGGGTTTTCATTTGAGAATAACAAATTAAAGGGCTGGAGAGATGGCTCAGCAGTTAAGAAAATGCTCCTGCAAAGGGTGTGAGTTCAGGTCCCATTACCCAAGCCAGACAGCTCACAGCAGCCTGTAACTCCAGCTCCAGGGAATCTTTTGTCCTCTTCTGACCTCCATAGACACCTGCACATGTGAGCGTGTGCATGCACACAACACACACACACACAATTTTCTTTCTTTTTTCTAATTAAAAACAGTAAATCTAAATGTGTCTGGGAAATACTGCACATGAGCCAGCATAAACTCTAGGCTTGGCGCTGTTCTTCCAAGGTTTAACATTTCTACTGCCCCTCCCCCAGTGTTTGATAAAGGAGAGAAACCATCTGAGCTGGGGAGAGGAAGATGAAGATAAATGCCCGACTCTTTGGGAAACAGCATCCCAGTGGAAAGGGGGCAGACAATGAGGAAGAAAACGAGGTATCCCAGGGCTACAGAGGCCAAAAGCAGGAGAACTGCTGATGGAGGCCAACCCAGACTCCACAGTGAGACCCTCCAGAGCTGCATATGGAGACCTGTCTCCAACAACTAACCAAGAAGGGGCTGGAGAGAGAGATGACCTAGCCATGCAAGCATGAGGGCCTAAGTTCAGATCCCGAGTGCCCACATTAAAAAAAAAAAAAAAAAAAAAAAAACAGGGCAGCAGTGTGCATTTGTAACCCCAGTCCTGGGCACCAGAATCAGGTCCTTATAACTCACTGTCTAGCCAGACCAGCCAATCAGTGAGCTCCAGGTGCAGTAGAGACCCTGTCTCAAAAAAAAGTAAGAAAGACAACTAACTGGTGGCAACTTCTGGCCTCCGCGTGCATGCACACACACACACACACACACACACACACACACAATAAATAAATAAATAAATAAATAAATAAATAAATAAATAATAAACAAAAGATGTGGAGCTGAAAGCTGCCAGAGGGGCAGGAAGGTTCTCCCTGGCTGGTCCTACAATAATCACTCTCCAGGTGAAGAGAACACAAGGAGAGGCAGGCAGAGGGGGAGTCTTAATATCACATCAGTGACTGTTGTCACCATCTGAACCAGGCTGCTAGGCAACAGCGCCATGCCACAGGCAAACCTGGCAGACAGCCTCCAACCCAGTGGGCAAAGCTCATTTTTACCAAGTAGAAGAGCTCTCTCCCAGGGTCCTATGGCTTTTGGGGTGTGTGTGTGTATGTGTGTGTGTGTGTGTGTGTGTGTGTGGTTTTTTGTTTGTTTGGTGTGGGATTTTGTTTGTTTAGTTGGTTGGTTGGTTGTAGGTTTTTACTTTGTTTTTGGTTTTTTCATTTGTTTGTTTGTTTGAGACATGGTTTCTCTGTGTAACCCTGGCTGTCCTGGAAATCACTATGTAGACCAGGCTGGCCTCGAACATAAAAATCTGCTTGTCTCTGCTTCCCAAGTGCTGGAATTAAAGGTGTATGCCACTATCAGGCAGCTAAGTTTTAGGATCATAAAGGAGAGAAAAGACAAGCACATGGGATGGGAAGAGGCAGCATCAGTAGCCCTCATACCAGAACATGGAGAAAGATAAGAATAAGACATCTATTTCTTTCAAGGCTTGCCTTGACCTCACAATGTAGCCGAGGATGACCATGAACGTCTGAACTGTAAGATTCCACCTCATGAACGCCAAGACGATGTGATAACACCTAGTGTAAGCTAATAAAATCCAGAACTACCAACTGACCTAAGTCCCCAGTCTCTGAAACATCTTTCAAGCTCAACAAAGTCAAGAGCAGCAATGGTCAGCACTGGCTAAGACCACTGTGTATCCCTGTGTCCATGTCCTCTTACACCATGGTCATGGTGTCTCTTCACAGCAATAAAAATCCGAACTAAGACATGGGTCTAAAACATAGAGTCCAGAAGTCATCAAGTCTCATAACTTTTCTATCCTATGGTTGAAGACAAATCAGGAGTAAAACATTTCTTGCAAAGAAGTCATCTGGTTGGTCCAGAAAAATTTAGTCTTTGACAGTGTTGTGATCAACAATAATGAGGTTCCTCAAAGAACTGACAATCAGATGCTGTATGAGCTAGCAACCTTCCTTCTGGATAGATACTGGAAATGTCACCAGTATGTCACAGACATCAGTGCACTCATGCTCATTAGCATGAACACTAGCAATGATAACACGCACACAAAATGAAAACAACTCACGCCCACCTGCTGATAAATATATAAGGAAAATGGGTGTGTAACGTACATAATGGTATATCATGCAGTCCTAAAAATCATCTAGTGATATTAATTCCCAGAAGCATCTATAGAAACGACAGCAGAGTTCAGAAAGGGAGGGATATGCTTCTTGATTTGAGCCTGCCATAGCTTAGAGCCTCCCATGCACAGCCGAGGACCCACAGCTGGGATTTCCCAGGAAACCAGTTTGCTCTTGATGTCTACTTGAAGCTTAGGTTGACACATAGCTGAAGGTTTCCCAGACTTGCATGGAGCCTAGCTCTTTCCCCCATTGACCACATCTCATTATCTCAATAGAATACCCGTATGCTTCCCTCTCAGCTTCAGCTCAGCCCAGGGTGTCCTGGTCCCCCAGGAATCCAGCCATCTGGATGGGCAGGGCAGAGGAGCAGAGAGGAATGAGGAGCAAATGAGACAGCCCTCCTCAAACATTATGACAGTCTCCCATGTACTCACTCAAGTGCACACTCTTGGCCCTGAGCCCGTGTGAAACTGTGAATGAAAACGTGTTTCATCTAGACAGGAAAATGTGTCTCAACTAGCAACTGCTCACCCCCAGCCCTCCATAAAACTTGTGCTCATAATGAGCATCAGATGCTCCCCTCCTGGCCCTTCCCCCATCCACCCCTGCCTCTGTACCTTAGGGCCAGCTGTAACTTCACTTTGGACGTCTTCAGAGCAGGCCCAAAGACCCTGAGACTTATTTTACCATTGGCCTTTGGATCTCTTTCTCCTTCTGAAACTTTAGTTCAACCAATATTCATTGGGCACCAATTTGTGTGCCAGCTGTATGTTTAACATGGGGTCAGGCAATCAGGAGCTGGCCATCAGAACTCTAGTGGTAAGCGGAGTGTTCTCTGTTTTCTACCTGCATTGTCTGACATGTGACCAGCAGTCATGCGTCTTCAGAGCACTTAAATGTGGTTAATGCAACGGGGAAACTGAGTTGTCCATTTGATTTCATTTCCGTTTATGTTGCTGCACATGTTCAGTACTGCTGCTTCATTGGATAGCTCAGGGCAGGAAGAGGCAAGTCATACTCCAGAACCCTATTCTACCTTCTGCTCCAAAGTCCTACAACAGAAAGAAGCCTGGGGGCTCCGAGGTTGACGTCGCAAAGCATGATTCCCAGGACAGAAAGAGGTAAATTTGCACCCAAGGATTTGGAAATTTCTCTTGGAGTTGGATGCCTAGAAGAGAGGCATTCAAGGAGGGATATAATGCTGCAGCTGAGTGGAAGTGTCTGCAGGGGCAGGATGTGAGCTGTAGCCACAGCAGGCTTTGGAGTCCCCATAGTATTTTAGGAACCCCAACTTGGGAGAACTGGATCCTTGGTCATAGCATGGAAAAGTATTTCAGGACAAACTAATATAAAACAGTTAGACTTTACTAGAAGTATAATAACACTTAGGGAAAGAATACACACCAAAGTGTGTGTGTGTGTGTGTGTGTGTGTGTGTGTGTGTGTGTGTGGACTTTTCCAGAAGAATCGCACTTGAGCATCTTAACATTGGCCATCTGTGCCATCCTGGTGACTTTGAAGTTACATCTCACACTCACACTGTGAAACTCTGAGACTGTGTTAATAGAACTAACCTTGGATCAGGGGCAAAGCCAGTGACTAGTTTACAAGAATTAACCATAGAAACCGCAGAGGACCAGGAATACAGATAGACACAGGAGGGAGTAGGGAGGGACTTTGAGATTCTCAGTCTTTTTGGCTTGGGATGCTGTGGAGAGGCTCTCTTTGCAGGATCTCCAGCCAAAAAGAAAGATCATCTGGTTGCTTCCCAACTTCTCTGATCTAGCAGGTTTTCACCCCAACATCTGACTCCCAGAGTCTTTACTGGTAAATAGAACAATTTAGATTTAAAAAAAAAAAAAAACTGGCAATAGCCGAGGCCAAGCTGATGCTGGCAGGACAGAAACCCCACCAGGCTGCAATTTGTAAAGCCAAGGGCTGACTGCAGGCCAGGAGGCACAGATGGTAGTTAACCTATCAGTAGCTTCAGGTGTGACCATTAAGCAGACAGAAAAACAACATTTGTCACCCAACATGGAGCAGTTTAACATTCCTTGTGGCAGGACCCTCCACTGGCACCCCTAACAGGTTGATAATTATTGTAAGTGGGCGCCATGAATGCAAATTTTTCTTTATCCTGTTCTTGTAAAGATATAGTAAAAATGCAGTCTTTTAAAACAACCACTGTAATAGGCCATTCCTTTGGTAATGAAGAAGGCAAGGGAATCCCAGGCTGTAAAGAGCCCACTGGTCGGATCACCTTATTAATAGCTCTCAGGTATGTTGCCATTGTCCAGATTCCTTTTTAATAACAAATATAGGAGAATTCCAAGGACCAGTCGATTCTTCAATATGTTGAGAATTTAGCTGCTCTTGTACCAGCTGTTCCAGTGCCTGTAATTTTTGTGATGTCAAAGTTTTGTCAGTTAGCCATTTTAAAGGCAGGGCTGTTGGTACCTCTGAAATGTTACCAACTGTTGTGCCCTGCTTACGTACAACCTAAATGGCCTGTGACCATTCTTGATAATACCTTTTTTTCTCTCAGAACTATTCATTTTACATTTTTTCTGAAGCTGGAGGAATGTTAATCTGGATTTTCTACTGCTGCAACAAATTACATTCTCATAAATTCATGGCCATGCAGTGTGTCCTCTTCTTTATGTGTCCAAGTGAGCATGTTCCTCGGTCTGATGTGTCTCATAACCTCTTGGACCTGACTTTTCTGGCATGATTTTAATATATCCGTATGCATACAGTCAATTTACTTTGACAAATGTATAGGGTAGTACCTTTTTCCTTTCAGAACGGGTATTTAATCTGTCTGTGCCTTGTGGATGGTGCCAGACAGTGTTGTTTACATGGTCATCAAGGTGCAGTCATCTTAGTATTTATATTCAAAGATGGAGCCAAATGCTGTTTGTAAGATAGTATCTGGGGGCAAAGCACAGCCTTAAAGCCAAGTTTTATACAATATGGAGTAACTTAGGGCAGTTCATAGCTAGGTGACAACATGGGAGAATTGTTTTTATCCCAACCCATGCTTAAAGGGCCCTGGATATTGATGATAGGGTAACTGTTGGAACAGTAAGGCCACTATTCTTCCCCTTGAGGCCAAGGACAGGCATCCCACCCAACACTGAGCAGAATGTCCCTCTCCCTGCAAGACCCTCCCACGTCCACCTACTCCCGTCAGCACAAAGATGACAAAAGGATTTTTAGATCCTTTCATATTGCATGCTCCCACTTCACTTTTTAAAATATCTCCAGTAGCGAGGGTAGACGAAACAGAGTTCGCTCCTTGGCCAAGACTGCTTCTCAGAAACATTCCCAGATTCGGTGCATTTCATCCACAGTCGATTTAATTCCATCTGGACACCCTCAGGAAGTTTGTGCGTTTTTTGAACCTTTGAAAATAACATAAAGGAATAGAATAGGCAATAAATTCACTTATACGCACCCCTCCTGCACGCCCCAGCTCCCTCACATGCTTGCGCACGCACATGTGTGTGTACATACACAGAGGGGGGAGGGAGGAGGGAGGGTACCTTCCTCACAGCTTTGCCCAGCCATGTCCCAACCCCTTTAGTGCATGTGTCCTATCAGCTTTAGCATCTTTGGAATATATTTTCATTCTAAAAGAATTTTGCTTTAAAATGTTTACATGTTGGTTTGGGGGTGGCTGGGGAAATGGCTCAGTGGTTTAAGAACATGCCCTTCTAGAGGACCTGGGTTGACTTCCCAGTAGACACGTGGTGGCTTACAACCATCTGTAACTCCAGTACCAAGGAATATGACACCTTCTTCTGGTCTCTGTGGGCACCAGTTGCACATATGGTTCATGAACATACATGCAACAAAACATGCATGTACATAAAATAAAAATAAACTGCTTCTAAAATATGAACCAGAAATCTCTATAATCTCGATTAATAAATATAATCAATTAGAGGTTACCTTGGATCTCAGATAGCCCAAGGCAGCCTCTAATCAATTCACTATATAACTGAGGATAGCCTTAAATTTATCCTCCTGCTTCTACCTCCCAAGAGCTGGGGTTACAGGCATACACAGGAGAGCAAATCTAGAGCTTCAGGAAGGCTAATCCAGTGCTCTGTCAATTGAGCTACGTTCTCAGCCCATTAGAAAGCTCTTAATAGAAGAAATACTGAATTCTGGGAAAGTGATCTGTCAGAGCCTAGGCCTCCCTGAGAGCACTAGCTAACCCGGGTTCCTGAGAGCAGAGTGCTGGTGAGCCAACACAACAGATCAAGGGCATTGCTTTGGGCTGTCATCAAGACCACAAAGTCTCACAATGACAGACTGTGTCCTGCCTTCTATACAGCCACCTTCCAACATCATGTAGCCCCAGGAAGTCTTTTTGCCCAGCGATGACTAAAATGAGAAAGCCAGCACCTATACTTGTGTACAGTCCTATGTCCCCAGGAGCATATCCTGTGAGAAGCTCTCCATTCTTCGAGGAGGCCAATGCTGCGATCCTGGGGTCTCTCTTCAGGGCCAACAAGACTATCAGATGACAGAAGTCCTCGCAGCTCTACAGGAAAACAGATTCTGTAAAGGGCTCAGCCTACACCTGGGCAGTGACCATGAGAAAACATGTGCTCCCACTCCCATTGGTACCAGCAAGGACAGCATGGAAAAGGCCAAAGGAAGAGCCTGAGAAATGCTTCAGTGGTTAAGAGCATGTACTTCCAGAACATCCATGCTTGGTTCCCAGCTCCATGGCAGGTGGCTCACAATCACCTGTAACTCAAGCTCCCAGGGATCTTATGCCATTTCCTGGCCTCATCAAGCACCTGTATACAGTGTGCATACTAACACACATACAGAGAGAGAGAGAGAGAGAGAGAGAGAGAGAGAGAGAGAGAGAGAGAGACAGAGAGAGAGACAGAGAGAGCTGATGATGGCGTGGAAGAGGGAAGAAAGGTATGCTTAACTTCAAGAACAAGTCCACCGTGCTTCCACGCCACCTGAAGTTACATGGAGTGTGGCTAAGGAGGGAATGCCGGGCATCAGGGCTCCATAGAGTTCTCTAAGCCCCCATCTCACTTGCACAGTAGATTCAGCAGCGGTGGCATTCCTCTTGGACTTGTCGCAGTATTCACTGGGAAGAGACTGTGTGAGCCAGTATGAAGAACTCAGTCCTTAAAGGGCAGTTATTACTGAAGGAAACCCAGGGGAGGGAGGAGGAGGAAGTGCCAGCCCTGAGACGCGAGGGCAAGGATGCTCTCAGGCAGGAAGGTAGAAAGGAGAGAGTCAATATTACCCAGAGCAGGACATAAGGTGGACCTGGGATGAAGGATAGTACAAACAACCTTAGGGGTGAGGCTCCTTCTTATGCAACAGAGGCTACAGATGAGTGGGAGGCCAGTTCTCCAAGGGTGTCCCAAAGAGTGGCTTTTCCTGTTAGCTTCTCAACACCATGAAACACATGGCAGCACCTCTTTCAGGGCTTTGCTGACACCCAGGTGCCTCTTCGTAAGCATCAGAACGAATTCTCTTCCGACCATCTCTTTGAACAACAAACATTTACCTTCTTGGCTCTCTCTCCAGTTTGACTTCCAGAAACATTTCCATTGCTTTGGGTTAACAAATACAAAACAAACTATTTTATAAAATCTGCCTCTTAAAGATTTCTCAAGGTCAACACCATCTACCATTCTGGACTGCGCTTTTACTTATTTTTTGACAAAAGTGTGTTGAACTACCAAGTCTCTTATGCACCTGTAGCCTTATAAAATGTAGCGCTTGCACTACAGGAAGGTACACAAGCCGGCAACTAAGCTGGAGACTTAAAATCACACACACACACACACACACACAGAGAGAGAGAGAGAGAGAGAGAGAGAGAGAGAGAGAGAGAGAGAGAGAGAGAGACAGACACGGGACATGGGTCATCCTTCATACAAGAATGCCAAGAATGCCCACTTTATTGTGCTCAGGGGCAGCTTATATAGGGCTCTGACCATGCCCCAGTTCTCGGGATCTTTCAGCTGCAGATTCATCAGAACCAATCCCCTGCCATCAGGGTATCGTGTGTGGAGCAGCTGCAGGCTGCTCAGAGCAGAGGAAAACAAGTTGTTTACAAGAAATTCAGGGTCTGGTGGTCCGCAGTCCCCAACAATAAACAGTGCCTCAAGTGTTGCATTCTCCAAGACTACCCTGAAGTAAGCATCTACTTGTCAGTTGTAGAAATGTTCTCAAATATGAATCCCTGAAAATGAAGCTGGTAATTACTTAACACATAACAGAAATATAACCTGAAAAAAAGAGAACATTCTGGCACATGTTACAATGTGCATAAACCATGAAGATGTTACACCAAGTGAAAGAAATCAGACACAAATAGACAGACACTTGTATAAAGCATCTAGAGTGGGCTTCTGGTGCCTGCGGAGACAGGAGAGCTGGTGTCAGTGGGTGACTCCTGTTATAGGTCTGTAGAAGTTTTGGAGGTGGGTTATATGGCAATATGAATATATCCAACACTACCAAACTGCACGCTTAAAACAAAATGGTAAATCTTATGGTTATATAAATTTTGCCACAATCAAAACTTTAAGCTGGAGAGAGTGATGTGGGAGTGTCATATATCAATCTGTTGATTTCATTGGTTAAGCAATAAAGAAACTGCTTGGTCCTGATAGGTTAAAACATAGGTGGGAGGAGTAAACAGAACAGAATGCTGGGAGGAAGAGGAAGTGAGCTCAGACTCGACAGCTCTGCTCTCTGGAGCAGAGACGCCATGCTCCCCTCTCCCAGGCAGACGCAATAGCTCTGCTCTCTGAGGCACATGCGATGAAGCTCCGACTCAGGATGGACTTAGGCTAGAATCTGCCTGGTAAGCGCACCTAGCGGTGCTACACAGATGATTAGAAATGGGCTAAATTAATATGTGAGAATTAGCCTAGAAGAGGCTAGATAGAAATGGGCCAAGCAGTGTTTAAATGAATACAGTTTGTGTGTTGTTATTTCGGGCATAAGTTAGCCAGGCGGCCAGGGTGCTGGGGACGCAGCCCCGCCGCTCCTATTACAGCAAGAGATGACTCAGTACATGTTTGTCTCATGAAGACCTGAGTTTGATCTCTAGAATTCATATGGAATTAAAGCTATGCAAGGCACTCATCTGTAATCTCAGCATTGGGGAGGCAGAGACGGGTAAATTCCTGGGGCTCAATGGCTAGCCAGCCTAGCTGAATGGGGGAACCAGTGAGCTTCAGGCAAAATTGAGAGAACCTTGTCTCAAAAAAGAGAAGATGGGTGGCTCCTGAAAGATAACTAAAGTTTCCATTTATGTACGTGTGCACACACACACATACACAAACACATGTACATATGTGCAGGTAAACCCCCACACACACATACCTGCATACACACACACATACACACACACACACACACACACACACACACAAATTAAATTTCTTGCAAAGAATAAAAAGAGTGCTGGATCTGCAAGCAAGTCCGTGTTCATTTTAGTGGATACTGCCAGGGTTTTCACCCTGTGCAGTGGGCAAGGGGGCCCTTCCCCACAGCCTCCCAACATGGGTCTGGTCAGTCTTCTCCCAACCATGGCCTGGTGATGGCAAGTGAAGGGGAGAGAGAATAAGAATCAGCATGCTTCACTTGAAGTGTAAAAGAATATTCCTCCTCCAGGCCGCATGCAGCTCCTCCAGACGGTGCATCTGGGTGGCGGCTTTCCACAGGGTGGGTGGAGATCTCCGTGGACGCCTCCAGAAACTCCAGAATTATTTGTGTTCTCTTCCCCCATCTCACTCCCTAACCTTAAAAATGATGACTCCCCAAAATCACAGACTGACCTACATATTTTCTTGAAACAGCTGGCCTGTAGAACCACTAAAACCTAAGTTAAAAATAGGCTCCAGCTCTAGAAGGATATAGGCCTTGGTAACAAAGCCATCTTACAAACGTTCCTCTCTCGACAAAGGGTAAACAAAAGCTGGCCCAGCTTTGTCCTTTGAGTTCTTCCTTGTTTGCGACCACCCTCCCTTCTCAGGACACAAATCCCTACTTGAAATCATTTCAGACTCTTGGTTCATCTGTAGAAGGTAGGCAGGGAGGAAAAGGCATTTACAGTCAGACCAGAAGCTAGGTCGTTACTTCCATTTTACAAATGCCCATCTGGACTCCGAGAGTTGTATGGATTCATATAGTCAGTATAGGAAGTCACATTTTCATCGTAGGTGTCACTCCAGATACTGTGGTGACTGCAACCTGCTCCTCTGTAGCAGCCAAAGTCCCAGCAAATAGTCAGGTAGTGACTGCATCTCCTAAGCAGACAGCAGAATCCTGAACAACACTGGAGTCCTGCAAAACCTGGAGACGTGCTTCTAAAGAACGCCCAGGAGTGCTGGGGAGATGTCTCAGCTGGCAAAACACTGCGTGACGACTTAAGCTCTGATCCCCAGAACCCACAGAAAAATGTGGGTGCAGTAGCACATACGCTCATAATCTTAGGGCTCCTCTGAGAAGCTGGGAAGCAAAGGAGAATCCCTGGGAAGTTGAGGGCCAGCTAGCCTGCAGTATGCAGCAGACAGGAGCGACCCTATCTCAAACAAGGTGGATGGTGAGTATAGGTACCTATTACTGTCCTCCACACACCTGCTGGCACAAAGGTGCACACTCACATGCACACATGCATGCACGCACACACATGTCCTAGGTACCTTGCTGATCGATGACTTCTCCCTCCACCTGAGTGAGGAAGAGCATTTTCCCAGGGAGGGAGGGTGAGTGAGTGGGTGTCAGGATGGAGACTCCACTGTCTCACTGTCAAAGACTTGGCTTCTCCCTGAAGAGTGGAGTCAAAGTTATCGATGAACTCTTAAACTCTGTGCTGGTGGGAACAGGGGTTGCTGAGTGGGAAGATGGCACCTCACCACCCCACTGACATTTTGTTCCAGAGGCAGACTCTCTGAGGCAGATTTATAGTGACAAGATCAGGCTAAAAACCAGTTTCAATCACCTAGGAAAAAAAAACATCTGCATCAGAGATAGGTATCTATTAATGTGTTAACTTCTCCACCCTCCAAATTCTAAACTGGAAGGTGACTCTGGGGTACACAGACAGTGACAGTTATAGATATGGACCCTGGTACACTTTTAAGGCAGCCCAGGCCCAGATAAGCTGCTGGGAAGAGCACCTTCATTTTGAGAGGTGTGGCAGTTAGGGAGGAGGGGACTGAGAAAGTTCTGATTTCCACGGGCTGAAGAACCTGTGAATTCTGACTCCTGCGCCACACAGACCCTAAGGAAGCTATACCTGTGGAGAAATGACCCAGAAGAGGGAACACTACCACACTGCTAGTGCAGCACTGTGCCCCAAATCTGCAAAGTGGATCCATGCTTGCTTGTGCTGGCTAGTCTATTTGACACAGCTAGTCATGTGGGAAGAGGGACTCTCAATTAAAAGAAAAATGTCTCTGTAAGAATAAACGATGGGCAAGTCTGTAGTACATTTTCTTGATTAATGATTGATGTTGGTGGGCTCCACTCACGGAAAAGCCCTAAGAGCAGGCCAGTAAGCAGCACTCCACCATTGGCTTCTGCTTCAGTTTCTGCCTCCAGGCTCCCGCCTTTATTTCTCTCTGGGATGGAGTGTGACCTGAGAGTTCTAAGATGAAATATCTCCCCTCTCAAAGTTGCTTTTGGTCCTGGCACTTATCCCAGCAATAAAAACACTAAGACACCAGGTCCATTCTAGTTTCCAGGTGCCCCTGCCTGCAGAGCTTTGAGTCTCTTTCTCGCTCATGTCCTGGGCTGGGGACAGGAAGCAGCAAGTCTGGCTGTTTGGAATGGGTTTGGGCGCATGACTGCAACACACACACACACACGGGAGCTCTTTCATAATATAGTATGAAGTAGAATGGGGAAAGAGTGGTAGGTGTAGGAAGCTTTCATCCATATTCTTTTTTTTTTCAAGTTTTGGGGACATGATCTATGTAATCCTGGCTGAGCTGAAACTTACTATATAGACCAGGCTGGCCTTGAACTTGTGGCCGTTCTCCTGCCTGTGGCACCCATGTTCTGGGCCAATAACATTTAAAAATACAAATGAAATGCTTCATATAAAGACTGCATAAGATGCACAAGTTGCTTTGTTAAGATTTAAGAGTCTGGGCCGGGCGGTGGTGGCGCACGCCTTTAATCCCAGCACTCGGGAGGCAGAGGCAGGCAGATCTCTGTGAGTTCTAGGCCAGCCTGGTCTACAAGAGCTAGTTCCAGGACAGGCTCCAAAGCCACAGAGAAACCCTGTCTCGAAAAACTAAAAAAAAAAAAAAAAAAAAAAACACTGTTTGGCTTGCAGGTCCTTCCTGTGAGGGAGGAGTGTAAGTCCCATCTACCCACAATCTCACCCTTTCCACAGGCCCTAGCCCAGATGCTCACAGGGCAGCAGTGATGGCAGTGGGCCAGGAAAGTTGAGACCTTTAATCTAAATCCCAGGATGGAACACTTGGCGTGCTCCAGCTCAGATGATCATGTCCTGCCACCTCATGTAAGTGAACATGGACATCACAGCACCAAGGCCGGACGGTATTCAAACTCTACAACTTACATGCCTCCTCTGTCAGGTAGGAAGGGATCTTAGGCCAATTTCTTAAAGAGAAACTTGAGGCCCAGCTCATGAACTGGCCTCTCTGTCATCACTGTTTCTTCACTGCACCAGATCTCTGTCATGAGACCCTGTGGAAGGTGGGCACCTGAACACTGTGCTCAACGGATCATCTCAGGTTCTTCAGCTCACTATGGGCAGGGAAGGAATCTGATTCCAGGTCTCCCACCTTCTAGGGCCATGATCCTTGGTACACAGCATTGACAAAGTCCATGCACTCCAACCCTGCTGTACAGAAACACCCAGACTGAAAGGAATCTGTACAAGACTGGTCCTCAGCGACACGTAAGAGCCTGCACTCAGCTCTGTTTCTCTGACCCTGAGCTTCTCCATCTCAGCAGGCACAGGAAGTCAGCAACAACCGGCGGGCTGGGAGTTAGCACCAACAGTCACACATTTGTTCTCAAAGGGAATTGTAAATAAACAAAAGACAACAGCAGGTAAGAGAGATGCTGTAACTTTATAAAACTGATAGGACAGCAATATTTGATTAGATATTTTCTCTGGCAAATTTATAAAAAAAATTTGGAAAATGAGAAACGTAACTTAATAAAATTACCAAACATTTCGATGAAATACATCTTTAGAAAGGTGATGGAGGGCAACAGTGAGCACTGATAGCAGCAGCAACGTGGAAGAAAAGCTGGTTTTGTGGTGAGACGAAGCCTCCAGGGGCCATGGGTGGAGTGGCAAGAGGGCAGGCAGTGACCATCTGAGGAAGGAAGGCTTCCCAAATGAGCCCAGGCTGAGAGCTGCTGGCAGTGGGTGGAGGGGAACATAAGCCTCATGCAACTCCTCTGGCAGGGCCTACAGGCCACATGGCAGTGATCCACAGCCAAATCCCAAAGACTACCATCAGAAGACTGGTTCCTCCTCTGTCCGTGTTCCCCACCTGAAGAGCCCAGTAGGCAGAAACTCGAGCTGTCAACCTGAGCATGGGTATCAAATATAGCGGGAAGAACCAAAAAATATAGACATATAAAGTATACGCAAGGCGCTTCTCATATCATCTACACAAGGCAAAAGCAAGACCACCTTGGAGCAGGCTGGAAACACCCTCAAATGTTCCTTGAATGAAAAGGACGTCCAAAGGCTGCTGGGCGGATGCTTGACTACATTCTGAGGTAGTCTAACCATGACTTGCACAAGTAGCTGAGAATGATCACAAAGGGGGTGGCAGAAAAGTCGCTAGAGAAAAGGAAAATACACCACAGATGCCACTGAGACAACCAGAAGGTAGTCTAGGCTCAGGGTGGCTGATGGCAAGGCCCAAATGAACGCTGGGCACAAAAAGTCTTGGTTCTACTTGCTGATTTATAGCAGTGTGGCAGGAGGTAAGGGATCCGCAGAGGGATTTCCTGACCTGGAGCAGGGGCACTCCAAGATGAGATGTGCCAATCTTAAATGCCTAGTCCTCTGCTGCCAATTCATCACACAGCGGTGATGAGCCAGGGAGTCTGAGCTTTGGGCAGAGAAGTTCCAGCACTCTTTTCAACTACTTCCCCCCATAGCTGGACATGTGTGGTGTCTGGGGGAGCAGGGCTACTGTTAGACCTGAACTTGAAAAACTGGAGGTCCCTGCACTTGAGGGAGCAATCTGACCCTATGCTATCACTAAATGGCAATAACAGTGAAAAGCAAAGGTGTCCTTTTTAAATACTAATTCATGTTCTGTTTCTCTTCTGCCCCAGCATTTAGAATTCTAAAACAGGATGGAATGTTCTGAAGGTTTAAGAGGCAATAGCTGTGTGAAAATGTTAGTATTTTCTCTGCTTTCCACATTTCCGGGAACGCCTTCTAGGGCGGAGTTCACCAAAGTCTTCAACTTCGTTTTCATATTCCTCTTCCTGAACAATACCTAGTTAGGAAGCAAAAAAGCAAAACCCACGTGAAAATGGCAACTTCCTCTTCTACCACAGAACAGAGTTTAACATCCAGGTAAAACCTGATGTTTCTGAAATCATTGTTTTAGGTAAAGAAATAGCTCCCTGCCAGGGTGGTAGAGAAGAGAACTTTCCACTGTGCACTGGTGTTGCTTCCCAAGCAGAACCCAAGCAAGCACTCTTCTCCGGTGTTAAAGCTTCATAGTTTGGCTCCTTGAGCTGATATGACAATTATCTCTTTTGAAATAATCACCAAGTCCTGGTACCCATAAGGGACTACAGCATAGCAAAGGCATTTGTACTAAGTTTCTCCAAGCTTTCCTCAGTTTGAAGGTCAGGGTTTTCCAGTAGCATCTGGAAGGGTCTCCAAGCGGACAAAACACTCGGAGGAAGAAGAAATGTGGTGTGGTAGTTGGGAAGGGCCAAGAGGGAAGAAATCCTGTATCACAGAAAAGTGTGACTCCTGCTAGGAAACCTGATCAGCTTTCCACAAGGTGGAGCCCTCTGCAGCCCTCCTAGCCATTGGCCCATGCTAACCTCTACTGGACACTTTAGAGCCCCCCTGGCTGACGTGATAGACTCACATAGGCAAACACTCCTATCAAGAGATGGCTTTACAGGACTACCTATCCTTGGGAGTTGTTGTGCTGAGTTTGAACGATGACTGAACATCTATAATAACTCATAAGCAAGTACAAGTCCAGAATAATGCCCTTCGTCAGATGGAGAAATTTTATCACTAGTGGTTTGGCAGATACTCCTGACATCTCTGATAAACCCACCTGACACTCAACTGGAAGCCAGCAGTACCAGGACTCACAAGATCCAAAGTATCACCTGTTCTAGGAGAACAGGCCTTACCTTCATCTTTTAAGCGATGCTCTGTCTTCTTTAGCCACTCCTGTGCGTTCTTGACGGACAAAGCCAGAATTTTGACCTGCTGAGTCATCACCTCCTCGGCTACAGAAACCAAAGAACAGAGGTTCTGAGTAAAGAGATGGCTTCAGGTATTAGAGCATTAAGCACTATGCCAACTTCCCCACATCCCAAAGCTGCCTCTGCCAGCACAAGCACAGGCTGCCTTAAATGCTAGCCCAGAGCCACAGCTGTGCACCTGCGGACTGCCAAAAGCAAAGCATTCTGGGAAACTTGTATTCAAAAGGTCATTAAGCCCTAACGTGGGGAAAGTGACTGAATACAGAACTTCTTCAATGTAACTTTGTTCATTTTATGCTAATTTCCAGTACTGCTAAGAAACTGCCAATAAAGAAGCAAAGGGGAAACCTGACTGCAGAGCAGATGAGAGCACTTATTATTACAGGCTCAAACTGAGCGTGACTCAAGGCTACCCCAAGAAGAGATTGTGTCCTCAGTTCCTACCCTAGGGTTCAGCATCTTGCTGATGCTCAGGAAAGATCACTGGGTGAGTAATGCAAAGACACCTCAAGGAGTTTTCTCACGACTTTAAACATCCTCTCTCTATCTGCTCCATAGCATTAGACAGCAAGCCACTTTCTCATCTGAAGTACCCAGAGAAACCATCTCAGCTTACACTAATCAAACATATTTAACTGAGGATGGCCTCAACAGTGAGATTTTGCTAGAATCTAAGAAGAGCCTTTTCTTGTCTTTCTGCTAATATTAACATCCCACCTCTACACCCTAAGTACCAGTCCCTGGACCAATCCCCGCGGGCTCTTACCTTCAGCCCAGGCCTTCCGCCTGTAGAGCTCTTCCACCAGATCTGAAACCCTTCTGATGTGCTCTTGCACCTTCCTCTGCAGCATGTGGCTCTGCTCCTTGGAGCCCAGGTGACCACGGATCCAGATGCTCTGCTCAATGTCCTGCACCACTACTTTGCCTTCTTCGATGGCTGGGTCCACCTCTTCATGGAAAAATTCCAGATATTTCTGGTAGGCTGCTTGCTGCCTCCGGTGACCTTCCAAGTGAATGTGCTGCTCATATGACTCACTGATTCTCTCTCGACCCTCTCTCCTTTCCAGCTCAGCCCTGGAAATGATCACAGCCTCCGATGCTCCCTCAAATGCTTTGCCGGGACTGAAGTAACTTTCGGGGCTGCGGATGAACTTCACGCCACACAGGTCACACTGGGTCCTGTCTACATCGGCCCTTTTGAAGTTCCCAGCCCTGAGCTCCCTAGTCTCCTCCCTGCTGTGCTCTGTCTGAATCCATCTTCTCCAGCTGATGCAGAGTGACACCACCAGGCAGGCTCTGCGCAGCTTGCGCTGGATCAAGGCCTTTCGCTGCTTCTGGGAAAGAATGGCAGCCAGAAAATGATCTCGATCTTCCAAGGCCAACTCCTCTAATTCATGTGTCTCATCTTCACCAAAATCCCACTCTGGGTCAGCAAACTGGTCCACAGGGCCCATACAGAGCAAGCGGTTCAGTCTGACCTCTTCATGGCAGAGGCCACGGACCACAGTGCCTTTGGTATGCACACTGTCCCACCGCCAGTGACAATCCACCAGGTACTCTTCATCTCGCTCAAAGAGCAGGTCCTGCAGCGCCTCAGCCACAGACTTCACACTGACAGCCATCAGCACCCGCTGTACCACTTTCAGCAGCCTCTTGGGCACCTGGTCTGGCCAATTTGCGCTCATCAACTGCAGCCTTGTCTCGATCTCCCGGAAACGGCGGTATAGAAGTGGTTTGCAGAAGGGCTGCAGGACTTCCTCCGCATTCACCAGCATCACCAAACACAGCACCAGTGTCCGTTCCGCCTCCCCTGAGATCACATAGTCTATTTCACTGAAGGCATCAAGCAAGACATTGAAGTTCATATTCTCGTAACCACACAGCACCTTGACAAGGTAGGAGAGGTGGGACCGGAAGTCCCGGATGGCTCTGGCTACATCCTTCGGCTTGTACTCTTGGATGATGGAGAACACGTCCCCAGATTCCCTGTCCTTCTTGCTGAACAGGAACTCCCAGAAGTGCAAGAGTGCGATGTAGCTCTTGGGGAGGCACAAGACCGCATTCTTCCAGAGACGGGCCAGCACCACGCCACAGTGAATGAATTGCAACTCCAGCAGCACCACTGTGTTGGTAATGCTGGGGACCAGAGGTGTTTTGCATCTCCTAATGAGGACGTTCATGAAGCGGAAGAAGAGCCTCTTGTAGTCTTCAGGGTTCCTATGCACATAGAGCTGGTCCATGGAACTCTCCAGCAGCCTGATGAAGCACAGATAGGACTTCTCCACACTCTCATCTTCCCTGTTGGGCACCAACATGCCAAATTTCCCTTCAATGCATTTTATTCTGTAGCCCCTGACCTTGTTTCTGTCCTCTCTGTCAGACTCAAGGGCTTTCAGCTCCCGGTTGTAACTGTCCTCCTCCTGGTGAAGCAGCTTCTCCAAGTCGTCAGGGTAGCTGGAGGACAGCAGGAAAGCCTGCATGGCACTCAGCCACAGGTCTGTGGACTCCCTGCGGCTGTGTGCACTTTCTTTATGAAAAAGGTCCTGGATGTACTCTTTCAAGGCAAACCGAAAGGAGCGGAAGAACTTGTAATTTGGCTTTAGGATTTCTCTGCATGCCATAGGGTTTTCAGACAGCATTCTCTGATGGAAATGCCGAGGGAAGAGGAGGTTTAGGAAGGATTTGCAAAGGCCATATGTATCTAGAGACAAAATACAGTCTATTTCTTCAAGTTCTTCAGCTAAGACCTCAGGGAATACTTTCTTGGCTTCCAGAAGCAATCCGTTGATTGCCACCAGGTGCATTTTTGACTGAACCATGCACTTGGCCTCGCAGCGCCTGAGGGGCCTGTGGAAATCCTCACACTTCTCATCCTCACATTTCAGCCCCACAATAAATCTCGTGCAGACCCCTGGGTAGGTCTTCCCCAGCAGGATCTGTGTGATCTGACACAGTCTGCTCAAGAGGTGCTTGTTCAGGGCTAACTTCACTTGATCAGTCACTATTAAGAAGTGTTCTTTTGTTTTCTTCTCACTCAAGGTGAAATCCAGGTCAAAAATTATTCTTAATATAGGCCCAGGGTCATTCTGGGCTATCTGGCAATATTTGGCATCCACTTGAGAAATTCCAAAGAATTCAAAGCAAGATTTGACCATTTCCCTCTCAGCATTGTTTGTCACATTGTTAAGGGCCCTGACCAGGTTGAGAAGGACTTCTAAGCCCCCTGGAGCCAGGGCCAGAACCTTCTGATGCTCAGACTTGCACTGGCTGGCTGCTTCATAGAGAGCTTCTACCACTCCTGCTGAGTGGTTGAGCATGTCAAACTTGATGAAGGCATCTTTAAGCTTCTGAAAGTCCCTGAGGATAATCCCTTGCAGGAACTGGGCCTCTGCGATGCCGGACAGCTGGCTAGTTTGATAGCAGAGATCAAGTGCTTCTCTCAGAATAGCCTTTGTATGTTCTATGTCAGAATCTCTGGCCACATTGAGGCGGGCAACCCCCAGGAGACAGGATGCCTGGAAGTCCTTGTCGGCAGTGAGCCTGGCAGCCTCCAGGAAGCAACCATGTTGCTTCATCAACAGGGCAGCCTCTTCTCTCCGACCCTCCCTGTTAAGCAATTCTGCCGCTTCTGCTAGGCGTTTCCGAGACTTCAGGAATACCAGCTGATCTTCTACGTCAAGCTTGGAAAGAACAGCCATCATCTCCTTGCTCTTATTTGCACTCAGGTACTTTGCAGCAGCTTCCAAGTAAAACTGACTGGCAGAATAGGAGAGTTTGGGAATGGGAAAGGTCTTGTTCTTTAACATTTCTTCATATCTGCAAAGACAGAGTGTTGTAGGACATTTGAACACTGTGTAAATATGTGTTGCTGTGATTGGTGTAATAAAAAGCTGAATGGTCAATAGCTAGGCAGGAGAATACAGGCAGTACTCCAGGCAGAGAGAGAACTCTGGGAAGAAGAAAGGCAGAATTGTCAGCCGGATGTGAAGGAAGCAGGATAGGCAGTACAGATGAAGTAACAAGCCTCATACAAGAATGGAGATTTAAAAAACATAAGTTAATTTAAGTTATAATAACTAGTTAGGAACAAGCCTAAGCTAAGACTGAACTTTTATAATTAATAGTAAGTCTCCATGTCAGTATTAGCTGTTGGCGGGCCTGACAAAAAAGTACACATGTCAATTTGTTATCAGCAAAAAGAGAAGTCTCTCCAAAATGCAGTACAAAGCAACTTAAAGCTCCCACGAGCAGATATTAGAGAAAAGACCTAAAGCTGTCTGGTACACAAACATTTCTAGAAATGTTTCATTGTCCAGGAAAAATTTATGCATACTGAAAACCAAAACATAATAACCATTTTGGGTTTCAGCTTTGACAAACATGACTGTGACACTGAAAAGGACTATAGCAGTCTTTGTTTTTACCTAGCTTGCAATTCTTCTCTTTTGTTCGGTGTGCATGACTGGAATCATGCTACACTGATATCGCTCTCAGGAGCACTTGCACTCCACTGACTAGAGTCAGTGTATCCTATTATAAACACGCCAGGACACATCCTTCATCTTCAGTCCTCTCCTATGATGATGGGTCAGAGCAAAGAACGAGGTTGAGAGGCAGAATCCACTCTCAAGGAGCTCTGAGACTGCATTGAAGCAGCTCTCATGTGAGGGAGATTGACAGGTCAGTCACTTCAGAAGCATCAGAGTACCTACCACAGCAGGCCATCCCCTGAGAGAAGGAAGAAGGCAGAAAGATGCGAAGGAATAAAACCACCTACTTTTCCACTGCAACAGCAGCTTCCTCGAAGAGCTCCTCTTGGCAGTACATCCTAAGTGCAAGGTCAAATTCATGGATCTGCTCGAAGCACCGGAAGGCATCTTTGAAACACTGGCTTCGCTTATAGAAATAGGCAGCGTCTCTTATCTACAACAGTAAAGTTTGCTTTTATTTAAAGTATTCTAGGCTTTCTTAATCTTAAAAAAACTAACACATAAATAATAAAAGTGATTATGTATCTATTTCTTAGTACAGATAAAATAAAAACTAATTCCTTTTAAAAATAAAGGGGAAAGTTAAATTCCAGGTCACATCATATACAAAGATGGAGTCTTGGTGGATTATAGATTTAAATACAGGGGCTAAAGAGATGGCTCAGCAGTTAACAACACTTGCTTGTCTTGCAGAAGGACCCAGGTTCAATTCCAAGGACCTCCACAGTAGGTCACAACCATCTGTACCTCCAGTCCCAAGGGATTCAATGTCCTCTGCTAGCCTCCTCCCACACTGCACACATGCAGTAAATATACATACAAGCAGGCAAAACACCCATATACATAAAGAATAAAAGTTCAAAGGTTTAGATACAAAAATTATTGAGAAAATTATATGGGAATATCTGTGACCTGCAAGTAAAATGTTCCCAACAAAACCTAACAATTCAAATCTTAGGAGAAACATTAATGAATTTTATGACTTGAAACTGCTCCACAAAGTCTCATGAAATAAAGCTAAGAAAAACAATTTTCAGGGCTGGGATACAGTTTGGTGATGGAGCACTTGCTTAAGATGTGTATGAAGCCCCAGGTTCAATTCCTGACACTGGAAATAGAAGAAAGGAAGGACGAGGGAGAAGAAGCAAGAAAGAAAACCCGTTTAAGCACTGAAAGCAGTACTGTCCAACAGCTCTCTATGAGATCAGATGTTTCTCATTACTGTGTGATCCAATCTGCTGGTCACTAACTAACTCTCAATACAAACGTTGATATATGGGGTACTGTAACCTAAAACCTGAAATTTAAATTTTATTTAATTTTAATTAATCTTAAGTAACCATATCTGACTAGAAGCTACCATAGCAGTTCTAGAACATTAAAAAAAATCCTATAGCTACAAAGACTTTTGAAAAGAAAATTTTAAAGATACTGGAAGGCTATAAACCGCCATTTACAATAGAGAAATGTGAACCGCTGCAGTAACAATTAGAGGAGTGGAATTTTAATCCACAGTGAGAAACATCTAGAGGCTTGCAAAAATAAGAATTTGCTAACCATGGTCAAGGACATAGGGAACACAGTATCTTTACATACAACATGGCATTGCCATTCTGGACAGCAAAGTAGTCATACCTAGTAAAATGAGATAGCAGTGTCTAAGGACCCAGGGCTGCAGGCCACTTCTAGTAACACATCACAAATGGTACACTAGTACTTAGTCATGCCACACCACACCTGAACTTTCATCACTGGAGAAAGGGGGTAGTAATACAGAGAACACTCACTCTGCAATGTTACCATGATCAGAGACACAGCCACAGCTCAACATAAGAGGCAAGGGAAAGCCAAAGCACAGAACAAGACAAGTTTAGAAAACTTTAAATCCCATGTGTATAGAAAATGCCACGATCTAGTCTTCAGCAACGCAAGCATGTGAAGCTGAGGTGAGGTTAAAGAGACAAGCCATACTTAGCTCCTTTCCCATGGACAGTACTGGGAGGCAAAGGGGAAAGTGACAGGCAAGGCCTGTATCTTGTAGCCTCCCATTAGGGTTCTAGATGGTAACACCAAAGATTGGAGGGCAGAGACTAAAGAAACTGGAAAGTATAGAAACTATCTTAACTCCTAGAATGTAGAACATCTATTCCCTGTTCTACTCCATCTCCCAGATAAGCCACACCCCATAACAAACATGGAGCCAGAGCTGCAGCATTAGGAGGGACTGATCTTCTTAGACACTGACATGGGGCCCACAACTCCAACTTCTCAGTAGGTCTCATTCCCCATTCCCCACTCTGACTTCAATATCCAGGGTATGCTAGGGATCCTAGAAACTGTGACACTGATACAAAGAAACCCATGTTCCAAATAGGGAGTAGGAAACCTGGGTAGAAAATACAACAGTTCACAGCCCCATGCTTTCTAGCACACTTTTTGCAACTGCCAGACTGTTTTAAATTCTTACTGCACCAAATCTGATTCCCTCGCAAGGAACTGCGGGGCTAGGGAGATGGCTTGGTAGCTAAAATGTGTGCTACACAAGCCTGAGGGCCAGAGTTCTGATCACCAAAACCCACTAAAATGCCCAGTGAGGGAGTGGCTTTGGAAAGGAAAGATGGAATCCCCAGAACAAGCTAGCAAGCCAAATGGCCATATCAGTGAGTTCTGGGTTTGATTCACTGACCCTGCCTCAGTGAGTAAGGTGAAGGAGAGATGGAAGATGATTCCTGACATCACTTTTGGGCACAGGCGTGCACGCACGTGCACACACACACACACACACACACACACACAAATGGAAAAAAGCAAAACAAAGGAACTGCTGAGAAAATGACCACAACTTGGATGTTACAGTAATGCAATGTAGCTATGAACAATTTCTAACTGCTTACTTTCTTCTCCTGTTTTAATCTTGCCACAGACAAGCAGCCATTTGTGTCCCACTATCAGCTTGCTAACCACTAAGAAGCTGTGTTCCACACTAGAAGTTCTGCCCAACAGAGCTTTGAGTGATGATTCCATTCTGGAATGATGAGCATTCACAATATGACTAGTGACACTGAGGGTCAAGCTTTTAACTTTACTTTCTTTTAATTAACTTAACTTTCTATCAAGTAGCTGCACATGATTACAGGATCAGACCATGATGATCTATCTAGGTAATTACTGGAAACACAGAAAACCCTCCGCGTATACATACACCAAACTACTTACTCAAGTGACTCCAGACTGTGAACCTAGGCAAAGAGAAAGCAAGAATATTTTAACATCCTTCTGGTTTGGGTCTGTGACTTGGCCTCCCTATGGCTGACTTCAGGAATTGAATAGTAACACAGATGTGGAAAAACACACATACACACAGAGACACACAAACACATACAACACACTCTTGAGCAAGTGGAGAAAGAAGGATCCCAGATGACAGGGCCAGCCTCTCCTTCCTTTAAGCATTGGAGTCTCTTCCTGCCACAAGCAAAGACTGATGGCCCACCCCTCCATTTACTCAGATGAAGCCCCATTATTCAAGGAGCATCTTTGAGTTGGGGCCATACCTTTCCCAGCCTTTCACACAGCTGGGCAGAGAGCTGGAACTCCTTAGCATAGCTCAAACATTTAAGAGACAGCTTTGGCTCATTGCACTCCAAGTAAGTCTTAGCCAGTTCCAAATACTGCAGCTCCTTCTCCCTGGGGAAAAGGGAAAGAATCGGCATTGTCATGAAATGTGGCCGGTATATCCAACCTGACACTCTCATCAGAGAGCATGAGAACCAATCCTAAGACACTTACTTGGGGCTGACTTTCTTTGACTTCATATTCAGGGCAGTGTAGTGGGCCAGGGCCAACTTCTCCTTCTCAACTGCATCTCCTTTCTGGTAACACTTAGCTGCAACCTGGAACAGGCCAAAGGTTTGATTCCCAGCAAGGTAATGGAGGTAACAGAACAAGAATTAATGCATGCATTATGTTGCTATGGACAGAGTCCTGTGTCTGGCCCAGCCCAATCTGACGGAAGAACAGGAAAGTACAAGTGATTTAAAGAGAGGAGTCTCCAAAGACAGAGTCCAGCTGTGGGACCAGGTAATACAATCCAAAGGTTTCATTAGGAAATAGTCAGTAGCCATGAAGAAAGTGAATACAACATGTAGATCTATAGGCCACCACAACACCAACTCTGTATAATCTTCTAATGGCCACGTGCAGAAGACATACCCCTCCTCACTGTATGTAGTAGCAACCTTAGTCAGAGCCATGGAGCAAAGGGCCCAAAATTACCCAGCAGCTTTTCTGGGCTTTGACATGGTTGCTAGCTATAGTGGCAGCCTGTGTGCTAGTGGACAGCAGTG
Organism: Alexandromys fortis; assembly: GCF_014885135.2. Lineage (NCBI taxonomy): Eukaryota > Metazoa > Chordata > Mammalia > Rodentia > Cricetidae > Alexandromys > Alexandromys fortis. Next base: position 11,555,115 of record NW_026067915.1, on the reverse strand, counting down.
TAGACGTGGTGGCGTAGAAATGTAGTAGAGATGGCATCAGAGCACCTAAGATCCTTGAAGCATGCAAACCTGTGTCAACAAACCTCTGACTATGAGGTGTGCAAAGGAGTGTCAAAGGTCTCCAAGCACAACCCAAATCCTGGCCAGCAGAAAAGCTGCTCTCTGAAACAGGAGGTCCTGCACTGTCTCAAAGCACGAGCTACAGAAGCAGTAGGCTCACACTGCACTGGCATTAGGTCTCAATGTTGGTACGGGAGACACTGAGTGGTGCTTTGTAGTAAATCAGACAGAACGACCTCTCCTACTCATGCTCTTTGCTCCTGTCCACCCGCATTCCCAGCTGGCCCTCTGCATGCACTGTTCTAGCTGGAATGCTCCCCTTTCCTTTCTCTGCCTAGTTCACTTCACTTATTCTACAATCTCAGCTCAACACCCTTTCTCAAAGAAGGCTTCCCTGACCTCCTGTGTCCAGGACAGGTGGCTCTGGGGACAGCTGGTTCTCATCTGTGACACCTGGAACTGCTGAACTGTGCACTTGTCTGTGTATCACTGTTGTTCACCATCATATTTTTAGGATCTAAATATAATGTCTGGCCCATAGCTCAACAATTATTTGCTGGATGAATGATCTTGCATGGTGGTTCTGACACATTCATTGACATGCAGCCAAAAACTCAATAAGCCACCTGAGTCCTGAAGTCCTTTAGCGGGGGTCAAAATAAAGTCGGGCGAGGAGAAGGCTTTTTATAACATTCTCATCTGTGCCGGCTCCCCTAAAAAAATTTTAGATTCAAACATTCAAAAGGTATTTTTAAAGGGATAAATAATTGGAAACCCATGGACAACACATATGGGCAACATCAATGATGTTCTGAAAGGAATGAAGAGTTAAGACTTTATATTATAACACTCCAGTCTGGTGCCCACACCTGCTGCTGCCCAGCCTGCCTTGCCATTCCCTCCCTGCTGCCTCCCTCCACCCTGCCAAAAAATATTTTGGTTTTACAACAATAGCCAAATGTTCAGTGCTTCTTTCCAATTATAACAAGGATCAATAATGAATAATTTTGGGGCTCTATCAATTTCTACAGCTAAATATTGCATATTTTGAAAATAACCTTTCATACATACCTCTATAATAGCATGGTTTTTTTCTTCACCTCATTGTTAGAAATCAAAAGGGTGGCCAGAGCCCCTCACACCTCTGGCCTCTGCCACATTCCTTTGAATATACTTTTGCTGTTTCTTCCCCAGCATTAGTGAGTCTATCTGTCTCCCTGTCCTTTAATGTGGCCTCTGACTTATATAGCCAAGAGAATTCATAAGAAGTGCCGCAGGGCTAATTCTAAGAACAGACCTTCAGGACTGACATATTTCTTTGAACGCTGGCATAATATGAACTAGCCCAAATTTATCTGCTGAAGGAACAAGATCTGCTGAAGTTTTCCAAGAATCCTAGTGACCCCACACCCATCCCCCCATTACCAGAGCCAGGAACCAGCCAATCATTAGAAACAGAATACAACTGAATGGCGGCCAAGGGTAGACACACAAATTCCCCTAGGTGGGTCCAGCAGCTATTTAGCTGGTTCAAACTGCTAGCCCAGAGACCTGCACAGACGACTTGTGATAAGCTGCTAAGTTTGGGTGGGGGTACTTGTTGTGAAAAACCCAGATATGATCCCTTTTCTGTAAAGGTAAACTATTTCCCATCACAGCAAACCAAAATTTTCTAGGAACTGAGGCTAAGGAAACGTGAGGTGCTCTGTCTCTGTCTATACCACAGGGCCTGTCTTTAATCAATTCTGACTTACAGTCCTAGAGTCTTCATGACTGTCTATTGCCTTCACTCAGACCTAGCTTACAGGCTCCAACACTAAGAGTTGCTAGAGCAACAGAATGAGCCACACAGCATCTGTTCAGACATGGAAAGGAAGCAGCCGACATCTTTCTGGGACACTTGAGAAGCTGGACCCCATCCATTTACAGAGAAGGAAAGAAAGCCATCTGCCAAAACCAGCGCAGCTGCTTTCAGCTGTAGTCATGGCGACCCAGTCATCCAGGTGCCCAGCAGTCAGCTCCAAGAGCTGTAAGTTTCCTGAGCTCAGTCGGTGGTGGTAGATATCGTTGCTACCCACAGCATTCTCCTTCCTTTCTTGCCAGATCAAAAAATCTACTCTACATACAAGGCTTAAACTGTCAGGAGGACTACCCTCCCAGATGCAGAGGTGAAGGGCATGTGACCTAGTACTGACAAGGAGAAGCATGAGGAAATCCACTGGGAACTTTGGATCTAAAAAGAGATCCTAAAGAAGCTAGTGCCTGCCCTCATTCCTGTGTGGGATGCCGCTGATAGTGGGGTTCCGGAGCTGCTGAAGCAGACACTGTGCAGCTACAGAGGGGAACAGCTCTAGCAAACTGCAGCTGACAACGGGAAGAAATAAAGTAAGATTGGGACTGTGATGGTTTAACTGAGCTGCAAAAATCAATCATGGAAATAAATAGGAAGGCCCCTTGGCAGGGGACAGACCATGACTGACTATCAATCTATCTATGACAGACCATGACTGACTATCAATCTATCTATCTATCTATCTATCTATCTATCTATCTATCTATCTATCTATCTATCTATCTATCTGCCAGCACTCTGCTGAAATGAAAGACTACCATGCCTGCACTGACTGAGAAGGAACAGGGCAGGGGGCTCTCCTCCTGTCAGGATAAACTCAGAAATGGCACAATCACTGCCACCATCACTGTGTCCTAGTCACCAATGTGATAGTGGGAAACCTTCCCATGAGGTCTGCCAAGGCCAGCAGTCACAGACATTCCTCACCCTGGCTTCTGGCCCCGGCTCCTTACCTTCCAGCACTGATGCTTGGCATAATAGTCTCCTTGTGTGATCCACTCACCAGGAGTTGAGGTCTTAACAAACATGCTATCATCAAAGTCTAAAATGAAAGTGAAAAGTGAGCTTGTTTCTTTAGGCAGTAACCCTCGACTTACATCTGTTTGGCCTAAACTATATCCCCCCAAATTCATTTGCTGAATTCTTAATCTCTACTACTTCAAAAATAGGGCTTTCTTTGGAGACCAGAACTATACAATAAAGTCTTTGGGATAGGCCTTAAACCAGTCTCACAGTAATAGATCAGGATGTATACATCACACACACACACACACACACACACACACACACACACACACACACTCGCACATACACCACAGTTGCACCACACAAAGGAAAGACCATGTGAGGACACAGTAAGAAGGTGTTCTTCATCTGGAAGCCCAAGAGAGGCCTCAGAAAAAAACTAACCCTGACTACTCCTTGATATTGTCCTTCTAGCTAGTAGAAATGGGAGAAATCACATTTGTTGCTGTACTGCAGGCAATGCGCTGTGTTGACCTTCTAGACTTCATCAAGAAGTATTTTAGCACCAAAACAGGTTGGTGTATGTTTCAGAAGGAGGAGGTGGAAGTGAGAAACAGACATAATTTGCTTTTTAAATTCTGGTCTACTTTTCTTGACTGTAGCTATAAACAAGAAGACACATAGCAATTATTAATTCCTTGAAAATAAAAAGCCAATTAGTTCTTAGTAAGCTCTCAAAATTCAGCATGGGACAAAAAGACAGGCATTTACAATACATGCTACTCAGCTTCTGATGGAGCTACATCTCAACAAACCCCACAGTAAACTGGAAATATCATAATTAAAAAGGGCTTTAAATACAACTAATTTACAAGATGCCATGTCTTAGCAACCCAGGACACTGTGGTTGCTAATTGTACCCACTTATTACTAGCTGAAGAAAAGATAAAAATTCAAAATATGGTTTCTACTGGTGTATCAATTCTATACCATTATAAAGCTGAAAATTCCAAGCTGAACAAAATCCATTTTTGTGCATCCAAGTGCATATGTTGTCCTCACCACAGTAGACAGCCTAACACCTTGCTGTGGGTGGGAAAACACTACTATAACCACTTACAGTCTGTCCTTTCTGTTCCATACCAACCCTCCCCACCCATGGCCCTCAGAATGTCATCAGCAACGAACAGCAATGCACAGTTCATTAAGTACCAGAGATACAGTGAATGTCACAACAATGTCAGGGAGCCAGATCAAAGCTAAAGGGACCAGAGATGCCTAGACTAATGGGTTGCAACCAAAGAAGCAATGGGTCTCAACCAGAAGGATCAGAGACCAAGCAGACTTCACAGCCTGCTCCCTCCCCGCTTTCCTTCCAATAGTCTTCTGAAGCACAATGCAACAATGACCGCAGCCCTGAGTGAGGCCTCTATGCACCAGGTGGGAGTATAGTCCCACAGAAAACCCCATTCTACACCTGAAGAGGATAAGGTAACCATGCTAAAAAATTCCAAAGTGTATCAGTGCCATACTCACCTCATATTCCCCTGTACTGGAGAGACAGGTGCACTGGAAGAGTCTATGTGTCCAACCATAGCTTATGGATAAGACTGCCCTTGCTCTTGTGCTCATACTGCTACCGTGATACAAAAGAAACTGCCGTTCTTGAACATTTTAACTTTGTCTTATCTTAATCATCCCTCCAGTGGGTACTAGAGCATATTGGGTAATTAAAAGGAATATGAGTGAGTCAGGAGGTGGTGGTGCCCACCTTTAATCCCAGGACTTAGGAGGCAGAGGCAGATAGATCTCTAAATTCAAGGTTAACCTTGTCTACAGAGTGAGTTTCAGGCTATCCTAGAACACAGAGAAACCCTGTCTTGAAAAAAAAAGTTACAGGATAAATTGAAAATTATATACTAGGCCAACCGACTCCTTTTCCTTTTAATGGGAAGGGAAAAGGGCCCATGGTAAGGAAATTGGGCCTGAACAAGGTCATGTAACTACTCAGATGGCAAGGTCACTGAGAAGATGAGATTTTAATGTTAAGCCTTCAACCCTTCTCACCACAGCCCAACAGTTGGGCCCTAGGAAAAGAAGATTGGATCCTGGTCCCCAACTGAGCTATGAGCAATAACCAGAAATAGTCAGGCAACCAGCAAACCTCTCTACAGTAGATAAGTTCTGCTTCTTCCTGAGAAGTACACAACCCTTAGAGAAATTAACCACAGTCTAGAGGAGCCAACTCATTAACTAATTCTCAAGAAAAAAATGAGGTTTTCTTCTCCACAGAGGGAAGATGGTTTTTCTTCATGGCTATCTTACTCAGAGGACTTTATTTTTTAATTAGCTAGTCTTTGAAAATTATGACAATATTTCTATTTTAATAATTTAAAAATTATTTAATAATTTAAAATTTATATTTTAATAATTAAAAAATTATATTTTTAAACCCTTCTAATACTATAGAGTCGAAAGAAGAAAATGATGTCCACATCTACTCAACAAACACATGAAGACCTATACAAAGGTGAGCACTGTCTACTTCAGAAGTAGCAGCTGTGTAAATGTATATTTATGCATTTTCTCTATCCTGACCTGCTCGCCATGGGGCCCTGAATAACCAGGAGTTAAATTGATAAAAATGCTATCTGAATTCTTGGTCTCTGTGCTATGGCATTTAGAAGCCAAACAGTCAGACAGTCCAACTAATCTCACTGTGGTGGTCTGAATGAGAATGGCCCATATTGACACATGCATTTGAATGCTTGATCCCCAGTTAGTGGAACTGTTTAGGAATGATTAGGAAGTGGGGCCTTGTTGGAAGAGGTATGGGGATGGGCTTTTTGAAAAGCCCATGCCAGACCAGGTGTCTGCTACTTTGGATCAGGATGTAAAGTTCTCAGCTACTCCCCCACACCATGCCTGCCATCTTACTACCATAATGATCATTAACTCTCTAAAACTGCAAGCAAGCTCCCATTTCAATGCTTTCTTCTGTAAGAGTTCCCTTGATCATAGAATTTCTTCAAATCAACAGAACAGTAATTAAGACACTCACTAACCTAATTCTTAATGTACCAGTGTGCAAAATGAGTTTGGTTTGACAGTCATAGGCACTCAAACAGATTTCATATGAACATACACATAACATATGTGTACATGTAAATTTTCTATTCTGCTATATGCTGATGTACATAGTTTTGTATTTGTGTTAATATAAGGTTCTTTAAAATTGGATCATTCTGGATCTGAGCTACATCATATTAAATCTCATTATCATGATGATACATGGATAGGAGAGTTGATTTCCAGAGTTTTGAGGAAAAATTAAAATGTTAACTATTATAGTGTTGGCAAACATGGTCAGCTTAAATGGGATTGTAAACAGGGTGATCCTAGAAATAATATTTTTTTCTGAACATATTCTAAGCAGAATGCCTGTCACTTCTTGATTATGCAGAAGATGTGGCAAAGGCAAACATTGGGCTAGTGAATGTAGAACAACAAAAGACATTCAAGAACATCTTTGCCTTTACAAAATTCCTTGAGGGATTGCTCTCAGGCCCCTATGCTAAATCCAGTTCAGCAACTTCCTGCCATCATTGAGGAAACTCCTTCCCAGAGCAATTAAAGAACCTAATGCCAAAAAAAAAAAAATTGTATCATTCTATACTGTTTGTATTTTTCTTATTTTTATATATCATATCTTAAACATCTTTCCATACCAATAAGTAGAAATCCATCTTAGTCTTTTTAATAATTGTATGGCATTTTAGCCTTTCCCATACTGGATGCTTGGACTACTTTCATTTTCTTGTTATTACAACTAGGGCTATGTGGTTTTCACTTTGATAGGCAATCTCAATCAGGCTACCCAAAAGTTTTTAGTAATTTGTATTATAACACTGTGACTTAGTTCCTGCAGCCCATACCCAAATCACTCACTTTTAAAGGACAAATAACAGATTTCCCTAAAGTAGCAAACTCACCCCAAATGCACAACAAACACTCTTTCCCAGACACTTTAACATAAAAAAGCTAAAATGTTTTTTCTGAGAAAAGCATGGAGAGGGTGCTATCAAGCAAAACAAAACTCTACACCCCATGACTGGAAGCACAGAACAGTGGTAGAGCACTTGGCCTCCCATGCGTAAGGGCCCAAGTTCAATCTTCAGCGCTATAAAACACAAAACAACAAAAACTGCCCTTTCTACATGACCATCAGAATAGAAGAGACACATCTCCAACAGCAAGAATAGTGTAATGAGATCTTACCTTTATTTTCATCTGTCTTTACAACTTGGACAAAATCTCTCCTAATGAAATATTTGAAAGCAGGAGCCCGCTTCTCTAGGTTTTCATCAAAGATCCAGAGGTTGACCCGAGCCCGTGTGATGGCAGTATACAGCTGCTTCAGCTCTCCATTGAGGAGCTAACAATAAGATTGAAGACAAAGATGATGAGCCTTGTGTCCAAGTGACAGTGTGAACATGATTTAAGGGGTTTACTCTGATCTGAGAAGAGTATAAAAACTAAGCTAATTTTTAATTTAATTTTACTTATTATTTGTATGGGTAGAATATGTGCATGTGAGGACACATGTGTACAAGTCACAGAACAACTTTGTGGAGTTAGTTCTCTCCTTCTCCTTCTATATAGGTTCTAGGAATTGAACTCAGGTAGTTAGGTTTGCCTTACAAGCATTTTGCCCACTGAGCCATCTCACTGACCCACAAAAAAAAAAAGGTTTAGAGAGTTTGTTCTGTTCTGTAGTCAAGAGCACTAGCTGCTCTTGCAGATGACTGAATTCTATTCCCAGTCACGTAAGTTCCCAACAGGTAACTCATAAATAAATGTAATTCTATCTCCAGCAGATCCAACATCCTCTTCCACCTGCCACAGGAACCCAAACACACATAAATAAGCATTAAAATAAACATTATTTAAAATTAAGTTTTAAAAAATTACTGCTAACCTTTGAGAAGGATACCAGGACCTCACAATTGTTGTGACTTACTTTTCCTTTAAGTTTGTGTGTGTGTGTTGCTTGCTTTTTAAAATTAAGACAGTCATGCCTTGTACAGCAACTATCATTACTACTAAACCAGTTCAGACACATTCTGTGATTTCATCAACTTTTGTGAATAAAGCTGGGTTCCAGAGGTGAATGGAAGGCCCTTCCACCTCCATCAGTCCAGTGCTCTGCAGAGAGGGAGGAGACAGACAACACTGCCTTTCTTTCCCCATTCCCACTGTCAATGTAATGGAAGGCCAGCCAGGTGCAAGGCTCCATTTTTCTTCTCATTTTCTTTCCAAGCCTTATTTGCTGGATCCATATTAAATCTCTGTGTGAACAAATTGCAGATATTCACCTTGTACATTTCTGGGTTCACCATAAGGGGCCGAGCCTGAGAGGAGTTTGATTTCTCCAGAGGAACTTCAACCAATGGCCAGTTTTCCTCTCTGGAGTCAGAGGACGGTATGAACGAGGAAATGATCTTCCATTCCTTGTAAGCCTAAACAACAACAACAACAACAAGTTGAAGAACAACAGAATTTGCTTTTGAAATACCTCCCAAGCTCCACAGAAATCTGAGCCCCAAGCACAGGTGTGGAGCCTTCAACACAAGTTGTATAGATGGATGTATCTCATGGCCTCAGCATAGATGGGAAGAGCTAAGGTTGCACAGGCAGAAGTCAAAGAAGCTACCATGAAAATACACCAACACTTGGGTAAGATGATTGAGAATCCAGGCATAGGTGCCTTCTATGGGCAAGAATGCTAAGGGCCCAAGGTGTTACAGTAATTCAAAGAATGTCAGCAAGCAGTAAGGACAGAGGGAACCTTACTCCTTCTCACAATGTGGTTAAGAAATACCACATAGGGACAACATTTAGGCACAGGTGGCAGAATTATCTAAATTAATCAACCAATGAATGGAGAGAAAAACAGATGCTATATGTGACATGATATGAGGTAGATGAGGCATATTAATAACTAATGTTCCACTTATTATCTGACCTTGGACACGATGTTTTTATAGTGGATAACAGAACAACTTCACTTTGTTGAGGAGATAACATTGAGGGTATAGTACTTGCTTTTAATGTATTCTTTCTTTTACCCAAACCCCCAAAGCTAATGTGATTGTATGACTAGGGAATAGCAATGCTAAAGCAGTGGTTCTCAATCTTTGGGTCATGACCCCTTTCACAAGAGTTGCCTAAGACCATCTGAAAACACAGATATTTACATTAAGATTCATAACAGTAACAAAATTCAGTTATGAAATAGCAATATAAAAATTATGATGGGGTCACCACAACATGAGACAGTGTAGTCAAGGGTCACAGCACTAGGAAGGTTGAGAACCACTGCAAGGGGTCATATCTGCATGTTACATGGTCTTTCATTGGTCAACCTGCCACAGTGCTAAAGTAACCACAGACAACATGTGAATGAATGGACATGCTATATTTCAATAAAGATATTGGTCAGTGCTAAACTGAGTTTCATATAATTTCCATGTGCCATGAGATATTATTCTTTGAGTTTTTTCTAACCATTCAAAAATGTAAAATCCATTTTTAGTTCCAGGATGTGAGAAAGAGCCAGTGGACTGAAACTGGTCAGCAAGCTTCAGAATTGGTTTCTGACCCCCGCAAGGCTGAATTGTTCAGGTTATATGTGTTACTTAAAATGAAAAATCCCTAGGAGTCTTGAATTTCACAATTCACCATGTCTTCTAAATGTAGCCACTTTATTCTCCCAGCCTTTCATTTTTATAAAGCGTGCCAACTTGACATCACTGTAATGTTCAAGGATGCCCAAACCATAAAGTGGACAGAGATGATAGATGCTTGTTTTAAGTTGTTCTGCTTTACTACATGATTAAACTAAGTTACATGCATAAAACACGGTCTAATAAACAGGGCTGGCTGTTTTTGCTATAAAAATCAATTATGGGGTTCAGTACCATACTCTGAAAAGTGATGTCAACCATAAGTGAAGTCATTTGAACAGGTGAAAGGTTTAGAAAAACTCTCTAGGACATACTCATGACATCCTCTTTGTAAAGCTACTCAGCAAGCAGAGTCAAGGAAAGCAGGTAAAATGCGGACATTCAAGAGGACCCGCCTGGCAGGCAAAGGGGCAAAAAGACTGCCAGAGGGGCCAGGGAAGGAAGCGTCACATATTTTAAAACTTCTGGGAGAGAAGCAAACTTGCTCAGATGGTTTGTGGCTACATATTTCCAGGAAGCAAATATTTTCTTGTTTTCAAGATGGAGACAGGAAGGGGAATGAATATGTGTTAATCGCCAAGATAACAGGCCTGCAGCACTTGGGGCAATGAAAAGAGCTGCTTCTTGCAAGGAAAAGGCCTGGATCCCACTAGCAAGTCTCCCACAAAATTTGTGGTTTTCAAGTTCCCCCCATCCCTCTCACATATTAGTGTGAAAGAAAGAATGCCCTCAAAAGTAGCATAAATAGCATTCACCCTTCCCAATTCCCAAGGAGGATAGTTTACAGCTTTCTGAGAGAGTAACTTCTCCCCTAAGGTGAGGAAACATCCTGCCAGGGTCTGGCTTGACCACCTCTTGGCTGCCTCCCCACTCAGAAGACAACTTGAGATTGTGGTGAACAGGCAAAATAAATCTAGACAGAAGAACTACAGACAGTACCCACCCATGTCCATGCACATCCAGGCCCAAACCCCCACCCAGGCCCAAATGCCAGATGTTCCAAAGCAATGCCTGCCTGGGACACTAAGAGGGACAAAGACAGACGATCTCCACTGTTCCATGTCAAATACTGATTACTGTTCAGCAACCTTCATCCAGCCACCTGAAAGAAATCTGAATTGCAGACCATGGAGGGTGAGGAGATTTGATCTGCCTGCCTTCCCTCTCCTTTTTATGATATGCATTTCCTCTCCCAGTTGCATTCTTCTGGTCTGGAGATTGTAAAGGATAAATTGGGGGCATACTTTGCACCAGGGAATGCACAACTGCATTACACCAGGAAGCACCACATCAAAATCTTTACTAGATGTCTCATTATGTAAACAGAATAAAACAAATGTTACCATTTGTTTAGGTGTTTGTTGTTTTCGTGTTTCTGAATTTCACCGAATTCAGTGGAAGGACAGAGAGACTCCTGTGCCATTCCTGGGAGCAGGTAAAGAATAACTGATTTTTCTTTTGAAAGCAAAGTTCCCCCACATGGATCCTTAAATCTTTGACCTCTGACTTTATCACTGGCATGTGCATACAAATGGCACTTAATAAAGGACAGGAACAACAAATTCTTACCCCTTTCTCTTTCAGGAGAGCCTCAGTCCAACCATGACCAGTGGATGTGTTATTAGGAAAAAAAAGTTAGACCTCAGAGATGAAAAATGGTAGCAGGGTTAATGAGCATGCATCTGCTTTTCTTAACAAATCTACCAGGAAGGGGTTGCACATAAGAAGTGGCACTATATTATTTATTCATTGTGGAAGTTTCTAGAAGCCAAGTTACGTGTGACAAGGAAGGAGGACAAAGGAAAGTATTTGGAGCTCAAAAAACTTGGGTTTTCTTCGGACTCTGCTGTTAATATCATAACTATGGGCAACTTACTCAACCCAATAACCTTTGGCTTTACCTAAAGAATGAAGGTAATAAAAATACTCAGGACCACGAGCATTGGTGGGATGAGACACTGCATTCAAAAAGTTATTTATGAACTGTGAGGTATCTGTTGCAGTACCATATATAAATATTGCTAAATCAAACATGACATTTAAGAATGATCAGACAAATGTAAAGAAGGATTCTATTTCAAGGGTCAGATCAGGGATAGATTTTAAGGTATCAAAGCTAAAAGGTGCTCAGAGTTAAGTTTAAAAAAAAAAAAACAGCCTTTCTAAGCATGTAACAAAAACTCTGCAACAGGGACCAGAACACAGCCACTGTAGCACTAAGAAGACCCATAGCAGCCAGCCTGAGGCCCCACACAAAGACTATGCTAGTGAAAGGAAACCAGCGGCTATGAGTCAGAGGGCAATGGTCTTGACTTAGTGATTCCCCTAACAGTAATCTGGAAATTTAAAAAGAAAAACACATGACAAGGACCCAGGAACCACATTAAGGCAGTGGCTGGCAGAGACGTCACTGGGGTCAATCCATGGACTCTGGCTACCATGGCTGCGGTGTAAAGCTGTGACAGTAAAGCATGCCAAAGGAGGCTGGAGAAAAGGTGGCTGCTCCTGTCACCCACATTACCTGATCCAGAAGACTGGAACCAAATTTCACTGTCTTCGTGGAATTGTCTTTTTATCAACTGGCTTTGCCCAGCTCTGAACTCATAGAGTGGACACTGCTAACCTTGCCTTCATGTATGGCTCTCCTTAGAACCTGCTCCAACTTAGGCATCCCTGGGAGCCAATGATAAGAGCAGCTAATGAAAACTGGCCCTCGAGTGCTAGCCATTCAGAAGACATGAACACAAGAGAGCCAGGGATGTGTAGAGGGAAAAGCAGCCCATGAGATACTGTGGAACAACCCACAACTACTTTTAACCCCTCCATTAACTCACAAACCCCACACTAAATACAAGATGCTCTACAACACACACAGGCACCTGTGACAAACTCTTAGCCTTATCTCCAGACTGTCTTCTGCAGAGCACAAGTTCTGCTCAGGCACAGACCTGGACTGTGTGAGAAGAACTCAGTGGGACATACCTCAGAGTCAGTAAAAAAGTTGTAAAGGAGGACATCATCGAATTCCAATCCTTTTGCTTCATAAACAGTTAGCACAAGTGCTAACCCCAGCTCTTCTGGAATTTTCTCTTTTGCCATTTCATTGGCAACGAGAATCACCTAAAGTAAAATAAACCCAAACAATATCAGATTCTACAAAGTCAAATAAAGGAAAGTCTCATCTGTTTCCCTAGGAAATGAGTAATGACTTTAAAGAGAAATGGCCAGGGTGGACATGGTCAGTCAGGACTGGGAAGATAGTCCCAGTCAATGGCCTCTCTTAAGCACACACCCATTCTAGATCAAGAGCTACTGGATTCTTATACAGTAATTCAGCTGCTGCAGCTGCCGCTTCATGGCTGCAACTTCAAACTGACTTATTTCAGAACATATAATCCCAATAAGCTTACCTGGTGGGCACCAAATTCAATGGGCTGGGTTTTTCTTTTGTTCCCTCGCAGCAAAATTGCCAAGTCGCTTACACTACAAGAGTCCAAGAGAGTTGGCTTGGGACCATCAAAAAGTCCAGAATCTCTTGGAAGGCGATCAAAGGATTCTGGGAAGTAGAACTGAAGTAAGTCCACCACTCCAGATGCAAGATTGAGGATTCCTAGGATGAAACAGAAAGTGTCTGTCAAATACCACACAGCAAGGCTGAGGTTTATGGTTATCTGTTTGGTTTTCTTTTTCACAGAGGAGGCAGTATATATTGCTGACTCAGGAAGAATACTTCATTTCAAGTTTATATCCCGTTCCCACTTGTTAACAATGGGATCTGGGTCCTAACCCAGATCTCTCTAGGTATAGTAGGTGAAGGCAGTAATGTGTTGCTGTACTGAGCAGATTTATGAGACCTCAACCACAACTTCTGATGACAATGGAAAGATCACTCCCTAAGGAACTCAAGGTAGATATGTCTCCACAACTACAGGAACTGGACTGTCCATATAAATATGGTAAGAGTATAGTAAGATCAAGAATCACTGAATCCTCTTATTGGTCCCCACAGCACTGAAAGCAACATTACCATGGTAACAGCATCAGTAATTGCTACCTGGAGACAACCACAGCCTCTATCACCCTGTTCTTCCAAGATTACCCAGCTGAAACAGTACCATATAAAGGAAAAGTGTCAGAGCCAGAGAACAGACTTTGCAAAAAGCTTTTTTCCGGCCAGTCTTGTTTCTTACTTATGCTCTGAAGCAATACTGACTAAAGCCTGAGATAGAATAGTCATCCTCATAAAAATCCCTCCGGGGAACCCTTACAGGAACCCAATGCGACAGATCAAACAATGGAGTTGCTACTAATGGACTCCACCAGCTAAGAAATAACTGGACTCATCTAAGTGATGGGATTTTAAGTTAGACTGAATACCTATCTTTCTGGGTCTCGCTAGGTCCCTTACTTGCCTTGTACCAGATAGATTATAATGATCAAGGCAGAATACCATGAAATTCCATGTGTTATCACAACTTACTTTTATCAAATAGTAAGGAGAAAACGTTTTATCTGATTCTTTAATTATTACAAGTTTCCAGTATAGAGCAATCATGAACGTAATTAGCAACTGCTGTTCCTAAAACAATCTGCTGCCACTGTGGTTCCCTATTCGTTAAGAGCTAGCAAGGGCCAAAGATTTACACTAACAGTGGAGCCCAAAAAGGGCACAAAAGTACTGTGCTGAACAACTGGAATACCATCCAGGAAACTAGGAAAGTAATTTTTTGCTATCACCATATACAAGGAATACAGGCCAACCATAAAAAAAGGAAAAAACACACACACATGCTATGCTTGGATGTAACTTTGGTAAACCTTGGAATATTAACTAACATAAATCAGACAAAAGGCCACATACTGTATCATTCTACTCACATGAGACATCCATAACAGGGAACTCCATAAAAACAGAGAGATGAGTTGTTGCTAGGGAGTGGAAAGAAGACAACAATAAGGGGTGTCTGCCTCAATGAGTAAGTTAGAGAAACTTCAGCCTTGGACCTCTACACACACATGCATGTACACCTATCTGCACACCCACACATGTGTACCAACAAACTTATAGACACATCCACACACGTACACAACACACAGACACATGAAAAATGCAAAAGGAAAAAGGTGTTTAAGTGTATATTATTTCCCAATTGGCTAGTTTGAGAGAAAAGCTGTTTTAAGGACTGATGAATTATTAACTGGATATTACTTTAAGTGAATATTTCTGAGACAGATAAAGCAGACCTGCCTTTTCCTGATGGCACTAGGCAAATGTTAAGCATAGTTAAAACACAAAATTCATTATTAGAGTTAATAATAAGTCCTCTTTTGGTTTTTGTTGTTGAGATGGGATATCACTATGGAGCCCTGGCAATCCTGGAACTCACTATATAAAACAGGCTGGCCTTGAACTCAGAGATCTGCCTGCCACTGGCTGCAGAATCCTGGGATTAAAAGTGTGCACCACCATACCCAGCATTAATAAATTCTTTAATGTCTTATAAATAAGTAAGGAAGATGGGAGGTAAGGCACTTTGATACCCTAAATAACAGCTGTTGGATTATCCTTTGTTGTCTTGGCCATCTTGACCAAAAGGAATGTCTGTCCAACACCCCGAGAAATTACCCTTGTGCCGGTGCCAGCCCATCTGGAATCCCACGAATGCCTTGAGAAACTATGCAACGGTGGCAGCTGACTGATCCAGTTCCTGAAGGCACAGCCTCAGTCCGGACTCTTTCAGTTTCTAGGGGTTCAACAAAATCTAGATGGCCCTGCAACAATTTCCACCTACAGAGGAACAGTAATTCCCCTCGTGACTTAGCAAAAGGGCTGCTGGAAACGGCACTAAAGAGACAGCCTTCGTTTGCATTCCAGGTGTGCTGTGATCGGTACAAGTACCCCTTCTCTGGCTTTATAAGCAGGCTGTTTGGCTCAAGACGCTGAGAGGCATCCTCCTAAGCTGCCTCCCTCCCTTGGTGCACAATATTAGACACAATAAAAAGCTTCTAGAAGTGAATGATCTTTTCTCCTCTACTTTGGGTCGGACTGGCTGGTCACATGAAGAAAGCAGTCAGTCAGTTGAGCAGTAGAGTGTCATGAAGACAGTGACAGGAGAGAGGGAGGCCATGATGGCAGAGATGGCAACAGCTGAGCAGTTGCACATAGATGGCCAACGAAGAAGAAGTACTGAGTTCTGCATAACAACCAGGACAGGGACAAGTGGGATAGAATGAGCAGAAAGAAGGGAACTGAGGATGCAGAAGGAGAAAGTCCATTAAAGAGCCAAAGACACACTGCAGGCCCAGGTGGTTGGAAGGCTTCCAAAGAGCTGTCAAGGCTTCCAAAGAGTCAATGGTTTCCAAGATCCAGGCCTGGGAGTTATAACATTGGCCACTGTCAAGAGCTGAAGAGTCCTGGTGCCTAAGCCCACCTGGAAAGTGCATCACCAAATGTTGCCAAGGGTGAAGAAATCCTGACTTTCAGCCTTGTTCCCTGAGCAATGCTAACACCAACAGATACGCTGATGTGGAAGGGGGAAAGCAGGCCTACCACCATTGCTGGGCAGCTGAGAGAGAGAGATAATTAGTCTTCCACAGGAGTAAACCCCTACTTAGTTATCCAAGTGGTCAGTCCTGAAAACACATCCATACAAACAACACTGAACAGACTGAGCAGGTTGTGTGTGTTTGCGTGTGTGCGTATGTGTGCGTGTAAAAGATAATAATTAAAGAAGCCAAGGCCAGCAGAGCAGTGGTGGCACACGCCTTTAATCCCAGCACTCAGATTGGATCTCTATGAGTTTGAGGCCAACCTGATCTACAAGAGCTAGTTCCAGGACAGGCTCCAAAGACACAGAGAAACTCTGTCTCGAAAAAACAAAAGAAAAAAAGAAAAATGAAACAGAGGCCATGAATTTGAGAAAGAGGGGACAGGTGGGAGAATTTGGGGGAAGTATAATAAGGTAGGTAAAGTGATGTATTTGTATTTTGTATTTTGATTTTTAAAATTTCAAACTAAAATAAGAAAAGAAACTCTAACTCCCCTACACACGAGCTGTAGCATTTGTAGAGCTAAATGTTCTACTCCCTGGTGCCTGCAGAACTTACGTGCCAGTCAACAATGCCACCTGCTGCTGCTCCTGCCTGCCTGCTGTCACTTCCTACTTCTGTAAAATTCTGAGAGATACAAAAGTTGTTAAAGACCAGCATATGAAGAACTGTTCCTTGTCATCAACAATCTCTGCCAGGCTAGAGCAATGTGCCCTGGCCAGACAACTGGTGTCACCACAAATGGGAGTTAGTTAGCAAAGGTGTCCAGAGCACTTTCAATGTTGCCCTGAAATGTCTGTATCACAGAAACTCCCTGGGACACACGGTCACTAAAGATTCATTTCTAGGGCTGGACAGATGACTTAATGGTTAGGAGCACTGATTACTCTTCTAGAAGTCCTGAGTTCAATTCCCAGAACCCACATGGTGGCTCACAATCATCTGTAATGAGATCTGGCGCCCTCTTCTGGCCTGCAGGTATACATGCAGGCAGAACATTGTATACATAATAAATAAATTCTTTAAAAAAAGATTCATTTCTATCAAACCACATTTTCAGTGATCTATTTACAGATGAGTGGAGGCAAAAAAATCTAAGTTCTCTTATTTATGAACATATTTACTAGCAAACCTTGAGTCACCCACTTCTGATACAGACACAGCCCAAGGCCAATGCTCCAGCCCCTCCCCAGCAGATGAGCCTGAGGCTTGAGGTACCTGAGTGAGATCTGTAATTCTGGTACAGCTGGTGAATCCTCTTGGGCTTTCGAACAGCACACTGCTTATCTACTGTGTTTCTGCTGGCGTAGTGGAACAGAGAGAGCAGATCGCTGAAGCGGAAGGCCACACCCTTCATGATGCTTTGGGCGGTGTCTCCAGTGAGGAACATGGCATTGGGGTCATTGATGCATTTCATCAGCAGTGCCAGCTCTGCTTGGGTGAAATCCTGAATCTCATCACCATAGAGCTCATGGATGGACCAGGGGAGTACCCTGAGCTTTGACAGTCTCCAGGACAGGTTGTACAGGACATCTTCTTCATCAAAGTACCCTTTCTGGGACCTGATCTGCTGATACATGCAGAAAAGGCTGTAGATCTCACTCCGGTCTTCTTTGAAATTGGGGGATCGTTTCCTCCCTAACTTCTTATAGGCTTCCTCAGTCAGTCTCCCATGAGGACAACTAAGAGCCTCAAAAGAACCCTTCAGGAATGATTTTATTTCTTTCCAAATCAGTGCTGGGTTGTAGGAACTTCTCCCTTTGATCATTTTGGGCCATATCTCATTGGTGAACACCTCAAATGTCACATACACCCGAGGATCACTATCACCTGCATGTGTTTCTGTAGCTTTGTCCTCCTCACTATAGTTCCCATCAGCCTCAACCTCTTCATCGTCCTCTTCCCTGCTGGGGATGCTAAACTCTTCCTGTGTGGACCATCCTACAATGGTTCTTTTTAAACTTCCATCTTCATTTCTCAGAAAAAATGGTTTTGGCAGAGAAGCATCAAGCAGGAGGAGCAGCTGCTTGGAAGTCACAAACAGAGGGAAGTTCTCGTCCCTCAGGTCCTGGAGTTTGTGGACACTGGGATCCAGTGGTTTGTAGTGACTGGTGGCCTTGGTAGACTTGGTGAGCTCAATAAAATTCCTCTGCACCTCCTGGCACAGGACGTGGTTCTTGGTCACAAAGATCTGGTGCAGATGTTCCAGCTGCTGTGGGTGCTCTGGCACACATTCTTCTGCTACTTGGCTGTCCCCTGCTGGCTCCACTGTGGCTCCCCCAGCACAAGCTTCATTCTCTTGCTCCTCATCTATATTATCCATTGTTTCCACTTTAATGGAACTCTCCTCTTCCTCATCTTCTTCTTCCTCCCTACCTGTACCTTCTTTTCCGGGCTCTACTTCCAACCTTTTCTTTGGCAAGATCTGTTTTGATAGCAATGGGCTTCCTGCCTGCTCAGCTTTCTCCCAATAAATTTGAAATTTCTTCCAAAGCCTGTACAAGCAACAGGTTGTTTTTCCAGTGCCACTCCGCCCAATAAGGATGATGGGTTCCAAAGGCCGAGGGTTGAGGTCAATCACAGCGTACTCAAGCTCACCCACTCGGAATGGATACTCCACCGTTGCTGTCATGTCACTGAGGATGTTTAAGGCCATATTGGTGCTGAAGCTGTGGAACTTCATGATGTTGTACTCTGTCTCCACAGCACTGGCTGGGGGAAAGTATTCAGGATCTACCTGTCCTACACTCTTCTCAGCCTCTGTGTCTTCCACATAGCATCGGGGTATTCGCTTTTGGATTTTCATGTTAGCTGATACTTGCCCTTTGTTGATACCCTTCAGCTTCTTCCGGAGGACACAGGACAAACCGCGGGTATAGGCACTGCAGATGGCCATGATGGAATCTGACAGCTTACAGTGATCTAAGACAATGTCCCAGATGCGGATGATCTCCGTATAGACCCGCCCTGATTTTTCCAGGGAGCAGGCGCTCCGTTCCGCACCCATAATTTTCTCAGAGTTCTCACTGCACCGAGCAGAGAAATCAATGGCAAGCTCCCATAGCATCCTGGCACCCTTGTCCAGCTTTGCTTCAAAGAGTTGTATGTTTCCTTTTGAGTGCTTCAGCCTCTTCTGCAGGCCCTGGGTCCATTCACCATTCCCCAACTGCTGGATGGCGAGGATGATTTTCTTCTTTATAACTTTGGTCATAACCTTACTAGACAGCTTCTTCAGCATTTCTGAAGTGCACTCGATCTCCCAGGTCATGTTATCAAAGTCCTGCAGACAGGCCTCAATCTCCTGCATAGTCCAGTTGTCCTGATTATCACTGGCTACTCCCAATCTGTTACCTACAGGAACAAGCTGGGAGGCCCCTGGGTCTACCTGAGCAGGCCCATCCCCAGCCTCAGAGGCAATAGGGTTGTTTCTACTATAGTCAGAGCTTCCTATACTCGGAGTTCCCTGGAGTTTGTCTTTCTTCCCTTCTGTACCAGCTGCTACCTTGAAAGAGCCTCGCTGGGGATAGTCCTCTGGTAGAGACATATCCAACTCAACCTTTTGAATCAGAACTGTGATGTCCTGTACAAGGCGGTCTCTCAGGGAACGTGTCCTGATGGCTTCAGGCTCATGCCTGGTTACCTGAACATCAGGAAGAATCTCTGTGACTCCAGAGGAAAGGGTTTTGCCAGTGGCACCACATGGCAGAGACTTGAAGGGAGTTTGGGACTTGAGCTGAGACATCTGGCCAGGGGCAGAAGATCTGGAGAGCCTCCCCAGGTGGGCAGCAGGGTCTTGGCGGTTCTTCCGCCTATTCTCTGTCACAGCTTTGTTCCAGGCCAAAAGCAGAGCATCATTTTTCTTAATACGGTGCCGTATGCCTTTGCCTGCTTTGTTCTTCAGGTTGAAGTTAATGTCAAACTTCACCAGCAAATCTATCAGCTTCTTCGTGCGCTTCAACATACCCTTCTGGAAAAGGAGGTGCATCAGCGTGTTCCCATCGCTATCTTGAACATTAGGATTAAGGTAATAAAATTTGGTAGGGTTGGACAAGAATAAGTCCAACAGGTGGCTGAGGAAGTTAAAGCCAATGTCAGCTGAAAGAGACAAACAGAATCCTGTGAGTGCAAAGCCATTCTTCTCAGGGAACAGCAGGCCGTGGGCATGAAAGCAGTGCCAGTTTGAGGCACCATACAACACTGACCCTCTCCAAAGAGGTGATACTCATTAAATGATGCAATGTTCTTAACCAAGGTAACTTGCCCCACGGGGAATCTGGCAATGTGGCGGCAGTTTGGTTGTCACAATCAGGAAGGTATACTGGTAACCAATAAGCAGAGGCCATGTGCAAGATAGCCCCTGTCAACAAATAACCGCCAGCCCAGCTATCAGTGGTACCTCCTAAAATAACTTGATGATATTACAGCAACATCCTGTAAGTCAGGATTCTTGAAAAATGATAAAAATACATGGAAAGTATTTGTAAGCTACATACAACCAACTTGAGAATTTAAACCCCACTCCCACTATAATGAGATCATTCACCGTGACATTCATTGGTCATTTCTTTAGACCTGGTGAGGAAACAGGCCCTTTTCAGATGGCGTTTTCCCAGATAAGAGAGCAAAGCATCATTTCTAATATCCAGCTTCCTTCTCCAGAAATGGACTGCTCACCATTGATGTCCAGAAAGATGTGGAGTGCTGCGTGCAAAGGAGTGTCACCTTCCATGAGAGAAACACTACGCGGGTCAGCACCCTTGGTCAAGAGAAGAAAAGCCAAGTCGAAGTCCTCGTGTCTCAGGCACATGAGAAGTGGCCTGTCCTGGCTCTCCTGAAGACCCTCAGGCAGTGCTAGGATGGGAGTAGAATAGGGGAAAGAGGCAGAAAAAAGATCATCATGACCCTGGAAGGAGGTGGAGTCTGGCTCAATGAGAGGGGAAAGATGCTGATCTGACTTCCAAGATGTTCCCCCACCACATACACCCTTTCTGAGCAGTAAGATTTCCTGGGGCCTTAGAGAAAACCCTGCTCCTTCTCTGGCCATGCCCCTCCCATCTGTCCTGTCCCTCCTCTAGTCTTAGCACAGTTCCTACCACAAAGTGAGGACAGGGCACAAGAACAATGGAAACCTTAATGCTTTCTAACACCACCTGCCTGACACAGTCAGGAGTCAGGACCTGAGTATACTTCCTAACTCTTCACTTCTCCCCTCCCTGACACACCTCCACTCCACTCACCACCTCAGTCCAAACTCCCTTTGCGCTGCAGCCTCTAAAACCCCTTCCCTGAAGCAGCCCATCCCTGTAAATCTGCATCCCTGCTGTACTAGCACCTGATGCTGGAGATGTTTTGTGAGTGTTGGCTGGATCAAAGAATAAAACAGAATAAAATAAAAAGAATAAAAAATTCTGTCACAGCAGTAATTTCTGAGATAGCACACACAAGGAAAAGGCTTGAAGAAATAACCTGTAAAAGGTACTTCATCTCCCTGGGAGTGGAGCCAATACCTGGAGGCTCTGTGCTACATGTAGCACTGTCTAAGACGAGGATCAATGTGTTGCTATACTTTATAAAGGGCTACAACACAAAGAGAAAACCACAGAGCCAAGGAACTCTTCCAAAAGCCTGCACACACGAGCTCATTTAATATGCAAAGCAACTCTAAGAAATACAGATTGCTGTTATTCCTGTTATATAAACAGGTAAGGGCATGACAGCCTGCTCACTCAAGACCACACACCTAGTAGGGCAAAAATAGTGATGTAGGGAATTTGGGTAATAAGAGACTCTTATTTCTCAATTAGTTTTTTAAATTAAATCCAATCTAGCATAATGTACTGCACATTCTAGACACACAGCCACCAGTGCTCTTACTGGAGCATCCAATGTTTTCACCCATGAACTACTTGGCTGTTTCTCTATAAACAAGTACCATAAAGTCCCAGTCCATGATCGGGAAAGAATGCCACTCTTCAAAGGGTTGTATAAAATATCCAGGGCAGAAAAGGTCTAGACAAAAGCCAAGTGGAATTGACCAGTGTGATTAAGCCAGAGTCAAGGATTACATAGTGCTTCCCACATAAGAGAAAACTAGGAAAGGACTAACTGGGGTTCACAAGAATGTAGCACTCCTCAAGGCAGTTCGCTTAGCGGTCAAACATTCTTTAACCCCTCACTGTTTCCAAACAACGAGGTACTGGGAGAAAAGGATGACAATGTAGCTGAGCCTCTATGCAGATACCTCAAGGCCCTCAGGCACACTCACCTCCACTGTCAATCAGGCGGCTCAGAAGCTGGGTCTTCCTCTGGTCCCAGGAGCTGAGATGGGGAATGACAGTGCAGATGTCCAGGTCTGAAAGGTCACAGTCTTTGAGGAGGCATTTTCTGAGACGCGGCTGCCCGCTGACTTTGCGGGTGAGCAGCAGAAGGACTTCAGACCACTTTTGTCTCTCCAGTAAGAATTTGATGAAGGTATTGGCACAATCTCGGTTAACGTCACAAACCAGGCCAGCAGGAGTTTCTTTCAAAAATAAGAATAAACTATACTCCAAAACTGTTCATATGATTTCTCTTCCTCACCCAACTAAAATCCAACATATACACATAATTAAAATGGTTTATAAACCAAAACTTTTAAGCACTGTGAAAGTTTTATGAAGAAATAAATGTATTACTTTGGACAAGTCATTAACCACTAACAAACATCAGAACAGGTACTGACTCAGGCTTCAGGACCAAGATTAAAAATGTCCAGCAGAAAAGACAGAGCCTAGCCCACCGTCCAGAATTAAGATATGTTTGAAGACAAAATGTTTGGTTCAGAGCAAATACTTGAGTTAGGAAAGATCTGTGTTCAATTTTTCATAACATTGAGAGAATACTCTGTTCGGAAACACTGAAATACAAGGAAATATGAAAGAAGAGCTGAAAATCCAAACAGTGTCAGAGATGTGTTAGTCTTCAGTTCCTAACTGGGTCATGGGACACAGGATTTCAATCTGACTGCTGATGTCTAGAGATAAACTAGGAAGATCCTTTTTCATAATCTTGGTGAGTCTTAAGGTTAGGAAAAAATGTAAATAGATCCTTCAGTAAGGAGACTGCCAAACCTACTATATAAATGTATTGTATAGGTGAACCTGGAAAGTTGGCTCAATAGGGAAAGGCATCTGCCACCAAACCTTATGATTTGAATTTGATCTCCAAGACCCACATGATAGAAGGAATGGCTCCCATAAGTTTTCCTCTGACCTCTATATGCAAACTGTGCCCCCCAACCAATAAAGAAATATAATTTTAAAATTACAAAAAATAAGGAAGGCCAGTTAATTTTAATTCATTCCTTCTTTTCCTTTCTTTCCCTTTCTCCCTCAGTCCCCCTTCTTTTGTGGTTCTAGGGATGGAACCCAGAGCATTGTACATACAGGTATGCACTACCACTGAGCTATATTCATGACCCATTTTATTTTTGAGAAACTGAGGAGAGGAGGGAAGGGAAACTGAGACTGGCGTGTAAAATTACACACATACATACACACATAAAATAGAGCAAGAGAGAGAAAGGGGGAGGGGGTTCACACTGAGTTACACAGGCTGACTTCGAATGTACTATGTAGCCCAGACAGGCCTTGAACTCAAAATCCTCCTGCCTTAGACTACTAAGCAGCTGGTACTGATTACAGGTATGAGCCACTGATCTTTGCTAAATTTGAATTTCAAATGAACAAGCAATTTTTAGTAAAATTCATGTAATACTGTGGATATATTTACACAGAAAAAATGTTTATCTGAAATTCAAATTTACTGGGCTTCTGTACTTGGTCTGACGATCCTATCACTGAAAACGCAAAATAAGAATAAACCACTCCAAAAAAGGTTCCTATGATTTCTCTTCCTCCAACTAGAGCAGATGGGAGAAATGAAAAATTACCCAAATAAAAGAAACTTGATTTCCTTTTGCTGGCTTTTGCTTCCCATCTTTTTCTAAATCTTTGAAATGAATATTCATTTTAATGCAAGAGAAATGAAATATAGGCTAGTCTATCATCTTACTTTAACAAGGATCAGAAAAAGAGTATAAAGGCAAACTTTTCAGACAGATCTTTGCAGCTCTGACCTTCAGAAGCTGCTCCTGTCTTCCTGTAGCACCACACTCCCTGCCAGAGAGAAGGAGTCAGGCCTGAGTTAGCCAAGACAGTCCCTCTGAACACAGCTATTGGTTCAGCTGCTATGACCAAAAGGGAAGCAGGGGCGGGAGTATTCAAGTGTTGTAAGAAAGACATGAGTCCACAAATCCAAGCATGCTGGATCAGTCAAAGGGTAGAGACAGGATTTAATTCCACTGAAAGCAGGCCTGGGGACAGGATGGGTTAAAGAGAAAAGACAATGGGTTCATGATGTGGGAATGATTTCTTACTAATAAAGAAACTGCCTTGGCCCATTTTATTGGATAGAAAATTAGGTAGGCGGAGTATACAGAAGAGAATTCTGGGAGAAAGAAGGTTAGAGGAAGAGTCGCCATGATGCTCCCACTCCAGACAGACGCAGGTTAAGATGCTCCCTGGTAAGCCAGCTCATGGGCTACACAGAATATTAGAAATGGGTTAGAACAATATGTAAGAGCTAGCCAATAAGAAACTGGACCTAGCCGGGCCAGGCAGTGTTTGAAAGAATACAGTTTCCGTGTAATTATTTCTGGGTATAAACTAGCCATGCGGGCGGCCGGGTGCCGGGGACGCAGCCCTGCCGCTCCTATTTCAACAGATGGCGCCCAACGTGGGGCTAAATCCACTTAAAAACCTGAGAAGGCTTAAAAATAAGGGAAACAGAGTTTAACACAGATTTTTGCTGTTTTGTTGGTGACATGCTGTAGAGAGATTCCTGATTCAGCAACAGCAGCAGAGAAAAAAAGCTGCGTCATTTTAAAGCGCGGCTTCCTGGTGCTATGCTGCCAGCGTGAACTCTGGCTTTAAAGCATTTCAAGGCTTTTATGGGACTGGATGTTTCTGTTCCCACTTGGGATCGGAGGAGATTGCTCTGAGACCTGCCGATGGCTCAGCGTTCCCTGCCTACACCTGGGCAGATGGCGGAATCAGGCTTAGGCAGGCGGAAGAGCATGGCGGATTCCTGCTGCCATACAGAGACGCGTTTTCAGACTGCGCAGTGCTCTGCGTGTCAGATTTGGCTGTAACTTGGATAAAAAGAGTTTCTGTGCTGCACACTCAGTCTCAAAATTAAATTGCTGATTGCGGCTCCAATGTAAACTGCTGTTTGCCTGTAACTGTGCTCAGCTCAAAAGCACCAAATGACTCTGAGGCAGGAGCGGCTGCTCCTTGCTGAACTGTGCTGATCTCAGGCAGGAACTACCGTAATTACCTTAAAACCGTGCAGTTAAGGTTTAGACTGGGCAGGACACAGGCAGTACCGTATTACCTATACATGGTGCAACTTAAGTTTTTAAGAAATGCTTAACATTTTAAGAAATGCTCCTGGATAATAAAAAAAAAAATACAGATTCACAGTAAAACAGATTCAGACACCGTTGGATGAATGTACGTAGGCTTGGGGAAAAAAAGAGAATATAAAGAATAAAGTTAATGTCTTAAAAAGAAAAAGGGTAAAGTCTTTAAAGAGACAGAGTACAGAAGTACAGATAGTTATAGATTAAGAGAAATAAAGAAAAATAAGCCACGTAAAAATGAAAAATTCACAGAGAGTCTGGATTATGTACATTGTGTTTTCTTTAAAATTTTTGACTGTGAAGGAGCTAAGTACAAAGAGACATTTTATTATATGGGCTGCTAAGCTGAACCTGCACATATGTTCTAAAGGTATCTTGACTTCAAAATTTGGATCTAAGGATATGATGCTTTGGAGAGGGTCTTCTTTTGTTTCCACAGAGGATGTGACCCTATGGATTGCATCTATCCCGGTATGGTATGATAGACCACGCCCTCCTGAAAGGTTGCTGTGAACACCCTCAAAAAATTACTTCACTCAACTGCCAACCGAGATGAACCTGACACACAGGTTACACCCTAAATGATCTGATTAACAGTGCCCCCATTCAGCAGGAAGCAGTTTGGAGAGAAAAAACTACGCCCATGTTCCCAAATATTGTTTATAAATGTTCTTTTACATTTAAAGGGGGATATGATATAGATATGAATAATTTGCATTGGTATGGATTTTAAGGTCAATTTTGTTATATGTATATGTATTTTTGAACTTGATTAAGGTATTGTGATTATGTAGTTCACTTAAAATGTAATGTATAATTAGGAAATATAGGTTGTTAATGGATAATCATTGCTAATAGTTAAGCTTGTAGTCATGTTAGTTAGATTTTCTAGATATATAGAGATATATTTCAATTAGATAGGCATTCTTCATATCTTTCAAAGACTGCAGAATATGGCATTTAAAATATTTTAATAACTTAGGACTTTTCATGACAAGGAGACACGTCTGCTCCTGGCAGCACCAGCTACTTCAAGAGGAAGATGGGCATCGAAGAGGATCCTTATGGAGTTGGATAGTCATTTGGGCAAGAAACTGCTCTTGCCTGGACTGTTGCATAAACTGGACACAGAGAACCCTCAGAGAGAGGACTGCTGAACTTGCCTAAAGGTGAGATGGTCTTTCGGGGTTCCTGATTCATGAAAGAGTCTACAAGACATTCTACAGAACACAGCAGAAAGTGACTGAACTGTCTTTAAAATTTCCTGCTTCATGGAAATGTATCTGGATACCATGGGCCTGTAGGC
The DNA here is from genome assembly GCF_014885135.2 of Alexandromys fortis. Lineage (NCBI taxonomy): Eukaryota > Metazoa > Chordata > Mammalia > Rodentia > Cricetidae > Alexandromys > Alexandromys fortis. The sequence goes on along the minus strand of NW_026067915.1, from coordinate 11,528,176 downwards.
CGAAGATGGATGCCCCAACGGTACAGAGGAACTTTGGGTGACTGTCCAGGCAGCGAGATGTCTCTGTCATTTCTAGAGTTTTCTTATTTCTTGTTTACTTAGATAATATTATATCCTTCTGGAGTCTTTGATGGAGTTGAAGAATAAATAGTTATAGTTTTCCTTAGTTATGATAAGAGATAAAATAGATATAAATATTGTAACTGTAATTCTTACTTGATAACTGTTTTGTTATATGTAATTTTACTATGCTAAAGTTAAAGCCTTTCTTTTTTGTTTAAACGGAAAAAGGGGAAATGATGTGGGAATGATTTCTTACTAATAAAGAAACTGCCTTGGCCCATTTTATTGGATAGAAAATTAGGTAGGCGGAGTATACAGAAGAGAATTCTGGGAGAAAGAAGGTTAGAGGAGGAGTCGCCATGATGCTCCCACTCCAGACAGATGCAGGTTAAGATCCTCTCTGGTAAGCCAGCTCATGGGCTACACAGAATATTAGAAATGGGTTAGAACAATATGTAAGAGCTAGCCAATAAGAAACTGGACCTAGCCGGGCCAGGCAGTGTTTGAAAGAATACAGTTTCCGTGTAATTATTTCTGGGTATAAACTAGCCATGCGGGCGGCCGGGTGCCGGGGACGCAGCCCTGCCGCTCCTATTTCAACAGGTTCAGGTGACAATGAAGCAATTGTGGCATTTCTAGCACATAAGTCACAAAGTATTTTTACAAACCACTGAAGTCAACGTTAGGGGAGGGGAGACGGATGAGTCGAAGGGAGCACGGCAGCACGCACAGCCCACAGAGAAGCTAAGAGGCCTGGGGCCACAGACATAGAACACAGAGCCTTGGGGAAGACTGTTGCCAGACTCCAGTAACTGAAGTTTTACTTTTACAACCTTGACTGAGTTTACATGACGATAGTTCAGGTGCCATGAAGTTCCAAGCCCAAAGGCTTTCTAAATGCAATTTGCCCAAAATGTCTGCATCTAAAAGATCTCAAAGGAGAGGGTCCCATCCTAGAGTCTGTGGTATCATTAATCCTTGGCCCATTAATATACAAAACTAGGCTGACCTTATATATACTCCAGTTTACCTACCCTCACCCTAACAGCTATTGGGCATGAGCATTTTAAGTGAAGGATGGTGGACTGTTTACTATGTAATTGGCCGCATAAGCTCATGGTGAATGGCACTATTAGGAGGTGTGGCTTTGTTAGAGGAAGTGCATCACTGTGGATCTTTGAGGGCTCATATATGCTTAAGCCACGCCCACTGTCTCAGACTGCTTCCTGTTACCTGCAAATCAAAGATATAGAACAGTCAGCTACTTCACCATTTCTGCCTGCCACCATGTCACACCATGATGATAAAGGACTAAACCTCTGAAAACATACGCCACCCTAATCAAATGTGTTTCCTTTATACGAGTTGCTATGGTCATGGTGTCTCTTTACAGCAATAGAAACTCTAAGACAGGCATATAAAAACTTCTTACAGCACCAGCTTTTACTGCCAGCACTGCAAAACACTTGAAGAACATTAGCAAAAGAGCCTCCATAAACCCAAAGTCAAAGTGAAGGCACTCCAACGTCAGGGGCACACATAATGGTAAAAGAGACCTGAGGGGTCCATGAAGAGCTACATTATCTGATATGCCTTCTCTATACACCTGGAACCCATTTTAACAAATAAAGTCAAACACCAGAAATACACACAGAGAGAGAGAGAGAGAGAGAGAGAGAGAGAGAGAGAGAGAGAGAGAGAGAGAGAGAGAGAGAGAGAGAGAGAGAGAGAGAGACAAGAATGTCCACATCAAATACTAGAGGAAGGATATGGCAACCACTTGTCAAAGACCCCTCATCCCCTGCCTGGTGGCCCATGCTGAGACAGAAAGTATGCATGGTGTTACAGAGACTGACTGCCTCTTCCCTGCTTCCTAAAGTGCCTATGGGCACACTAAGAGCTGCAGTAAAGAAGGAAAGCACTTCCTTTCCCACCAGGCTGATGGAGTTTGCTACTTGTCTCTCTGCTCCACACCTTTAAAAGTCTTTCCAAAAGTGCTGGGAGCCGATTTGAGTGGCTGCCATTACAAGATGGCATTTGCCCCCGGTCTCGCTTGATACCATAATAAAAGTTGCAAGTTCTTCCACCAGAAAACAGGATGAGTTGTTGTGATCTAGCTGCCCACACTTCCCCTGACCGGCAGGGGAACTTCCTTGTGGTCTGTAATTGACAGGGATGTTCCCCTACTTTCTTTCCAGCCGGGGGGAGCAGCTGCAAATCAGAGCTCAGGGCCCCTTGCTTTCTGCTCTCCCTTTAACCAAGAGGCTCCAATAAAACGTGATTTGAGAAGAATCCTCGTCAGGTGGCTGTTCTTTCCTGCTGGTCAGGGAGTTCGCCGCACAAAAGATCATTCCTCCCCCAAGAAAATAAGCATAAAAGTCAGATGAAAATGAACAGGCTCAAAGAGACAAAGCTGTATAGGAAACCCATGATTGCATGACAAAGACTAGTGAAGGAGGCAGTGCAGACTTCAGGGAGGCATACAATGTTACAAACAACACAAATACTTAGGGCTTCATAAATGTGGCAAGTGGTGTTCCTGGATTAAAGGCTGCAGGTGCCCTTTGATTAGCTAAATTTTCTCTTCCTGTTTTCAAAATGTTCACAGCTTAGTAAAAGACAAAAGAAACATCAGAAAACAAAGTTGCTTTTGCCCACAATTTTTTTTAAAATATGGCTATTAACTGAAACATAGTAAGAAAGACAGACTAAAAATACACCGAGGTGTAGTTAACAATAGATTGTTATTGTTACACAAAACTCCAGTTTTATAAAATATTTGAAGTCAAAATTAAAGGGAGTTTCTAAAGTTGTAAGAGAATTCAGAAGTCATCAAAAAGTAGAAATAGATCATCTCCAAAAGAGACTTTGTGTACCCCAATTCTATCACTCAAGGTATAAAAGACAAAACTAGTATGTTTTATTACACACAATTCAATCATCAAGCTAACATATCAATCCCATTTTATAAAAGAAATATAAAAATATAACTGCTTAGAATACAAGACTAAATGATCACTTCATGGATACTTTCCTGGTAGGTGAATTTGTAGAAAATTAACATTTTCTTTCCTACATTTCATGCATTTTTTTTAATTGGCTCACAAAAAGGAGGAAAATATAACTGATCCTAGGTCAATGCCCCAGTTTGCACTAAGTGAAAAGAAGCAACCCCCTCCCAGTATTGAGAGAGCATAGCAGAAGAGCACCCAGCTCTTCCAGAGCCTGGATTCAAACTCACAAGGCAAAGCCTCAGGAGGCAGGGAGGAAAACACAGGCAGCCAGGGACAAAGACTCCATCTTAGTCCTCCTGGTCCTAAGAAAAGGCCTAGCAACAACAAACAAAGCAAGTGGACATGGTGCCACCTGGTGGTGGCCACCAACAGCTGTCAAAAACAATTTTATAATCTTGACTGACCAAGATTAAAGCTTCATTGTTCAAAATAGAATTCCTCTGTGACTGGTGAGAGATGCCAAATCTAGAGTCCCCTCTGAACCTCCCAAATCCCAATCTGCATGCACACAATGAGAAACCTCTGGTCTTGAGAAGAGTAGAAATGTTTAGCAAAATCATTTGTTTCCCACGTGATACCAAAGGCTGCCCTTCCAAAGAGCTCAGTACCACTACCAGTAAACAGGGTACACGACTTTGGAAAGAGTAAATGGAGAAAGCCCCTTTGGTTCTATTCTGTAGCTTGTTCATTCCCCCAGGTGGAAAACAAATACTTGTTCTAACAGGGCTGCTCTCAGGACCACCTGTGCAAACACCAGCATGTATCAGATCAGACTGATCAAGATGAAGATCAAGCAGCCTACAGGAGGAGCCACCACAAACTAGAACCTTATTTGTCCTCGCAAATGATGAGAATGAGGAGGTAGGGTGCACACAACTAAAGTTTAGATTCATCTTCATGGCTGTGCCCCAACATTCTTTTCCTTTGGTTCTTCCATCTTCTCCACTTCTACTTGAACAGAAAGGCCTCTTGAAGGGCTTAAATCTAAAAGCAGCCAGATATAGTGACAAGTAACTTACTTACATAAAGTCTAAATAAATAAAAGTAAATCTTAAGTTCTCCAAACCCATAAGTCATATACATCAATAGCCATATGTGACTAATAGATATCACATCAGACTAAAGGAATGTAGAACACTTCCATCTCCTCAGATGTTACATTACATAGAGCTGATCTAGAAAATTATCCAACTGTCTCCTTAGTTTTTAAAATCATACTACAGGAAAAAAATCTTAAAAACAAAATACATGTATACAACTCCATGCAGCTATATACGTTCAAAGGAGCAGTGTGGCAAATGTTCCCACGCAGAGTTACATTCATGGACAGGCTCTATCTAGGAACACTTTGGTAAACAGAGAACTCAACAATCCCTTTCTGACACTGAATTCCTTTTCTTGCTTGATTGCATCTTGCTGGGTTTTTCTTTTCACTTTTAATTCTTTATTTCTCAACTTTCTTTCGCTATTCCTTCAGCATAGCAAGAAATATCCTCATGATCAATGTTTTGAAACATCTCTGCATAATCTATATCTGTCAACAAGAATTTGGTTCAATGAGAGCTGGAGCCAGGGAGAACTGGAGCCAATGAGAGCTGGAGCCAGGGAGAACTGGGGCTAATGAGAGCTGGAGTCAATGAGAACTGAAGCCAATGAGAACTAGAGCCAGAGAGAACTGGGGTCAATGAGAACTGGGGCCAGGGAGAACTGGGGCTTTAGACTGGAGCAACCACTGTCAACTAGACTACCTGGGAAGCCAACTAGAAATCCTGGAATACTGCACATTCATTCCTCTTGTACCTGCTTCTCTGCTAGCAAGCACAACTTAGCTCTGATGAGCACAATGGAAGCCAGCATAGAGTTCATTGAGCTTCTCCTGGTTCCAAAACCTGCCTGCTTAATTAATGTCAAGGAGAAGGAGGAAGGCTATGTCAAGGTTAGGGTGCGACTCAGAGGTGGAGAGAGCACTTGCTTAGCAAGGACAAGTCCCTGGGTTCCAACCCCATCATCACAATAAATTAAAGCCTGTCTCAGATGACATGTCTTTAGGGTTAGATGATATTAAAAGGTCCCATTAAAAAAAGTAATTCAAGCAATTCTAAGAAGATAAGAATAATAATTATGCAAACACGTCAACCACTTCCTATTAACTAATGGTCCTTTTTTATTATCGCTTTTTTGTTTGTTTGTTTTTGAGACAGGGTTTCTTTGTGCAGCTTTGGAGCCTGTCCTGGAACTAACTCTGTAGACCAGGCTGGGCTCGGACTCACAGAGATCTGCCCACCTCTGCCTCCGAAGTGCTAGGATTAATTTTGTTATCTTAAAACTTCCAAATTCATAGGCAAAACTTTAGATTTCTAAAATTGTATGAAGGTCATTCTGAAATCGAGATTATATAAACAAGTTATCAAAAAGCACATCACAATGGCTGATGAATTAAACTATCCTACAAATAAAATGATAGGAGATATTTTCCCTGAGCTAAGAAAGACAGATTAAAAGGAACCAGCAAGTACCACAAAAGAATAAGACCTCTACCCTGATATGTCCCAAGGAAATTTGAGAACTCGAGGCTAGATAATGTTCTAGAAAAAGAAATGACTAACATCAGACTTCTGAACAGTGGAAACAGGGGTTAAAAGGAAATTAAATATTTTTTCAAAGTTGTCACATAATTTTATAGAATATTGTCTAAAACTAAAGAGATGATATATTTGCTAATACCAGAAAAGGTTGCCACTAAATGATGGCAGGTTACTGATGGAGAAATACAGCCTAACTACAAAGGGTAACAAGAGGGGATAGCAAATTGCTATCAATAAAATAGAATAACTATATCCAAATTATCAATCGATATGAAGATAAAGACATTTTCATAAACTCCTTATTTTGACCACCCATGCCTCCTCCATGAAAAACTTCTCTCGAGTAGGCAGTCTTACAAATCGAGAAAGAAATCAATAGAAGTATAAAAGTCATACATGAGTACAGGAGCTATCAGAGAGCACTGCCTAAAGAGGATCACATTGAAAAAGCAACGGTTTCAAAACAGTTGATGATTCACTTCTGTGGGCCCAGCCATGCCACTTATGGTAGGAAGAATAATATCTTATACAATCACACTACCCTGAAAATGCCACCCACTGGTTTCCAATTTTAGAATCAACCCATAGATGAAGCAGGGAAAACTTAAGGAGTTAAGGATAGAAGATAAATAATACAAACGACATCACCACACAAGCCCAGCAGTAGAACTGGAACAACCATCCACTCTTACACTGCAGTCTCTACAAATCAACAGTCAAGAAATAGAGGTGTAAGTTTATTTTGAATTGTCAGCAGTGATCATTTCTGAGCAGTAGACTTAATTTTGGTTGTCTTCTATTCTGCATGTTTTTCCCTTTTTCCATGTGCATACATACTGTTGAAATGTAGACCTAGAAATGTTCCAAGAACACTAGAGATGCTCTATAAGAGTTATCTCATTCTGTCATTACAAGCACATTTTCTGAACAGTGAGGGGAATGATCTCAATTCCATCTACACGTACAAGGAAAAGATAAATTAATTTGCATCTAATGTCCAGAACCAGTTCCCTAACACCTCCCCACAAAAATAAATTCACTGTGCTGTACCTGATAGGCCCTTAGAACTCGAAGCCAGCTTTTCCAGGTGACTGTTAATTTTCTCAATTGCTCTGAAGTTCTTGTTCCTCTTCAGAACATCCACAGGAGACCGAGAGTGTAGATCTAGCAGAGTAGGGTCTGCTCCAAAGCTCAGTAGCATCTGCACATCTTCTGTTTGTCCTAGGGCAGGCCAAAACGAAAAGGGGGGATGCTCATGGTTCCTTCTATAAGGAGATGTCCCCATGAGTGCTCAGGGACTCGGGTTCCTCTTATTTAGGAACCTAAACTGACAGCCTTAGGCAGTCCACCCAACTGCCCCTCTCAAAGCAGGGAGTCCTGGTGTGGAGTGGGAAGGACAATAGCTTTTAAGAGGTTCAGAAGTGCACTCCTCTCTACCTTTCTCCCCTCTCCTTGGCAACAAGCAAAGAGAGGGGAAATCTGGTTACTAGGCAACAGTTACAGCTGTAAGGATAAGAGCAAGCTGTGACTTCAGATTTCTTTATCCTCTGGGGAGGAAAGAGAATATTGCTCCAGAAAAAAAAATAAATTATTTATATATAAAATATACATATATTTTACACTACACACTACACACACACACACACACACACACACACACACGAGCCTGTCTGGTGATATAAGAAAAAAGTAGCAACTGCTTTGGCATCAGGGTTTTCTATTGTTGTCATTGTTACCACTCTCTAACCTTCTGGCTATCAGCTCCATTTGAGCTCTGATATACCTATCTGACAAGCATCAAGGTGTCTCAGTGATCACAGATTTGACACGTTTCGGATTGAAACAGGTATGTCCCTGGGGAGCACAGGACTTAGGCAGGTACAGAGAATTAAATGTGTTAGCCTTCAACTCCCCCATGTAATATTCACTAAAGCTTGCTGTCTGACAGGGATCTCTAAGCCAGTGTCTGTCAGGTTGCTCACGGTGCTGTCTTCTCCCATCTCTGTACTCACAGCTGCTTCTCTCACCATGCAAAAATTAAAAACTTATACTTCCTATCCATCAAGATCTTAGTGTGGTTGGCACAATACTAAGCCCTAGGAGTCCTGATTCATGGTGTTTGTATACCCAATCATGTATTTATAAATTTAGGTACTTCGGTAATGAGATTAAGACAGATTATCCAGTTAGGCATGACCTAGTTATGAGAGTCAGGTGCCAAAGTTCTGACGATCATACAGGAAAACCAATCATCGAAGATTCAAAGATGAGAGGCACTTAATGCACCAGTTCTCTCCTTCTGGTTTTAAAGGTAGAGGATGCCACAGACTGACTATGTGTGGCCCTATGGAAACTCAGAGCAACTTCTGGAAGACATTCAAAAAAGAAAATTGAGACCTTAACCCAGCATCTTAGATTCTGCTCCACCAAATATGCCTGAAACCAGACCTGGAATTCCAGATGAGACATAGCCAAAGCCAACAGTTGAATTCGGCCTTTCTGGAAAACCACCAGAAGACCCAGTCCCACCAGGCCAGACTACTGACCCACAACAGTCTGTGAGTAAAAAATGTGTGTCAAACAAAGGAAGGGAGTGTCACTACAAGTCCCCACATTGTCAGTACTTTGTTACCCAGCACTGGGAACTAAAGCAATTATAAACAAGGGAGGTTAAAAACTTCCTACCTGCAGGGTATCAGATGGTCAACGAAAACTAACTGGGGTTTGTTTCAAAAGGCTTTACATGAGCTGGCAAGATGACTCAGCAGGTAAAGGCACTTGCCACTAAGACTAACAACCTTAGTTCAACTCTGGAACCCATATGATGGAAGAAAGAGCATCAATTCCCAAAAGCTGTCTTCTACATACACACATCACACACACACAGTGTTGATTAAAAAAGAAGAAACAGAAGAAGAAGGAGGGAGGGAGGGAGGGAGGGAGGGAGGGAGAGAGAGAGAGAGAGAGAGAGAGAGAGAGAGAGAGAGAGAGCAAGAAAGAAAGAAATCTCTATTTCCAATGTTGCTTGCCATCAAAAGATCACAGCTTAGTCTCACTCACCAAATCTGCTCCAGATGATAATACACCTTGTGGGAACTCCTTTAAGATAGCGGCCCACGTAGGACGTGGTCATGCACTACAAGTGCAGACAAAAAGTAGGTGCAGCCCTTCTTTTCTGCTGGAGTCAGTTCCAGTTCTCAGTGTACACAAAGAACTGCGATCGCTACCCTTACTGTGAGTTTAATCCCCAAATAAATAAACCTTTGTTATACTCCATTCCGGGCTATTGTGGTACTCTTTGATACTACTACACCACCAAGCATAAGTGCCACCATCCCTGCCACCTCCATTCCACTGACACTGAGAATTCATTACCATTGTAGAAAACAAAAATGTTCTGTATTTGTTTGAGACAGGATCTCACTATGTAGAGCAGACTGGCCTCAAACTAAAAAGATTTACCTGTCTCTGTCTCCTCAATGCTAGGATTAAATGTATGTGCCACCACACATGATGAAAAAAAAGTTTTCTTACATAACCAAGAGAAAGTACAAAATGATGGGTCTGAGAGTTTGGGGGAAGAGAGTGTCATCAAAGAGCTCAATGGGAGTGAGCAGCTTTCCTCCTTCAAAGTCTAACAAGGCTTTTCATGTCACAATAACCAACTTCTCCTCAGCTATGCCAATCTCTCTCTCCTACATGTGGCCTGTATAGCACTGTGTTGTATAATAGGATGTAATTCCCACGTTAGGTTCTAAGGGCCATGAAGACCGTGGTGGTTGCCTGGTTCACAGGTCTGGCATAGAATAAAGGCACTTTGTAGCACACAGTAAGGAAGTATGTAGAGTGTAGCCAGAAGTCTAAGTTCTTGAGTCATTTTTTTTAATATTTATTTATTATGTATATAATATTCTGTCTGTGTGTACGCCTGCAGGCCAGAAGGGGGCACCAGACCTCATTACAGATGGTTGTGAGCCACCATGTGGTTGCTGGGAATTGAACTCAGGACCTTTGGAAGAGCAGACAATGCTCTTAACCGCTGAGCCATCTCTCCAGCCCCAGTTCTTGAGTCATTTAACCCCACAAAAGCCACTTGAAAGAGCCCAGTGATTCTCCCCTCACCTACCTCCTTCCTGCTTACACCTGTTTTCCCAGTCATAGTCAGTTCAAGGCAAAGTCTGGTCTTCTGAGTCTGCCATGTGTGGGTTTTCTAATGTCTGCAAGCACTGGACCCACAACACGATTTCCAGCATAATAGCTCTACTCACGCTTGATGGAGTAGCCTGGGAAGTGAGCAGCAGCAACATGCAGGACAGTGCAGCCAGCTTCGTCTCTGTGGTTGATGTGGCCTTTCCACTCAGGCTTGTGCTCCATTATCCACCTGAAAAGCTGATTTTCTCCTGGACAGAAATAAGTTGCAAATATTATTTCTACATAAAATTAAGAAAGCAAATCAACTATATGCTCCCCCTAAGGGATCAAAATGGGGACTATAGCACACATTTCTATTCTCCAGCAGAAGGTATGAAGAAAAGCAGGTGTTTTATTATAATCTCAGGTTAGGTACCCTAGAAGGCTAACAGGAATCTTACCCATGTAGCTTACTGAGGGGAGAAACTTGGGAGTAAAGGGGTGAACAAGGCAGAGCAGGGCAGGGGAAGGAGCTAAGCAAGGGCATGGCCTAAGCTACATCTGGTTCCAGCTATTGTACAGAGGAGACAGGACGGAGTCTTGACCTTCAGGGCATAGGCAAATTCTAATCTTCACATGTCTCCTCATTTAAAAGTTGGGTCCAGGATTAGACTGCTTTTAGTCAGGCTTTGCCGTTACATATTTGTCTACAAATCCCTGTGTAAGAGGAAGAATGGCATCGTGTAAAAAATCCCAAGTATATCAAGTGGATAATGGTGGAGTACAAATAAAGGACAGAAGAAAAAGTCCCAAGCAGTGCCACCCCCAATCCCCTCCATGAAGACGACACAGCCTAGAAGAGCTAAACAGAGCTCTCTAGGCTCCTTCTGGTCCAGGAAGATCAAACTTACACCTCCCAAAAAACACAAGTTTCTATCTTAAGTGTTGGTATGAGTGTTTGTGTGTTAATGACAGACTCAAATATTTAATTTTGTAAAGCAAATGATAAAGCTTTAAGGAATCTATTTTATGAAAATGGAAGTTCTATTAGGTCTAGTGGAACCTGCCTGTAGTCCCAGCTACTGTGGAAGCCAAGGCAAGAGGAAGATAAATCCAAGAGTAAATTAAAAGCCAGAGAGAGAAACTAACAAAACACAGCCTCAAAATTAAATAGGTGTGAGATGAGAGTAACTGAGTGGCAGACAGCCTGCGTAGCATGTATAAAGGCCTTTTTTCTTTACTAAGGGGGGGAGAGGGGGAAGAAAAGAACGGGAAAGAGAGTGTGTGCAGTCCTTGGCAATATAACCAACTGTTAAAGTATCAGTTCATGGTCCTTTCAAGGATCCTCCAGTCACAGTCCCAAAACACAGTTGCAGGCCCTCCGGGCTACACAGAAAAACATGCTGAGGGTCAGAGCCAGACAAGCTACCTCTTTCATAACAGTTCTCTCTTCCAATCCATATCTGGAGCTCTACTCTTCTGTCTAGACTTTAAAAACACAAGATCTTTGCAAGCTGAATCTCTGTCAACTACTCAGTGCCGGGAGAAATAAATATGCTTTGTCCTCACCAAAAACCAGAATCGCTTGGATAGACTGCCTTCAAGTAGCTCAACTCTGGGCAGAGTCCTGTGCCTCTGAGCTGTCAAGAAGCTAGGTAGGTATGCAAACAGGAGAACACTCACTTGCTTGGATGCAGAGCCGCATGAGGGTATGGAGAGGGCTGGGTCCTATGGTTTCAACATTTGCACCAATGGAGATGAGCCACTGAACCAGCTTGGGCACTTGCTCCATTTTCTCATAAAGCCCGATGAAGACATACTTCTTGAAAAAAAAAAACAAGACACACAAGCAGAGTCGTGAAAGTTACTACATCAATACAAAACTTAAGTTCCTTCAACCTCGCAGTTTTGAATCTGTAAAACATGAGTTAACTATTCTCAGCCCAAGAGCACCATAAATAACACATCTACAATGAAGCAGCTACTGGGGAAGTCCTAAACACAACTAACATGGTCTCCTATAAAGGCACATTTCTAGAATTGTCCCCCTTACCTCAAAGAGGCTTTTCAGTGACAGCTCAGAGACATGGATATTGCTTGGTATCCGGTCTTTCTTTGCGGACAACAGTAGAAATGACTGCTTGCAAGGAAGAACAAGAAAAGGTTGGCATAGCAATCTTCTCCATGACTTAGTAAAACAGAAAGGTTATTATTGTATGACCCAACAACAACAACAAACAAAAACTAGCTTCATCTACTTTTTAAGATACCTACAAAGTTTGTCAGACTAAGCCATGATAACCAGTCTCTCTGTCTAGCCACCTTCCTGGCTGACTGTAAGCAAAGCTCTTTCCACATTCCCTCACAACCTGCTAAAGACAAGATTCTCTAATATCAAACATCTTAGCAGGAGATGAGGGCAGCCTGGTGTCACACAAACCTAAAATTCCAGGCTCTGTATAACCATGCCTAGAGACACCTCTCCCATACACATCCTTGCCATTGAACTAGGAGTGTAGAAACTGAGACTAAGGCCATATTTTGCTTCTAGATCCTTTCAGCTTGGTGTACAGTTAATGCTCGCCTTCCAGAGGCCCACTGTCCATGTACAGCCCTGAGCCATGTAATGCACTGAGGACTCTGACAGTCAAGACTGCTGGCCTGGCTTTTAAGATGCCTCAGTCTCCAGTACTTGAAAACGACCTAGACATCACAAAGCTAGGATGTTGGGCCTGCCCCCTTGGGCTGGATTCTTGAACCTTCCCTTGATTGTGTAGGATGAACATGTCAGATTATTATAAAGATCCTTAGCTCAGTAGTTAGAGATTGCTCAGTGGTTAAGAATACTGGCTGCTCTTCCTGATGATCAGAGTTCATTTCCCAGCACCCATATGACAGCTCACAACCACTTATAACTTCAGTTCCAGAGGACCTGATGTCTTCTTCTGCACTCCTTGAACACCAGGCAAACATGTAGTACACAGACATACATACAGGCAAAAAAAATCATATGCATTTAGAAAGAAAAAACTTGTTATCTCACTGCTTAGGATATTGTAAGACTTCAACACACACTAGCAGATTAACACCCGCTTAACCATTCTTTTTAAATTTTCAGCAAAACCCTGAGAAAAAAAAGTAAAGTAACTTTGTATACTGCAACTTACAAATGAAAAGCTGATATTCAAAGGAGTAAATCTGAGATCTAAGTAGTAATTAGATGATTAAGGCTCAAGGACACCGCCAGCCTCTTTTAGCTGTTATTCACCAATTAGCAATTTCTTTCTTTCTTTTTTTTTTTTTTTTTTTTTTTGGTTTTTCGAGACAGGGTTTCCCCCTAGTTTCTAGCGCCTGTCCTGCAACTAGCTCTTGTAGACCAGGCTGGCCTCGAACTCACAGCTCGAACTCACAGAGATCCGCCTGCCTCTGCCTCCCAAGTGCTGCGATTAAAGGTGTGCACCACCACCGCCTGGCCCAATTAGCAATTTCTTAAAACTACACAGAAACCTTGAGTTGTGAAGACGGCTCCTTTGGTAAAGTGCATGTAAAGTAAAGGGATCTAAGTTCAGGTCCTAAGCATCCACTTAAAAAGCCAGGCACAGAAACAGAAACAGCGGGACAAGAGAAGACAGGTCAATCTCTAGCCTAATGATGAGCTCCAGGTTCAGTGACAGATCCTGTTCAACAAAATAAGGTGGAGAGTGACTGAGTAAGGCACTCCACATCAACCTCAGTCCCTCCCCAAGCACCACACACACACAAACACATGCCCATGCATCTGCATGCACATATGCACACACAAAGAAGTACACATCACATACACTATACATACCAGAGGCCATCCACACAGAGAATAAATAAAAATATATGTTTTTAAGAAGCTATTCTGGTATCAAGATAAAGAAATAATACATTAATTCCTTTGGTATCATGAGAAGAAATGATTTTAAAAGAGTGTGTTTTCCTAGTGTGAGAGCCACCTCCTGTACTCACATGCCATAATCCTTTCTTTGCCAACTTCTCTATTACAGATTGCCACACTTCTGTTGAAAATCCAGCATTGAAAATATGATCAAAGCAGGGCAAGAAACTCTGTAAAACAATGGAGTCACCTGAAAAAAAATTCCATAGTTTAGAAACTTTCAAGTGAGCGAAGTCTAGAGCCTTGAGGAAATGTTCCCCAATGAAGACCACATAAAGTCAAAAGGTAAGTTAAAGACCTCAGGAGGAATACTCACTTCAAAGTATAAAGTTCATTCTGACTGAATGGGTAACAATCATTTTAAGTTTGCCCAGGGCTGGATACTGTCAGCGCAGCAGACTGCAGCATCTCTGGCAAGGGATGTAATACACAAGTTCCCTCTGAGTCCAATTGGAATGAGCAATAAGGTCTCTGATCCCTGGGCAAGGAGTGTCACAGCTATGATGCCAAACACACGTTGTGAGGCATCACAGGACCTTCCATCATCCCTCTAGGTTAATTTCATAATAAAAAAGGTGTCAATGGAATGGTACAGCATATGAATGCTTGCTACACAGTCTGAAAACTTAAGAAAGAAGATAAATACACACTGAGATGCATAGCGTTATTTAAAAAATAATTTTAGCAGGATAGAGAAAAATACTTGAAAGTCACAGAAAAGAACAAAATCATCTAACACAAGTTTAGTAAGTAGGAAATCTCTACCCACCAACAAAGGAAACTTACAGGCTATAAAATAAGACTCCAAGCCGGGCGGTGGTGGCACACGCCTTTAATCCCAGCACTCGGGAAGCAGAGGCAGGCGGATCTCTGTGAGTTCGAGGCCAGCCTGGTCTACAAGAGCTAGTTCCAGGACAGGAACCAAAAGCTACGGAGAAACCCTGTCTCGAAAATCAAAAAAAAAAAGACTACAAAAGCTTTAAGTCATTAAAGTAATCAGACTTTCCTGTTTTTACAAAGGTACAAGCCACTGAAGTTTCCAAAATGCTTTCTGGTAGGACCAATTTCATTCCAACTGAATATTCTAGTCCCAAAAGAACACCCTGAAGTCATTTTCCCATGAGGCATTTGAAGTAAGTGACAGGTTTAAAATACTTTCTCCCAGTTTGACTTACTGCTCAAAGTTGTGAAGATTCCGACAAGGAAATCAGGAACCTGCACTTGGTCTGAGGTTCTCTGCAAAAGTCTCAGACCCTCAAAAAACATGCGAGCAGCTTCATAAGGCTGGAGCAAGTGCAGCAAGGAGTAACCAGCCCTGTAGTAACCCTGGAAAAGAACAAAGTAAAGCTGATGTTCCAATGCCTCTGACCTGCACCCACGGCAGGAAAGAAAAGCAAGACTGCAACGTGAGGATCCTACTCCAGAAGCCTTCATTGTGTTCAAAGAAGCTCTCCCCTCTTCTCTCACACTCACTCTCTCTGATTCTCTCCCTCTCTCTCCCACCCGTGTGTGTGTGTGTGTGTGTGTGTGTGTGTGTGTGTACGAGACAGGGTGGGGGGGAGGCTTGTGTGGAAAGCAGAGGTCGAATTCAGGTGTCTTCCCCTATTGCTCTCCACCTTACTATTTTTTAACAAGATCTCTTACTAAACCATTCCAACAAGACTGAGCAGATGACCAACCAGTCCCCAGGATCCACCTATCTCCCTCTCCAACTAGTGATGGGGTTACAAGCATGGGAGTACTGGGGGTCCAGACTGAGGTCCTCATGCTTGCATAGCAAGCACTTTCTCCCCTGAGTCATGTCCCCAGTCCCAAGAAGAGCTTCTAAGATG
>NW_026067915.1:11469475-11512546 GCF_014885135.2 Alexandromys fortis | reverse complement strand
TTTCCTAATCGGTGCCACATGTGAAGCAGAATCGTTACTGTTATAATTACTACTATCACTTTTTAATATGTAGCTTTCCCCTAGTTCCAGTCTCGTCTATTTGCTCAAATAGTGTCATTTTAGATCACACTCAGCCTTCAGTGACAGCTGTTCTATTTCTCAGGAAACAAAAATCCTTGTCTTGGACAAAAGAGAGAGGACATGCATTGAATCCCAAGATAGAAACCCTTCAGACGAACTTTGCGTGCAAAGCTTTTGTGCTGAAACAAGAAGCAAAAAAAAAAAAAAAAAAAACATTTTTTTCTGTGAAAAGAAGAAAATTATAACTAAAAGGGAGATGAGGCCAACAAGATGGCTCAGTGAGTAAAGGCACTTACTGACAGGCCTGATGACCTGAATTCAAGTCCAAGACCCACATGCAAAGGCAAGACCAACTCCACAAGTTTTCCTCTGACTTCACACATATTAGGGCACAATTATGCCCCCACACGCAAATTAGTTAATTAGTATAAAATAAGTAATATTTAAGAGGAAGAATGGTCTGGTTTTGCAAATACCCAAGTGTAGGATTCCACATAAGAATAAAAGCACACTGCCTCCCCAGTTCTGTCAACTGCAGTGGCAGGGGCCCACCAAGACTACTGTCAGAATTAACAGAAGGGATCACAACCTGGGTTAATGCAAAAGCAAGCACTTAGAAATTCCACTTAATCTTGAACCTCTCAGTATTTATTTATCTGAATTAACCTTTCTTAGAATGTTTAAGGAGCTCAGGTAGCAACTTGAGAAAAAGGGAAAACTATATCTGTACTGTGTTGGGTTTGTTGGGCTTTGGGGTCTTCCCAACCATGTGAGCTAGCACAGAATTTCCCATTTATTTGTTTCCTCAGATCTAAAATGTCATCTTTTATTCTGTGGGGATAAAGAGAATGGGAATATTCTAACCTTACACATGTTGCTTTGACAAGAAGATTAATTTAAGATGAAGGCATTTGTGATTCAAAGAGGCAGAGTAACGCCTTCCTGGAGCTGGAGCCTCCCTCTCCCTGCACACAGAATCTCCTGGGGGGACAATTACCATAAACCCAACTAAGGAAGCTTTGGGACACAGAGAAGAGCAGCCATCAGCACTAAGGTGGCTGCACACAAACCTGCTCCCTAAAACAGCCCTTGCGTTGCATGTGTTTCCCCCACAGGTTACAGTTCCTACCCCTAAGCCCCTTTCCCTTGTCTTTTCATTTTTGTTAAAAAAAAAAAAATAGCATAAACTTTCAGACTTGTCTCCTTCATTATAATCTTCTAGGAAATTGCCATAAAAATAGCAACAATTCAAAATTATGCTTTTTCTCAGCTTAATTCACTGGGGCTCCAGCCACTGAACTAAAAGAAGTTAGCATTTTCCTCTACTACAGAGAACAGTGAGACAGGGAAGAAAAGACACTTAGGGGCACTGCGTAAGAATGGAGGAGCGGCTGTGGTTTCTAAGCTGTTAGAAACTGGGACAATCACCACACAAGGAAACTGGGAATATTATTCAAAACTTCCTCAGGCCACAGCCAGAACTGTAGGAATGTATGCCAGGCCCAACTACTCCCCACCCTAGCATACACCTGAGAAGACGTCTCAGAAATGTGCTTCCATTTTCAAGTTCAGTAACGTCTAAAGTGTCTATCCTCCACCCTGGGAATGGAGCTCAGTAGAGGAGTGCTTTCCTAGCATGTACCAAAGGTAAATGCCTACTTATAATGCAAATTTTCAAGTCTCCCTCTGAATATTTGAGTCATTTGTGGCTCTAACTCCCCCACCTTTTCCTATTGTGTTCTGCTGCCAACTATTTTGTTTAGTATCCTGATGTGGGAGGTCCTTCTGTATATGTGTTGCTTTTATTGGTTAATGAATAAAGCTGCTTTGGCCTATAGCAGGACAGAATAAAGCCAGACTAAAAGATATAGAGAGAGAGTAGGCGGAGTCAAAGAAATGCCATGTAGCTACTGAAGGAGACAGATGCCCCGGAACCTTACTGGTAAACCATGAGCCTCGTAGTGATACATAGATTAATAGAAATGGGTTAATTCGAGATGTAAGAGCTAGCTAGGAATACACTAGAGTCATTGGCCAAACAGTGCTGCAATTAGTTTCTGTGTGAGTATTTCGGGTGCGGGCAGCTGAGAAACGAACAAGCTGCCTCCATCTACAGTATTCCCTTAATTCTTGCAGCCCTAGGCACCATCTCATTTTACAGTTAAGGAACCTGAGTTGTAGCAGGACTCTTTCATGCACATCAGAGCATATAACAGAAAGGCTAACGTCTGGTGTTTTTCCCAGTTCATGGAGGAGCTTTTCTCAACTACTCACACCACTCATTTAACACACACTTCATAGTCCCATAGCTACAGACTACTGTTTAACTTAAAGCCTCATATTTTACTTCCTGGCTATACTTCTCTTCAATTTAGTATGAATTACTCAGGGTCTAACACTCTTTTTGTGTGTCTTGAAACACCAATGATGAGGTTGTCAACACTTGGGCCATTTCAACTGAAAAAAAATCAGATTAAGGCTTACCAGACTGAGCATAGTGTTGTATGTCTTTAATTCTAGCACCAAGAGGTATAGGCAGGAAAATCTGTTTGAAATCAAGGCTAACCTGGTCTATATAGTAAGTTCCAGGCCAGCCAGAGCTGCATAGTGAGACCCTGTCTAAAACAGGAAATGAATATATACACCACCACCACGATTTACTGATCTGAAGTGGAGTTTGTTAAAATGAAGCACAAGCATCTTCGTCTAACTACATCAGGTCTAAGGAGCTCCTCCAGCCTCTCATAGAGCATCATCTACCAGGGAGTCAGATTCCACTGTCCCAGGCAGAGTCTCAACACTCACCATCCCTGTACCTACTCCTCTGGACCTCTGTCTGAAGAAGGACCTCATGGACCTCTGTCTGAAGAGCAAGTGCATTCAAAGAGATGCATTCCTAGAACATCCACTTTAACAAGAAGGAAGAAAAACAAGCAACGTAAGAGGAGGGAAGCAGCCACGGCTACCATACCTTCACATAGGTTGGGTCCCATTGGAGACACTCCTTGGCAGCAAGAAAAGCCTCGTTCCATTTCCCAAGGCTGTAAAATGCATTGGATTTATTGCACAACAGCACAGCCAATTCCCGAGAGGGAGCCCTGTGAGCAAGAACAAACCAAAAATCAGCAAAGCCATCATTCTACAAATTCAGGGCATAGTCCTCAAAGACCACCACTCTGAAGCTGGCTGCTGCCAGCAGGCAGAGTTTAGTTGGAAATACCCGTTAGGCATATGAGACCTGTCTTTTGTAGCCCCCTAAAAAGACTGGAGCGTTTACAATGTAGAAACCTGTTTCCCTGCTCCCAAATCTCTGCTCATACTTTTAATGATAAATGTTTTCAACATCTTAACCCCATCAACCACACTGATCACTACAAGCGTCTTTATTTGTAGAGAACATTGGTGAAAATGTATAAATGATGATGCCAAACAGATGGGGATGGGAAGGCATTCCTACCAAGACCTTAAAGAGTGCAGATGAGGCATGACCCATTCCACATGCACACCATATCATAGGAAGAACCTCTCAGAACACAGGCTGTACAGGCAGGGGATTCCAGGGTACTTGCACCCATTGTGGAAGACAAGGGTTCTAGGTGAATGAGGTACTAGCTCCTAACTACTGTTTGTAAGGAAGGACATAGTTGGAAGACAGCCAAAGAGGTGGCCTCTGAAGCATGGCAGAACAAGTGCCACCATGTCTGCACCCAGAGCATACAGGGCAGTAAGAGTAATGCTGGAAACAGGATGGAAGAAGAAAGAAGGTTCCAAATGCACCACAGTGTCAGGGGAGCCCAAGTGTCACTGGGCTAGGCACTGTGTTAGGCACACAGGGAGAGAACACAAGACTTTCTATTTTCACACATGTAAAATGAAAAGGAAGTCCAAGTCACTATGCAAAGAATTATCTATGTATTATGGATGAAAAACAAAAACTGTAAAAATTATCTGTTACTATCCCCATTCTCAACCTTCTGTATCTGCCTTCATTAACTTCCCAACTATCCTTCCAAGTGGAGGGATGTAAGCCCTGAGACACACAGCGGTGGGGTGAGCAGCGGGTACTAAGCAAAGAGGGAAGGGAATAAAGGGCAAACCTAGGACATCTCTCACAAAACAGAAAAGGCTCTGGATGAGGAAGAACCCCACTACACAAGTAACTACCTGTAGGAGGGACACAGTGCTTTCCCTCAGAGCTTGCCTCTGCCCCCTCCCCCACCCAGCAAAGCAGCAGCCCTGCTAACCCCAGACTCCAGAATCATAGCAGAACAAATCTATAGTCTTAAGGCACTAAGTGTGTAGCAGTTTGTCTCTTCAGCAACAGGAAACTAATAGAGCAATAATGCTGAGGCACTGTGTGCTTTTTCATGCACACAGGGAACTTTCCAGAAATGGCATCAGAACAAACTAGATACAGAAGCAGGTAAGATTTGCAAAAGCGGGCTGGAGAGAGATGGCTCAGCGGTTAAGAGCATTGCTTGCTCTTCCAAAGGTCCTAGGTTCAATTCCCGGCAACACATGGTGGCTCACAACCATCTGTAATGAGGTCTAGTGCCCTCTTCTGGCTTACAGGCATACATGCAAAACAGAATATTGTATACATAATAAATTAATAAATAAATATTTTTTTAAAAAAAGGATTTCCAAAAGCAAATTTCTTATATTGTTTATTTTGAGAAATATATTCATAAAAATATCTTCATGTATTATTGGTATTTTACTATTGTTATTTTAATTTTATTCCTATGTGAAATGAACTTTTGTAATTAATATTTTAGACTAGCTTATCAAATATAGGTTCCATCATACTATTTCTTTATGGGTCACTATTCTTTGTCCTCATTTGTTCTCCTTCTTTCCACTGCCCTCCCCTGTATCCGTACCCTACCCTGGCTAGGTTCCCTTCCTCCACCTAGATAGTCCCCCAATATTTTAATACATTAAGAATTCTTTTTCTCAGTTTTGAGTATAATTCAGACTATATTGATAGTTATAACCTATAGAAATAAAGCTCGCTGGCATTCTCAGTCATTTCTAAGCCTGTCACATGGCACTACTATGTTTAAAAACAGGTTTCTAAAGTGAGGAAGGTTAAAATATCTTGGGGTAACCCTGACCAAGGAAGTGAAAGATCTATTTGACAAGAACTTTAAGACTTTGAAGAACGAAATAGAAGAAGACACCAGAAAATGGAAGGATCTCCCTTGCTCTTGGATTGGGAGGATCAACATAGTAAAAATGGCAATTCTTCCAAAAGCAATATATAGATTCAATGCAATCCCCATCAAAATCCCATCAAAATTCTTCACAGATCTGGAGAAGACAATAATCAACTTTATATGGAAAAATAAAAAACCCAGGATAGCCAAAACAATCTTATACAATAAAGGAACGTCTGGAGGCATTACCATCCCTGACTTCAAACTCTATTACAGAGCTACAGTATTAAAAACAGCTTGGTATTGGCATAAAAACAGAGAAGTCGACCAATGGAACCGTATAGAAGACCCTGACTTTAATCCACAAACCTATGAGCACCTGATTTTCGATAAAGGAGCTAAAACTATACAATGGAAAAAAGAGAGCATCTTCAACAAATTGTGCTGGCAAAACTGGATTTCAATCTGTACAAAAATGAAAATAGATCCATGTCTGTCACCATGCACAAAACTCAAGTCCAAGTGGATTAAAGACCTCAATATCAGTCTGAACACACTGAACCTGATAGGAGAGAAAGTGGGAACTACACTACAACAAGTGGGCACAGGAGACCGCTTCCTACGTATAACATCAGCAGCACAGACAGTAAGGGCCTCATTGAATAAATGGGACCTCATGAGACTGAGAAGCTTCTGTAAAGCAAAGGACACTGTCGCTAAGACAGAAAGGCAACCCACTGACTGGGAGAAGATCTTCACCAACCCCGCAACTGACAAAGGTCTGATCTCCAAAATATATAAAGAACTTAAGAAACTAGACTGTAAAAGGCTAATCAACCCAATTATAAAATGGGGCACTGAGCTGAACAGAGATCTCTCAACAGAAGAAGTTCAAATGGCCAAAAGACACCTAAGGTCATGCTCAACTTCCTTAGCGATCAGGGAAATGCAAATCAAGACAACTTTAAGATACCATCTTACACCTGTCAGAATGGCTAAAATCAAAAACACCAATGATAGCCTATGCTGGAGAGGTTGTGGAGAAAGGGGTACACTTATCCATTGCTGGTGGGAATGCAAACTTGTACAACCACTCTGGAAAGCAGTGTGGCGGTTTCTCAGAAAATTTGGGATCAACCTACCCATGGACCCAGCAATACCACTCTTGGGAATATACCCAAGAGAGGCCTTATCATGCAACAAAAATATATGCTCTACTATGTTCATAGCAGCATTGTTTGTAATAGCCAGAACCTGGAAACAACCTAGATGCCCCTCAATTGAAGAATGGATGAAGAAAGTATGGAATATATACATATTAGAGTACTACTCAGCAGTAAAAAACAAGGACTTCTTGAAGTTTGCAGGCAAATGGATGGAAATAGAAAACACTATCCTGAGTGAGGTAAGCCAGACCCAAAAAGAGGAACATGGGATGTTCTCACTCATATTTGGTTTCTAGCCATAAATAAAGGACATTGAGCCTACAATTCGGGTTCTTAGAGAAGCTAAAGAAGAAGGAGAACCCAAAGAAAAACATATAGGCATCCTCCTGAATATTAACCTTCATCAGGCGATGAAAGGAGACAGAGACAGAGACCCACATTGGAGCACCGGACTGAAATCTCAAGGTCCAAATCAGGAGCAGAAGGAGAGCGAACATGAGCAAGGAACTCAGGACCGCGAGGGGTGCACCCACACACTGAGACAATGGAGATGCTCTATCGGGAACTCACCAAGGCCAGCTGACCTGGGTCTGAAAAAGCCTGGGTTAAAACAGGTCTCACTGAACATAGCGGACAATGAGGACTACTGAGACATCAAGAACAATGGCAATGGGTTTTTGATCCTATTGCATGTATTGGCTTTGTGGGAGCCTAGGCTGTTTGGATGCTCACCTTACGAGACCTGGAAGGAGGAGGGTTTTCCTTGGACTTCCCACGGGACGGAGAGCCCTGATTGCTCTTTGGGCTGACGAGGGAGGGGGACTTGATTGGGGGAGGGGGAGGAAAAGGGGAGGCGGAGGTGGGGAAGAGACAGAAATATTTAATAAATAAATAAATAAATATAATAAAAAAAAAATAAAGTGAGGAAGGTCCAGTGAGCCTTAGAGCCTGTAATATGGGCCTGTGGCCATGGGTAAATAGCAAAGAAAATCAACCAGATGAAAGCAATGACAATGAAGAAGCTTGGGGGTCCACCCACCAAGAAACTATTGTCCCTTAACCAGATGGGAGGGGAAGTTCTGTTGTGTTCTCTAGCAGACCACATTTTCCCTGTCCCAATAGCATTCCTGTCCTTCTGTACTAACAATGTATAGAGGACAAAGAGGAAGCAGGATATGAGAAAGGAAACAGAAACTAGGCCATGAGAAGTGTGGAGAAAACATAGATAACAAAGCCCTTGTTTAGGCCAAAGGAAACAAAGGCTAGAAAAGCTGAACACTCACCCGCACTGTATAACTCAAAAGAATCTGGATGACTTCAGCACACTTTTGGATAGCCAAAGAGAAGTTCACACTCTTAAGAACCTGGATGCCAGGTTCTTTCAACAGATGAACACAAGCAAATAGGTTCACCCTGTAGAAAGTGGGAAGCTGGCTGCCCTGCTTGCTACCAGACCCATGTAGGGTACAGTCACTTTCAAGCCTGCTTTTTGGAGTCCGTAGAAGCAGGTCATTCTAGGCCCACCCACCCTGAGAAAACCTTTCCTTTTTCAGCTTCCTTGTGGCAAGAACATTCCACGTGCTCAGTGGCCTGCTAGGAGTTGCTCCCAAGCGCGCGACAGTATATACCCAGCAGGTGCCAAGCACTAAGATAGTCACATTCACTTGTCACTACAGCCCAGGAGGAGGTACTGTACCCACTGTTTACATGTGAAAACAGGCTCAAGGAGATTCAAGTCACTTACCTAGAGATTTTTTTTACCCCAGATCTGATCAATTCCAAGTTTCTGACCTAGATCCCACGCATGTAGGACAAGTACAATTCAGCTGATAGTCCTTCTTTCCCTTATAACCTTATATAATTACAAACCAACACAGACATGCACTGCAGTTCCAAAGACCTCATGTGAAAGTGGTTAGGAAGCAGGCCCCGGTTTCCTTCTTAAAACGCTACAAAGCGAGCCTTGGAACATTTGACCCAGAAGTGTTTACATCCTCCAAAAAGTCCTTCTTTTCAGTCACAGTCTCTTCTGCTCACTGTTACAGTTCAGCATACAAGGCCACTTGTTTTAGCTGTGGTAGAAACATTTTAATGCCAGACATGAAAAGGGTATAATGACCACCTCGGGGACTCTAAAATTGTTGAGCAAAGGCAGGAGCGGAGAGGCCTGAGAAAGCCTTAGTAAGCAACTACCAAGAATATGCAGAGAAAAGTGCATTTCAAAAGAGATACCCCTTCCGGTGTGGCAGCACTGAAGCAAAGTGGTGGGGAGAGTATAAAATAATGACAGTTCAGGCATCCAGGTATGCCACATACCTAGGAGGTCCTAAAGTTTGTTGAGTGTCTTGCTGATCAAGTAAGTCAATTCTTGGGTATGTAATAATTCTCATTACTTTTGTCATTTCAAATCTTGTTGTCAAGGAGTTAGAGGAAGGAACTGAACTGAACAAGCATGATGGTAATTAGTTTAGACACACATGATCTGGCTGGGAAGGAGATGTCTGAATCCCACTGCATTCCTTAGGTAGAACTTTATGAAAATGAGGCCCATGATTCCTATACCAGTCAGAACACAACACTCCACCCACACTTCTCATCTGTGACTTGCATTTATTCAGGTCTGACTAAGGAGGACAGGAGAAAATGTCAAGGACTGACTTACAAGGGAACAAAGCGCTATGTTTCTCTACCGAATACTGTCAGCCATTTGCCAAACAAATATTTATCAAACTGGCCATTAACAGAGAGCTAGAACATGAAAATCCCCACCACTGGCAAAGGGTCAATACCTGTCCTTTAAAAATATCTTTCTATTGCTAGAAAAGTCCAGCAAGCAGCTGTGCTGGTTTGTTTTAATGCCAGCCTTCCGATGCTAAAGCAGGAGAGTGAGTTTTAGGTTAGTTGTTATTACACATATGAGACAAAAGTGATTTCAAATTTGGGGGAACTGTTTACAGGGAAATAGCCTTATGGATGTCTACCACAGTGAAAACTGGAAATAACCCTAAGTGTTTCATCACTCCTAACAGATCTAAGGCAATTATAGTTTACCCATGCACTAGAATGCCATATATCGGCTATTTTAAAAATCATGTAACAGACATTTAATGACAGAGTTAGTAAAAGAAAAATATGAGCTACACAAAGTCATATATCCAAAATTAAATTTTCAGTAGATAATACATTGAAAATATGACAAAATGGCATTAGCCATACCACTGAGACTAAGTAGGGTTAGGATTTTCGTCATATTTTTTCTTGAATTTTCAGCACTTTACAATATATGACCTTGATAATCAGTGGTGTTAACTAAACTCTTACACTCTCATTTTGATACTCGTAAATAGTCAAAATGAGAGTGTAAGAGTTTAGTTGAACGCCACTGCAAATGTTTCTCTGATATTCACATGTACAATGACACTTGTAGCTTTGGGATGTTTTCACAGAAACCTACAGAGAGCACTAGGTAGATGCTGCCTGGGCAAATGCTGGAGACAGTCCGCCCCACACTCTGCACTGCCTCTATGCACCATGTCAAAAGAAGAGAGGATGACTACAGTAGAGACAGCAACCTCAGACAAAAATATCTCCAAAGATGAGTAGGTGACTTCCAAGGCCAGGATGAGAGGACTCTTTGGCTCTTTATTAAAAATAATAATAATAATAAATTGATAGATAATACAACTATCTTGTGGGGCTGGAGAGTCAACACCAACATGGCAGCCCATGACTGTCTATAATCCCCGTCTTGAGTGACCTCACACCTCTTTCTGGCCTCCTCTGGCACAGCAGACATAGTATGTGCAGACAGACATAAAAGCAAAACACCCATATACATAAAAATAAATAAATCTTTTTAAAACAATTTTTAAACATTTTATCAACTAGTTTTTTGGACAAAAGAAATATTTTGGGTATGAGTACTCTGAATCTGATTTGATCGTCCTCCTCTGTGAGACAGTCTTTGAATTCCATTATCTTTGTGTGTCATTTGTCACAGAATGAGTCCAGTCCATAGGGAAGAACACAGGAGTAGGGCTAGGCTAGCCTGCGGCAGCTATCCATGCAGACTGGGTGTCCTTTGGTTCCCATCATGCCAGTGTCTATTTAGAAAAAACTTTACTGTGGATCCCTGAAACAACAACTGGAACTAGATGAGGTCACCTTCTCACCTTCACTTACGCAATACACGTTTGGCTTTAAAACTTACCAAAAACTACATATACATAGTCAGTCAGTTTCTCTCTCTCTCTCTCTCTCTCTCTCTCTCTCTCTCTCTCTCTCTCTCTCTCTCTCTCTCTCTCCCATACATACAAGAGTCAGAGGTGTTAGCCTATGTCTTCTCAACAAGTCTAAGACATGGGAATTCAGGATCCCAAAGACATTAAGCAGAATTCTGCTCTCAGAGGAGCTTGTCTTAACTAAGAGATTCCATTCCAGTAGGCATGTCTATTGCCCTGACTTTCGTTAGCCTTGTTAGTGCTGGGAAAGTCTCAGATCAGAATCCAGAATCACTTGTCACATGTCACGTGTGGTCAGAGACATTTGCACATAACCTTTAACCACTTACTGTCCTAGTCTATGTCTGAGAGTAAATTCTGGATGGCAGTTGACACAGCTTCTACAGTTTCAAGAACACTTCTGGCTTCTCTGACCCAGCTACCATACTAACTTCACTCCTGCTGGCAGCCTGTTTATAACAATTAACCTGTTTAGCTTTGGTTTCAAGTCCCAAATACCCCAACTTACAATTCTCTTTGCATTTAATTATGCCTGTTCCAATTCAAAAATGTTACATGCTAATGAAAAGTTCTCAGTGGACTGTGGCCAAATGTTCTAAGCCCTACTGTCCACTGCCATATGAACTTAAGGATAAAGGGAGAAGTAGAGGTGGTGAAAGAGAGGAAAGCCCTTCAGCTATTCTCAGTCAAATCTTACATCTTTCAGCTGTACTTTTAAAACCCATCCTACATTCCTTTCTTAGTCAGTTCTTCTTAGTCCAGAAGAAAAAAGACTGAAATTGTTCTGAACTGTTCACAGGACCCCTCAGTTCAGACACCCTTGTAACACTTTCCTCTCCTGCTGACAGCTTCTGATTTGCTCTTCTATTGTTTTGTTTGATTTTTGGTTGTGGTTTGGTTTGGTTTTTCCAAGAAATGGTTATTCTGTGTAGCCCTGGTTGTTCTGGAACTAACTCTGTAGACCAGGCTGGCCTTGAACTCACAGAGATCTGCCTGCCTCTGCCTGAAGAGTGCTGGAATTAAAGGTGTGCACCACCACTGCCAGGCTGACTTGCTGTTCGCAGCTCTTTCTGACTCTAAAGAGAAACATGGGTTACCTAGCCTTTGCATACAGGCCAATTGAAGGGCTAGAGCCCCCAGAATATGGATGAATGAAAATCTGAGTTACAAGCACGTTTTCGCTAGCAGAGGATGCACTTGCTCCAGGTGTAGAAACCCAGCTTCCTGTCTGTTTTGGCTTTGTGTGTGGCTTGGAGTTTGAGTCATCTGCTTGGTTATGCCTTTGGTTAATATTTACAGCACTACATTAACTTTTGTTAACCTTTTTCTCCAGAGATGAAATGGAGCTTAAATATCCAAAAAAATAAGAAAACAAATTATTTAACACATTTCAAAGACAAGCCACTGAAATCCAAATCTAGCAAAGAGAAAAACATTTTAATTTTCATCTTATCTATAAGTCATTCCACACGATGAAAAATCCAATACAACTGACTGGAAAGTCAGACCTCACTGTCACTCATGCTGTAACACGAGATGTAAAGAGAATTAAAAGTAGCTGAATTTGTCTCACAATCTGTCCTGAATAGACCTCTAACAACTCCATGAAGTCTGTCTCTTAATCTCAGACTAGAAGAGGCCTAGAGGGAATGATGATATTCCACAGCTGCACAAGTTCCTTCCTTTGGTTGTAAGACTACTGAAACAATGGTCACCAAGAAATTAGAATTTCCCCAAGAGTCTCTTCCTGGGAGGAGAAGGCTGACATCTGGTGCTAGCCAGAGAGGGAACTTGTCTATGAAAAAAATTACACACACTTCTGACAATATCACACCTCCTGACAGAAAGAGACCAGAGCCAAAACAATGATCAATCAATGAAGGGTCTGCTGATACCTTGGCTATAACTGCAGAGCTAAGCATATCTTAGTCCTCTACATAAACCACCAGCAAGTCAGGACCCCAACACGGGCAGAGGCAAGAATGCCTGTGGAAACTTTAAAAATAAAAAATAGAAATAGATTAATATATAAAGGGTACTAAAAATGACACTGCCTGCCCTAAAAGAAAAAAAGCAGAACATTTAACTAATGTTTTTCCTGGATATTTAATCTATATGAATATTTCCAAAACCTTCTTGGTAAAAGCATACTTTTGCTCTCTGATCTTAAGATATAAAATGTCCAGTCCCACCTAAGAAACTTTCAAAATGAAAACCTTGATGATTCTCAGGAGAGAAACAGGGCTAAAAATATTTGTGGTCCACCTCATATAAAACCTGACAAGGATTGTTTATTTGTTGGGTTTTGTTTTTCAACTTTATATTTATGTGGATGAGTGCTTTGCCTTTGTGTATGTCCATGCACTGTGTGTACACAGGGCCCACAGAGGCCAGAAGAAGGCATCAGATCCCCTGAGACTGGAGTTATAAACAGTTGTGAGCTATCATGTGGGCACTGGGAATTGAACTCAGATTCTCTGGTAAAGAAGCCAATGTTCTTAACCACTGAGCCATCTCTCCACTTCCTGATAATGAGATTTTTTTAAGTTTTTTTTTTAAATCTCTATGGTCAATTCAATTTAACTGAAAGTTGACACTCAGTAAGGTCATCTTACCATAGGGAAGCCTGCATACCATAACTGTTCACAATGGCCACATTACAGAATCTGCCAAAGTGACGATCGATAGATGAATGGATAAAGAAAATGTGCTACAGAGGCTACAGCAATGTCTCAGTGGTTAAGAGCACTGGTTGCTCTTCCAGACAACTTGGGTTTAAACACACGTAGTGTAAACACATGCAGACAAAACATCCATACATATAAAATAAAAAAAATCTATTTTAAAGTAAACAAATTTTATCTACTGATAAACAAATCAACAACTGTGTGAGATATGTACAATGTAATGCTAGCCTTTAAAAAAGAAGAAATTATAACATAGTCTATACCACAGATGAACCTTGAAGACAGTATGTTGATAAAATAAACCAGACACAAAGAGACACACAATGCATGATTTCACTTCTCTAGGGTACCACTGTAGTCAAATTCATAGACACAGAAAGCAAAATGAAGTTGCTTGGAGAAAGGGAGAGTTGTTAGGGACGTGGAAGTTCAGTTTTGCACGTAGAAACATTCTAGATCAGCTGAACAAGATGAATATGACTGAGATCCTGTCTCAAAATTGAAAGGTAAGATGATAAACTTGCAGTGCGTGTGTGCACACGTGTGTGTGTGTGTGTGTGTGTGTGTGTGTGATGGAGGAAGGACATTGGTTAATTATAATAAAGAAACTGCCTTGGCCCATTTTGTTGGTTAGAACATAAGTGGGTGGAATAAACAGAAGAGAATGCTGGGAGAAAGAAGCTGAGTCAAGGAGTCGCCATGGTTCTCCCACTCCAGACAGATGCAGGTTAAGATCCTCCCTGGTAAGCCACTTCGTGGGCTACACAGAATATTAGAAATGGGTTAGAACAATATGTAAGAGCTAGCCAATAAGAGGCTACAGATAACAGGCCAGGCAGTGTTTAAAAAAATACAGTTTCCATGTAATTATTTCGGGGCATAACCTAGCCATGCGGGCAGCCAGGTGCCGGGGACGCAGCCCTGCCGCTCCTATTGCTACGTGTGTGTGTATGTGTGTGTGTGTGTGTGTGTGTGTGTGTGTGTGTGTGTGTGTGACAGTGCTAGTGATCAAACCCGGGCACTGAACAGGTTAAGCAGCTCCAGCCCTTTGTATTCTGGGACAAGATCTTACTTTGTAACTTAGATCCTTCAGCTGTGGATCCCCCTAAACTCCATCTTCTGAATGCTGGGGTTATAGAATGTGCTGCAATACCCCATCTGCTTTGCATTTAGTTTTTGTTTCTTTTTTTAATAAAAAAAAATAATAATAAAACTGAGGTTCAGAGGAAATACAGGTAATGGCATTTCATTTGTATTTTGATAAACAAAGCTTGCCTGAAGATCAGAGAGTAAAACAGCCCCACTGGTCAGCCTTACAGACCAGGCAGTGGTCACACTAGTTGCCATAGAAACTAGGTGGTACATGCCTTTAATCCCATACATAGAGAGGATTATAAAATGGAAGGATCTCAGACACAGTCTCATTCTGAGACTCCTAGAAGCAGGATCGCCATTTGGACTGAAACAGAGGTAAGAGCCAGTGACTGGCTGCTTTACTTTTCAGATCTTCAGGTTGAACCCCAATTTCTGAGTTTTTATTAATTGTGCTTAAAATACAAGTACGGTGTAAAAGAGTATTTTCTTGACTTGTATTTCTACTTCAAAAGTATTTATTTCCTCATGTAAACTATGCTATGCCAAGAAACCCAGAAGCTGATAGGATTCACCAAGCCTCCCCAGCTCTGGTAGTGCTGAATGGCATGCACCCCAGGAAAGAAAGGGCAGGAAGACACTAACTGTTTTGGAGTCATGCTGGGGTCCTTCCCGACTGACAAGACAGCAGCTAAAACCTATCCTGGGGCAGGCATTACATGTTACAGCTTAAGTACCCAACATTTACCTCCTGTGATCATGAAAATGAGCACATTAATAAGTGTATATTATCATCAGATAATACATATCAACAATTATGAGATAATTATGAGGTTTTTATAAATACTTTGTACATGTCTTTCAATAGAGAAGTCCACATTCTAGAAAAGAGAATCACTGGGCCGTGGGGAAGAATGCACTGTTTAGTGTCAGCAAATACTGCCTATTTTCCAAATTGGCTCAATCTAGGCTCTCAATAGGAGAATAGTAGAAACATAAATCACCAATACCTTTTTGGTGCTAGGTATTATCGGTCTTTTTAATTTAACCCAGGTAGTATCCTGTGGTTTTAAACAGCCTTTCTCTGGTGACTAATCTGTGAGTCTCTTCCTGAGTTACTGATTATATGGGTCTCACCTTTTGAAGTTCCTAACTGACCCAATCATTGGGCCATGCTGGGTTCTTGTTTTTTTATTGTTGTTGTTAAGAGTTTTGAATAGGAACATGTATTTGGTTGTGTTGTTTTCAATAAATAATTACTAGATAACAGTATATCAGACCTGTGTTAGTTAATTTTGTTAGCAAATAGTATCACTGCTGACAGCTGTGAGCAGAGTGGGGCCTGGACAGGAACTTGACACCTGTCATTCATACAAGCACTAAGCAGCTCAGGGAATAAATATTCTAAAGACACCTATTACTAGTAAGTGGTTTAGGGGATCTCATTAGATTCTATTTTGTTAGAAAGAATGGTGTTGGGATGGTTTTGCAATTAAAAACTAAAAGTAGATCAAACTTTTATAGCAGAAATGTGATGGCTGAAGCCTAATAACAATGATGTTTGGAACTTAGGAAACTCACCTCTCCATTTGGCTGAAATGAGCCATTCTTGTGCTCTTTAAATTAGCTACTCTTGCTTAACTAAGCCCAATTTTGCTTCTATTATCTACTTCCACTGCCAAGTCCCTTGGCATTAAGAGAAGCTGGTTCCACTCTACTTGCCAAGGGTTTGATGAGCAAATTGTATTTCCCTGCCAGAGAATGGTTCAGTGCTGAGTGTAAATTTTTTTTGAAGGACTAAAGAGATGTTTTTAGAAGGACTCTGAGACAATAGGGGGATTCTTTCTTGCAGGAGGAGGGTAATGTTTGCATGTTCATGTGCACAGGAGTGGGTATACATGCAAGTGTGTGTCAGAGGAAAATCTTGGGTGTTGTTCCTTACATACTGTCTACCTTGTTTATTTTTTTTAAGACACGACCTCTTATTGGCCTGAGTCTTACGAATTTAGTTGGACTAGCTGGCCAGCAAGCTATATGGAGCCATCCATCTCTGCCTCCTTATGGCTGGGGTTACAAGCATGCAGCACTAGGTCTAGACTTTTTACATAGGTTTTGGGGATGGGTCCCATATCTAATGCCTGCACCTCAAGCATTGCTCCTCCTAAGGCAATAGTTCTCAACCTTCCTAATGCTGTGACCCTTTAATACAATTCCTCATGTTGTAATGATGCCAACCATAAAATTTTTGCTACTTCATAACTGTAATTTTGCCACTGTTATATACCACAATATAAATATCTGGCATGCAGTATTTCTGATATGTGACTCCTGGGTGCTTTGGCCCAGAGGTCACAACCCACAGGTTGAGAACTACTGCACTGAGCCATCTCCGCAGTCCTGCAGCAGGATCTTTTTTAAAAACACTTCAAAGTTTCCAAAGAAGAGCTGCCTGCTCCTTTGAGCAGTGAGAAAGTGAGACTATGAGCTAAGTACTGAGATGTGTAGATTTGTGGCCCCATGTCCTTCTGCACTAAGCAGAAAGTCAAACCTCAAAAGAAGAGGACAGAGCCCAGAGAAGCACGGGACAGTTGGTGGGAGACACTGGTCTGAGGAATGGAGGCGTTCTGGACGCATATTTATGGGTGGGCACCAGTTAGGATGCATCCCCAGAACATATGATAGTGTTTGAACCAAGAAGGGTAATTTTCTCATATAACCAGAAGTTAGACAGGAAGAGCACAACTCCTCATCCTTCTGTGACAGCATCTGTCTTTGTATATGCCATCACAACACTCGTCTTCTCGAGGATGAAGAAGATCACAGAAACTCCAGGCATTATCCTAAAGGCAGGAAGAGGGAGACAAAAGGAGCTACCTGGCTCTGTCACCACTCAATGCTTGTAAATGAGTAGAACTTTCCCAGAGTCCCCTAGGTAGACCTGAGTCCCACTGGTGGAAATGGGAGCAGAGGTAGGGAGGAGGTCAGTATCTGGGCTCTCTAATGACAGCTATTCAAATAGAAGCTTGACAGGAGCTGTAGAGTTTCCAAAAGCAAAGTGTCTCCAAATAAGCCAATGTCCTTACTGCCTAGCTCTTTCTTATAGTTAATAGCACAGTGGCTTTGCTCTGACTACTGCCATTCTATCTAGCTTCCATGCTGTTCTAAGAACAGCTTGTCCAACATGACACCACCAGCCAAATATAGATACTGACACTTCAAGTTGAATAAAATACAGTCAAAGCATCCGTTATTTTTAATATGTATTTTTATATGTGGTGAGTGTTTGACTGCATGTTCATATGAACCTGGAGCCCAAGATCAGAAAAAAAAAGTGTTGGATTCCCTGGAACTGGAATTAAAGGTGGATATGAGCTGTCATGTGGGTGCTAGGAATCCAACCCAGGTCCTCTGCTAGAGCAACAAGCACTCTTAATGTCTGGGCCATCTCTCCAGCATAAAGTTCCCATTCTCCAATTACCCTAACCACATCCCAAATGTTCCATGGCTACAAAGTTAGTGGCTACGGCTTTTTTTTTTTTTTAAGAGTGGTTCTAAACTGTTTCCATCATAGCAAAAAGTTCTACCGGGAATTGCAGTTCTAGGCAAAACTGCAGGAGAAACATCAAAATATTGTTTTACTCAGTGAAAAATTTAGTCTCCACTCCCTGTATGACCAATGTATGAACATCCAGGGCTGGATATCTCTGTGGTCTCTGACCTTCCTGTTGCCATTTTGAGCATCATGCTTCTTTCCATTCTGATCATCCCTTAATGTACAACAAGTAATACCTGTGATCATGGGCTAAGTTCTCTTGGAACAACTAGAACCAGAGTTGGAATAAATGTGGGGTCCTAGGTTGTGCTGAGCACACATAGCCCACAGCTCCTAGATACCCTCTCTGTACTCAGAACATGACAGCTAGAAGTCATTTTCTACTCCACAGCTTCTCCAAACTACTAAATTTCTGTTCTACCTAATTCCCTTTAAAAGATGAGCAATGACTGGCAAACCAAACTGCAACTCAATAAAACCACTGTTGACACTGCAAAGGAAACATGAAGAAAATGTTCTGACATGATTTCATGAAATGTTTGTTTGTTTGTTTGTGAGTAGAATGGGAAAAGGCCTAACATTTTACTGGTTTGTTTCGGACTTGGCTTGTTGCTGTGCAGAATTTTCAATACAGTCAATTTTTAGATCATAAATGTCCCTGACACTCAGACCAGGACTTGACTCACCTCAGACTGACTCACTCTTGTCCCTTGGCTAAGCAATACTTCAAAATATGGTTTTCATTAAATTTCAGATTACAAATGGAACAGCTCACCCTGTGAGAAAAGCAAAAGCAGGACTCCTAGGGAGGTTAATTAACTTGACTCTGCTGTATGACTTGGTGTTTACAAGC
This sequence comes from Alexandromys fortis, assembly GCF_014885135.2. NCBI lineage: Eukaryota > Metazoa > Chordata > Mammalia > Rodentia > Cricetidae > Alexandromys > Alexandromys fortis. Next base: position 11,493,714 of record NW_026067915.1, on the reverse strand, counting down.
TGAAATTAACAGAGAACTAAAATAACTTGTATCTGTCAGCCAGGGGAAAGAGATTTTGAAAGAAAAACTAGAATAACAATATACTAAATTTAGTAAACATATGCATGTAATTGTTATAGGAACTTTTAAAGAGAATCTTTATTAAATATCTATGAACACCCTTAAGTTTACAAGACTGATTTATAGGAAAAGTAAAATAAATTTTACTCACCTATTACAGTCTAGACTTTTACAAATACCCTGCATTTCTGTCTGTGAAAATTTGTGATTATAAATTGTCAGATAATTTTATTAATGATTATAATTCAACAAAATTTGATTTAAAATTTAATTACGTTTATTTATCTATGGTGGGCTGTGCTTTGGCACATGCATGGAGGTCAGAGGACAACTGGCAAGAGTTGGTTTTCTTCTTTTACCATGTGCTTCCAGGGACAAACTCATCAAGCTTGACAGTGGCCTTACCTGCTGAGTCATCTCCCAAACCCCAACTGATTTTTTAACTTTTACAAAGATGTATAAAAAAATTAGTGAAATATATCTCAAGTCCATCTAAGAGGTTAAATAAGTCAGAGTAGCTAAGGTACTCTTAATAGAAGAAATGCTAAGTGAAAAATATTCTTTAGCATTTTTAAATGATTTTGTAGAAACTTACCTACATCTTTTGAAGTGGTGCTAATATGTAAAGGAATAAGCATGTGAATGGAACAGCACATAATATCCAGAAATAAATATGTGACATCACATAATTCCCTGTGGGTAAAGGTAGCTTTTAAATAAACTGAGAAGGAGTGAATCATGACTTAGTAGAGCCTGGAAAAGAAATTTCCCCTTCACATTCTGTGGTAGGCCAAATAATGGATGCTCCAAAAATGTCCACCCCCTTGTCACCAGACCAGCACCTGTGACTACACCACACAGCCGAAGAAACTTTATAGATCTATTTTTGTGTACTTAAGACAGGACTATTACCTGCACATGTGGATGAGCCCTATGTAGTCAGAAGATCTGCAAAAGCAGAGAACTCTGCAGCTGCAGCAGTAGAGTGCAGTTTAAAGCCTGAAAGGGCCCCACCACAGCAGGCCTCCAAGGTGAAGGATCACAGGAAGAGATGGTTCAGTGGTTAAGGGCACTGTCTGCTCTTGCAGATTCAGTTTCCAGAACCAACATAGTATCTCATAACCATCTGTCTGTAACTCTGGATTCCAGGAAAACCTGCTGACCTGTTCTGGTCTCCATGGCACTAACCACGGCACAGACCAATACTCACACCCAGAATTTTTTAAAAGAGTAATGAAATAGCTCTATTATCATCCCAGATGATAAAAAGAACATGGAAGCTTAGGTCTATGGCAACAAGGGAGAAATACATGCTGTCAACAAAGTGATGGGGTTCAGAAAAAGCTGAGTAAGCTTTCTAGAAGGATGGCTGGCTACCCAGGTGTACAAATTTGCTAACGTTCCTTCAGTCAGTACCCGTGACTGCATCAGCTGTCCCATCTTTTTAGATTGTCTTCAGTGCTCTAGAAGACATCTGTTGATATCAAGGTGATGCATACATACAGCTTCAATCTGGGACTACCTCAACGCCCAATAAGGAGCGTTTGTTTAACAAACTAAAGAACAGTCTCGACAAAAGTCACTTAGAGGAGAACAGGTTTCTTTTAGCTCACACCATATAGTCCACCATAGCAGGAAACTCAGGGCCCCAGGAACTCGAGCAGCTAGCCAGACTGCTCACTTGGCACCCACCACAATAAGGAAACAGACAGTGATGAATGCGTGCTGCCGCTCAGCTTCCTTTCTCCATTAACACAGTCCAGGACCTCACCTGTGGACATGGTGCCGCCCACAGTGGATAGATCTGCACCTCAACTAAAGTAACAAGATAATCCCCACAGGCATGCCCAGAAGCTCATCGCCCATCTCCCAGATTCTAACATTAGCCACCACATTCGCCTCCCAACAACATACTATACAATATGTTTTACAAAAATATTTTAGATATGTATGTGCTGATATGGAATCATTTTCAAAATAAATTTGAAGAAAGCAGATACAGAATACTGTGTATTATGCTCCCTTTTCTGATAAAATAAGCAATACATAAATAATAAGTAGACAACTGTTGGATAAGAATATAAAATATGCATTTGTTTATATAAATATAAATTCTGGCTCAGTCAGTAGAATGCATGCAACACAAGCATGACAAACTAAGTTCAGACTCCCGACATCTCCATAAAAGAGCTGGACACGGCACCACAGTGACCGTAACCCTAGCACTAGGGAGCTGGAGACAGGTTGATCCCTAGAGCTCACTGGTTAGAAAGTCCAGCTGAATAGTGAGCAGCGTTCAAGGAGACAGTGATCAAGGAAGACACACAATGTCAACTGCAGCCTCCAAAACATGTGCATATGTGCACACACATACATGTGCTCACACATACACATAACACAAAATTAACTAACTCAGAAGTAAAATTACTTAACCTTACTGAAGACAGGGGGAAAGGTAGAGGAAGGAGATTCATCTTCAAAACCTTTTTATGTTTTTACAGATTCCTGAATTACCAGAATTTACAACAGTTTTAGTACAGAAAAAAAAAAAATAGGTAGTCTTCCCTCACATTTGAGAAGAGGACTCTAACCACACTAAAAGCCAAAACCCTAAAGAAAGTAACAGACAAGAGTCCACAAAAACCACAGCTCCTGTTCATCAAGGGGCCATAAAGTAGCTGAGGGCACTGAGGTCAGCAAGGGTGTGGCGATCACTCTCACCTACACTGGTGACCAGATAAAGCATCAGTCCACAGAAACATTCAGTGTTCACACAGGGAGCAGAGCTTTCAACTGCTGGGAATTTGTTCTTCAAATATGTTTTACTCACTGTATGATTCCCTGTAAAAGCAAAACCATTCAAATGCAAAGTTCAACAGATAAATTTATGTAAAGTGTGGTAGATCTTAAAGTAGAATGATACTAAGATATTTAAAAATAAGAGGTACATCTATATGAAGTGTAAAAACTGTCAAAATATGCCATTAAAGTTGAATAAAGCAAATTGAAGGGCAATTTGTACAGTAACTTGTATAAGAAGTGAGAGAACGTAAGGGCGAGGGTGTGTGTGTGTGTGTATGTGTGTGTATGTACAAGGACATTTAAGAAATAATAAAATGGAGCTGGAGAGGCTGATCCACTGTTAAGAGTTCATTCTGCTCTTCCAGAGGACCCAAGCCCATTTCCCATCACCCACATTGGGACGTTCTCAGCCGCCTTCAAGTTCAACTACAGGAAATCTGACACACTCTTCTGATTTCCCACAGGCACTGCACTAATGTGCACATATTTACACATTCACACACACATATGCATGCACAGTTAAAAATTAAATAAACTAATCAAAGTAGTGGTCTTCATGAAGAAGATCTAGCAATGGGGCAGATGTTCCTGGACTATGAGAAATCAAGCTTCTATTAAGACCCTCGTTCTTGCTGCTTTAGGAAGTGAATAGCCATCTTGCTAAATAAATCACAGAAAAGGCTTAATAAATGATGATTAGACTCCAACTGCTACAGCCCACAAAGCCTCTGAATGTTCCCCAGACTGGCACTCTTTTCTGGTCACTATTTTTATGAGAGTAACCCAAGGCAGCTGCAGGACAACAGGAAAATGTGCTGCATACTTCCTACCTGACAGCCCCGTGCTAAAGCGTTCTCAGCCATTTTCCAGGAAACATGACTGAAGAAAGTCAAGATAGGAGACATACAGTTATTCCAGATCAAGAAACAGGCTTACACAAGAAGGAAGCCTCCTTGAAGGGCACAAGCTCAAGTATGAAACCAAAATCTATGCTCAGGATCTCCCGGCAAGACAAGAAATACAAAGAGCGACAGAGACAAGAAAAACATAAACAATGAATTTCAATGTTAAATGCAAATACTCAAAAAACCAACCCAAACAAACAAAGAAAATGCACATCCATACCTGTTTCAAGACAAACAGGAATTCAGGCATGGGCCAGCTTACACAGTATGTTCATCCACACTCCCACAGACACAATGCTGATTCCCAGAGCCCTTACAGTTTACACACAGGCTGGATAGTATAAACTATCAATGTCTGGACGACGACTCCTAACAAACATCTGGTGCTATATCCTCGAATCTTCCTCTCTCCCTCCGGACGCCTCTCATTCTGCCTGCCTAAACTCCTCTTCCCCATCTAGACACAGCTGAAAACTGACTTCCAGTGTTTCTTCTCGGGAGGGCTGACAGCTGCAATCTGAGAGCTTGCTCACATCTCCACCCATCTATTCTAGCAGGTCTGCCCAACAGGACGTATGTTCTATCACTATTAGCAAAGCTTATCAATTTATACCCTTATTCACTCAAACCAGAGCCATCAAGTATCTCTGAGGATCAGAACTAACTCAAATAAAAAAAATCAAACATAAGTTTAGAACAAGTAAAAAGAAATATGTCAGAGAGCCCGAGGACACACTTAGTACTGGTCAGTGTGCTAAGGCTTACATGGGCTCTGGCTACTAGCAATGTGTGTGCCCCCGAGGCAGGGTGGGCCCTGAGGGTCAGAGAAGGAGCTGGTTCAGGGTTGACCAAAGTTACAAGTTCACTTCACAGTAAATTATAATATTACGTCTGCACATTCTGTAGGCAAGAAACTACAAGTAGTCCAGCACACACGCACACGCGCGCACACACACACACACACACACAAGCATACACACTGCTAATAGTTAGTTTTGAATTAACTTTCAATCTAGATGTCAATCATGAAAATCCTCCCCTAATATACAGAGAGAATAACGAGGGAACACAGAACCACAGAAACATAGCCAAAGGCCTGATCAGAGGAGTAAGACTAAACTTTAGCATGATTGGAAGCCTTCGTTTCCCTTCTCACAATAATCTGCAGGCTAAAGATGAGGTTGAAGACAAATCTTCGCAGACTGCGGCTTTCTGAACAAAGTGCAGTGTAAAGATCAGTCTGTGTGGGCAGTGAAATGGCTCAGTGGGTAGACACTTGCCACCAAGCCTGACACCTGAGTTTGAGCCCTTGGACCCACCCAAGTGGAGACAGAAAACCAACTTCAGCGAGTTATCATCTGACCTTCATTCACATGTTATGGCGTGTGTGTGTGTGTGTGTGTGTGTGTGTGTGTGTGTGTGTGTGATAAGTGGCATGGACATTTGCAAAGGAGAGGGCCCTGTAAAGATGCTGGACCATGAAGACAAACCCACCCTTGCTCACCCCGGTTATATTCAAGTTGCTGAACACTCTTATCAATGAATCAAGATGGCCAGGTAATCCTCTGTGTTTGCTGCATTGTGCATCCTTAGTCTTGTTTCCTCCCGACTCTCCTTGTTTCTCAGCCTAGAAATCCTGTCCACTCTCGGTGCTGCCCTCAAGAACAGGAAGACCCAGTGCTGAGCAAATCAAGAGTCTACATAAATGGTACTTGACCTTCAAATGCTGATACTGATAAACTCCGATTTGCCTTGAGTACAAGACACACAGTCCCACTAGCTTACCAGGTTCATGGAGTTTAGTTAAGCAGGCTATGGTGAGTGCAGAGTAGGCCACATCTAGGCAAAGGATGGAGTTAATTCAAGCAAACTGAGCCCAGGGCATCATAGGTAAAGGTTATTTTTCCAAATTTTTAACAAAAGAAGGAAACAAGGTCATATTCATTTAATACACTATGAGAACAAGAAAAATGTCCAGTCAAGGAAAATGGTCAAGTGCCATAGCTATCAAAAGAACACAATTCTTGGATTCTACACAGTGACATCACTTCTCAATCACAGAAGTACCTGTTTATCTAGTACAAGGCTCTTTTTTTTTTTTTCAACACTTTTCCCAGCTCTACCTCCACTGTTGATCTCTGGTTATAACTTAAAAGCATTATCGTTGCTAACTAAGTGTGTGTGTGTATGTGTGCGTGTCTACCAATCTTGCATGTAAAAATTTCTTATAACGTTCTGCACTCTTAAGGAAACTGCTGGAGAAGTGGTCTTTCTGAAGCCAGAGCACTGACTTTTCTTCTCCACTTCTCCATCTAAAGAACAGAGGGATCTTGTTCCTCGTTGTTATTTTAAAAAAAAAAATGGCCAGTGAAAGAAAATGAATTTAAATATATGTAGTATAAAAGTGCATCCACACACATAACCTATAAAATAAGTTTTATGTATGCTATAACGCATTACACATAGTAAGTAGAGCACTGTACTAGAAAGTTATGGTCGGGCTGTAAAGATGGCTCAGCTGTAAAAGGCTAGGCTCACAACCAAAATACAAGAAAGTTATGGTCATATGCACGTTTCAGAATTATCAAGTAAATATTGGGAAAAGAGGAAAACACTAAGCAGGGCCAGAAGTCAGCCTTCAAGCTCCACTTCAGTTCTCAAGTGTCCTCAGAATCTCTCTGCTGCCCTCCATCAGAACACCCGCAGGCTTGATCTTCACAGCTAGGAGGAATTTCATCCTGAGGAGCAATGATAAAATAACAAGAGAACACAGACCATAGAAATTGGTCTTTGATCACAACCTCAGAAAACAAGAACCAACCAGCAAAATGAAGTTTTAAGAATTCCACGGGAACAGGTCTGTTTGTCGTGGTTGGGAAGTTAAGAGAACAGGTGTTTAATATAGATGCACCCATAACTAGTTATCAACGCCTTCATTATAAAATGACTGTGATTCTGTTAATGAATCATAACCAGCTTTTTAAAAGGTCACATATGCTTAAAAAAATTTTAAAAAAGTCTAAATATAAGTATCATTGTAAAAAAAATTACTATACTGAAGCTCTTGGCTCTATCTTAGGCTCATCTAAGCATGTAGGCTGATGGAAACGGCTCTGCAGTAGGCCCTGGTTTTTTTTTAAAAAAAAATAGACTGGGCTGGAGAGATGGCTCAGTGGTTAAGAGCATTGCCTGCTCTTCCAAAGGTCCTGAGTTCAATTCCCAGCAACCACATGGTGGCTCACAGCCATCTGTAAAGAGGTCTGGCGCCCTCTTCTGGTCTTTGGGCATGCACACAGAATATTGTATACATAATAAATAAATAAATATTTTAAAAAAATAAAAAATTTAAAAAAAATAGACTTAGAAACCCACGGGTCTGTGGTAATGAGATCCAGTTCTGAGTGGACATGCTACATAAACTCACCCCCATCGCTATCTCTTCTAAAGGATTTAAACACCCACAAAGGATAATTGGACTCAAGAACCCAACCTGGAAACCTGAGGATAAAATGGGAGCTGAGAAACTGATTTACAGGACATGGTACATAAGAATTTGGGTTAACAAAGAATGCATCATACTTCAAAGATGGTAGAAAGGCATCAGAGATCACAGAGGTAGAGAAAAGACAACTGAGAAGTGTGGATGAGCGGAGGGCAGCATAGCAGGAAGGAACAAGCCTCACAGGGCTCCAGCTTCATGGTGTCCTACAGAAGACAGGCAGCAAAGGGTTTATCTGGGAAGTGAGCTAGGCAACACGGATGCCACAAGACTGACAGTTCTACCTACAGGACAGGCCCAGTTCATACATGAGAAAGTCAGTACCATGGGAGAGAAAGCATCAATCAAGCATGGCAAACCTAGAGATGAAATTGACATTTTGAAAAAAAAAATAAAATGTTAAAATGTGAGGCTGGATATGGCTCAGGTGTTAGAAGCATTGGCTGTTCTTGCAGAGGGCCGGAGCACCTCTATTCCCAGCACCTACGTAGTGATTCATAACCATCAGTAACTCCCATTCACGGAGATCTGATGCCCTCTTCTGACCTTTGTTGGCACCAAGCACACACATGATATATACATGCAGAAAAAAATCATACAGATAAAATTAAAATAAATAAAACTAAATCTTAAAAAGGTAAATGTTAGAAATTAAATTACACTCAATTTTGTATTAAGTAGAAATAGTCGCCAATAGACTAAAAGAGACAAAGAGAAGAATATCAGGGATGGAAGACAAGGTCTGGGTTATGCAGTATTCAGACAGAAAGAGAAGAAAAGGCACACAAGCATGACCACAATGCCCAAAAACATTCAATAAACCAAGTAAATAGAAGCCATAAACAAGCTAGTGTCAATATTCTGACATCAAATAAAGTAAACTACAAGACATAATTAGTCTGAGCGATAAAGGCCATAGCATAAGGAGGAGATAATCCATCAAGATAACAGAATAACTAAATATAGTGAGCCCCAAACACTGGGCTTCCAATTCCATAAGACAAATACTAACAGACTTAAAAAAGAGATAATAACTCAAATTAATAAAATTAGAGTTAAGGAGGAACACATTATAGCAGAAACCAATGAAATTCAAAGGGTCAACAGGAGAGACTTTAAAGTGTTCAACTCCAAAAGACTGAAAGTCTATACAAAATGGATAAATTCTTAGGTACAGACAGATGATTTAGCAAAATAAAAAAATTAAGAGAATATAAGCAACTGTGGAATATCTATAGTAATTAGTGAGATTTAAGCAATAATAAAGACCACCCCCCCAGCAAAGGAAAAACCAAGACTGAACATATTTACTACTGAAGTTTCCCAAACCTTTAAAAGGCTAATACGCCAGTGCTCCTCAAACTGCTCCATAAAATAGAAAGGGAAGAAACACTCCCACACTCATTCTATGAAGCTAGAATTACCTGAATTACAAAAACTAGATAAAGATACAAAGAAAACTATGGACCAATTTCCCTGAAAAACATAGATGCATACTTTCTCAATAAAATGTTTGCAAACTGAATCAATACTTCAAGAAAATGACCGTGTTGGTTTCATACCAGAAATGCAAGGATGGTTCAACATACACAAACCAGTAAGCATAATACAGCATATAATAAACCTAAGACCAGAAATCACACGATTGTCTCAACCAATGCAGAAAACACTTCAAATAAAGTTCAGCATCCATTTATGATAAAAGACTCAAAGAAATAAGAACGAGCAGAGAATATAATAGAAGCTATTATAACACTATACTAAGTGAGGGGAGGTTGAAAACAGTTTCTCTAAAATCTGGAATGAGAAAGGGATGTCCATTCTTTCTGCTGTCATTCAACATAGTGCTCAAAGTCTTAACTCAGAGGTATGAAAAAAGAAAGAGAAAAAGCCACAAGTGGGAAGGAAGAACCAGCTTATTCCTATTTGCAAACAGCATCATCTTATACTTGAAAAACTCTGATACCTGACAAATACCCTCAGCAAAGTAGAACACAAAATCAACACACAAAACCAGTGGCTTTTCTACATAACAATAGTGAACATGCAAAGAAAGATACCAGGAAGGGGGATCCATTCACAAAGTTCAAAACTAAAAAATTAAAACCTAAGAACAAACCTAACCGAGGAGGTAAAAGACCTTTATAATGAAAACTTTGAAACCCTGAAGAAAATACTAGACGATGAGAAGATCTCCCACGTTCACGGAAGAGAAGAGAATGTTGCTGTATTACTGAAAGCAGTCCACAGATTCAAGGCAACTCCCATCAAAGTTCCATCATACTTCACAGAAATTTAAAAAAAAAACTTCAAAGGTTTATATGGAGGCACAAAAGACCCTGGAGAGCTAGAGCAATCATTAGCAGAATGAACAATGACATTAAGTATTAATCACAATACCTGAGTTCAAATAATATTACACAGCCAATGTACAAAAACAATATACTGGCCCAAAACGGACACACAGACCAACTTATTAGAATAGGGGGACCTCAAAAATCAACATAGACAGTTACAGCCACCTAACTTTTGACAAACACGTCAAAATGTGCATTGGAAACAAAGGTTTCCCAAAGGTGCTGGGAAAACTGTATATTCGCATGTAGATACACGAAACTAGATCACTAGCAGGTTAATATAAGCCTTGACACTCTGAAAGGCAAGACTTTCTGAGAAGAGTGTCAATATCTGAGGAAATAATTGCATTAAATGACAAACAGGATTGCATGACATTATAATGCATCTGCCCAACAAAGGAAAACAATCAGCAGAGTGAAATGGGAGAAAATTCTCACGAACCATACAAATCTGATAAGGAATTAGTATCTCTAGAAATCAGTAAAGAATTCCAAAATTTAAAAAAATGTTTTCATTGTTTGTGTTTTGTCTGCATATATACACATACATACATACATACATACATATGTGCACAGCATGCATGATCAGTGCCTAAGGAGGCCAGAAGAGGGCGTCAAAAGCCATGAAACTGGAGTTACAGAAGAACTGCCAAGTGACCAATAAATATGGTGAATGCATTCAACATTCTTATCCATCAGGAAAATGCAAATCAAAGCTACACTGATATTCCATTTCATTCTGGTCGGAATGTGTATCATCAGGAAAATTCTTGTCAACAAAATCTGGTAAGGAGATGGGTGGGGCTAGAGGAACGTGACCACACTGCTGGTGTGGGTGTAAAGCGGTGGGGCAGCCACTGCAGAACCTAGAGTGGAAGGTTCTCAAAAGACCAAACAGAGAGCTTGCGTGCGGCCGGACACTCGGCGGTACCAGGCAGAAGACAGCGAACCAGAGACACTCGCACATTCTTGTCCTACCGCAGTATTCACTGTGGCCAAGCAGAATCAGCCGAGGCACTCACCAGGAGAGGTGGGTCAGTGGTACACACACGCAAATGAGTTTTACTCATCCAGAAAGAATCAAACGACATCATCTGCGTGAAAATGAATGGAACTTGGATCATCAAGTAAAACAAATTAGCCAGACTCAGAAAGGCAAATGCTGTTTTCTCTCACATGTACAATCTAGATTTAACACACACACACACAGCGTGAAGGCAGAAAGGGACTATGTGAGTAAATGGAAGGTGACTGATGGGGAGTGAATTTGAGCAAAACACAATGACATATATGTATGAAAAACTCTTAAACCCTCTGTGTGCACTAAAAATTTCTTAAAATACTGAAATAATAATAGAGTCTGTTAAATGTAAAAAAGACAAACACTGTATGTTTTCTCATATGTAGAGTATACATACATATATATGAATGAATGATGTGAAACTAGGGGGACGATTTGAGGGGAGCAGAGACAATCAAGGGGGAGCCAAGTACAGTAATATTCATGTCATCATGAAACTCATTATCTTGTACAGGTTTTTTTAAACAATTTTTTAAAAGACACGCACAAAAAGGAACTCATCCTGTAATCCTACAAAACAAACCTGATAGGAAAAAAAGAAAAAAATTTCTCATCCCTCTACAAGGTCCTTTCTAGAAAGCACCAAACAGGTTGTTCAACAAAAGACCATGCCAAAAGGGTGATAGCCTTTCCTCAAAACCAAAACGATGCCTGGCACGGGAAAAGCTCAACGCTAGGCAGCTGAAGATAAATGCTGGTGTAAGGGGCTTCGGGCCTCTTTAGGTCACCCTCTCCAGCTAAAGAAGCAGAGATTGGAACATTGATAATGGAGGTCCCCAGAACGCAGATCTCACAACCCTCTCTTCCTTCTCCTTACATTTTTCTATTTAACTGTTTTTCAAGTGGCACATCTCCCTACGAACTGTCCGTAAGCAGCAGCACAGAGAAACGCCCCCCGCTGGGAGCAGAGGCAGGGGCCCTGCGAGTCCCCGCTGCGGGCGCTGCGGGTGGGTAACGAGTGCGCAGAGCCCCCGAGGGCAAGAGTGCGGGCTGAGGCCGGGGAGGCTGAGCCAGGCCGAGCCCGGCCGAGCAGCAGGCTGAGCCCGCGTTTCTGCGCAAAGCGCCACGCGACTCGGGTGGGCCGGCCGCGGAAGGTGGGCCGCGGAGGGAGGCCGCAGGGATGGAGGACAGAGGCCTCCCCACTCCCAGGGCACAGCTCCGCGTCCCGCGCTCCCCGCCGATCCCGGGCTGCCATTCCCGCGCGGCTCCGCGCACCTCGAGCCCGGCTGGAGCGCGATGCGCGTCCGCCCGCAGGGTGGCACCGAGGCCCACGGGGGGCGTCCCCGCAGGGAAAGCTCCGCTGGGCCGCACCGACCTCGGCCGGGTCGCCGCGCGCGCCCTTCCCGCGCCAGGCCGCGGTCTCGGGGGGTGGACGACCCCGCGGGGACTCGCGGGCCCCGCCAAGCCCCAGGCGCCCTCCACGCCACCAGCTACGCACCTGGCCGCGCGCGGGTCCCACATGGCCGGGGGTCTCCGGCGCCTCCTCGACCAGCGCGCAGGTGACACGGAGGCCTCGCGTTCCGGGACCGGGGCGAGGCGGGGGGCTACTTCCCGCGGTTCGTGCGATACGGGCAGGGGGAGAGCCACGCAGGCCGAGTCCGCGTTCCCACGCGGCTGCGGGGGCCCGAGAGCCATCAGGTGTCGCCTCGCAGCGGGAGGTGAAGGTGTCGCCTTTGCTCCGAGGAGCGTGTCCCGTCCCGCGCCAGGGCGCGGGAGAGGCCCGCGGCGTGGAGGCCCGGTCTCCGGGGTCGTGAGCTTCGAGCCAGAAGTGCGGGCCCGCGGCGTGGGGCCCCGTCGCGAGTTGCGTCTCCTCGGAGGCCAGCGGCGGCCCGCGGTCATGGAAGCCATGGCTCCGCACGCACACCACGGCGGCGCGCGTCCCTCGGGCCTCCCGCGTCGTCCCCTCAGACGCCGACGTCGCACTCACCGCGCGTCGGACGCGCCCGCGCCGTCCCCGGAGGTCGGGAGCGGACCGGGCAGCAGAGCCCCGAGCTGCGCGACGCTCGTCGCCTCGCTCATGTCGAATTCCCCGTCAGGCGGGGCGGGCGCCGTCCAGGCGCCTGGCAGAAGGACCGCAAGGTCGCTCCGAAGCGAGCGCTCGGGAACCGGGATGTGCGCTCGGCCCCGCCGGGTGGTCCCGGAGACTGAGGGGGATCCGAGTCACGTTCCCACCCTCCGGGGGCCCCCGACCCAATCAGAGGGCGCGGCCCTGGCACGCCGCCTCCTGGTGGCTCATGAGCCTCCCGGGCCAGCGCTCAGGGCGCGTCGAGGGGCGGAGGGACACCGGACCGCCTCGGTCCTCCTCAGCACGCGGCAGGCCGCCTCCTTCTGGTCTTCGCTCATTTCAGCTCCCCCCCCCAGACTGTGGCATCTTTCCTTCCCCCCCTTAAACGCCTTGAGTGGTACCCCGTTGCCGATAGCCGGGCCGTTAGACTCCACAGGGTTAGCCTTCGGTCCTGGGCACATCCCTGGCACTGACACTGTGCTCCCTATTCCCAAATTCGGTGGTATGTTTTAAAATACTGGAACCTGCCTTTTACTCTAATTTAATTGTTGTGGGGTATGTCTCGAGGGTCCAATTTTTAAAGCCCTCTAGGTGATTATACCATGAAGTAAGTTTTTGAGAAGCTTGCTGTTTCCAGAGATTGCTGGTCCTTTCATTTTAAAGAGACTTTATATATCCTTCCGAGCTCTAAGCAGCTCTAACACACACGTTTTATTCAACCTCATAATCTCCATTTTCAAAAGGCCTAGTGGATTTCCTACTTCAGAGTCAGAGATTGCAGAGGCAGAGGCTAAAATGTGCCCCTCTACCTCTCCATCCACTTCCATAGTTTCTCTGACCCTTGTGACACCTTCCCCTCCAATATCTTTTATTACACAGTTCAAAATCGTCACATAAGCAGATCTTGTTTTTTTTTTAATTATTTTTTAATTGTTATCAAAGTGAGATATTGGTACTGGGGCAGTTACTTACCATTAAGACTTTTAGTTGATTTTTTTTTAACTGCTGTGCTCTTGTCTGTAAACGTGTTTGATTGCTACTTGTTGGGATTTTTCTTCCCAGTTTTATATGCTATCCCTATCTGGAAAATATTTTGAGACTGCTTATTAAAAGACTTTCATCCTTGGTATTCTAGTTTGTCTGGGTATAAAATTCTGAATCATAAATCATTTTATTCCAGGGACTTCTAGCTTCCAGAATTATTGAAAATGCTTTTTAAAAAAACCTTCTATTACTGACCTGTTTTATTGTTTCTTTTCCTCGCCAATGTTTTGAAGTTACTGGATGCTCCACAGAGACGTTGGCCCATTGGTCCCTTCCACCAGCTGCTGGTGTATTACTTCACTCTTAGCATTCAAGCTCCCGAATTAATTTGTTGACTATTTCTTCTCCATCTTCACTATTTTCTCTTCTTGGATTACTCTGTCACTCAGATACTGACTTCCGGGATTACCCCTGTGGTTCTATACCTTAGTTATCAAATCACCATTGTCCTGGCTGACATTTTTTGTTGTTTTTCTTCTCTAGTTTCTTTGTTGGCTTGTTTTTTCCAGACAGGGTCTCACTCTATAGGCTTGGCTAGCCTAGAACTCACTGTGTAGACCAGGCTGACCTTGAACTCATAGAGATCTGCCTGTCTCTGTCTCCCCAAGGGCTGGTAATACTCTAGCATATAAGCAGTGGCCTCAACTTTATTTTCACTTCATCTTAATGACTACTTTTATATCAAACTTTTACTTTTTCAAGAACTGTTTATCCTGGAGCGTTGCTTTGTTGGCATGCCACTTTATTTGTATGGTTGCATAGTTTCCTTGCCTGGCTTCACAGACTAATAGCCATTCTTCCCTCTCCTGCAGACTCTGTTCCTCACAGCGCCTTTATATTGGCATGCTCTGTTTTGTAATGTCTCCTGTGGCCTCTGAACCGTGTCTGTTGCCTATGACGAAGGCAATCAGAGAGCATGATGTCCATCAATAAAAGAGTTTGTAGCTTGGGGAGCTGCAAAGCTAGACCGGAGTGAAGGTATATGCAGCCCTACAGGTTGGCAGTCAGAAAACATTAAGTGGCAAAAATCTAGGTGGAACTGTGTATAGTATGCTTTGTTTGACGGGAACGGTTGCTAATGTACTTTTAATCTTGTGTACTGGGGATGGGTGGGTGCAGGTGCTCACAGAAGCCAGAAGAGAGCATCAGAGTCTCTGGAGCTAAAGTGACAGGCAGATTGATGGGTTGTAAGCTGACCACCATGGGTGCTTGGAGCCAAACTGACCCTCTGTGCGAGCAGTGCACACCCCTAACCACTAAGCCACCTCAGCGGCCTCAGCATACTACTTTTGAAAGAAGGACAAGAAAGCCAAAGGCTGTGACACATGGCTACTTTCAAAGAGCAGTGGAACAGCCAGGACAGAGGCAAGCGAGGCTTCCTTATAAACGCCTTGTTTAATAGAATCTTAACTTTTGAAGCATGCAAATCTTTAACATAACTGAAAATTATATTTGAGTTTCTGAAAGTGTCTCTAAACATTGAAAACCAACAGTGATAAATGAACTTAACTGTTTGTCAAATAGCTTGACAATTGCCTATTCCTTAAAGTACTGACAAACACAAGCTCCTAAGAGGCTGAAGCACGAGGATCACATGAGCTGACAAGTTTAGGACAAGCCTGGTCAAATAGACCTCATTTCAAAACGAAAATGAGGGTTGGAGAGATGGAGAGCACTGACTGCTCTTCCAGAGGTCCTGAGTTCCATTCCCAACAACCACATGGTGGCTCACAACCATCTGTAATGAGATCTGGTGCCCTCTTCTGGCCTGCAGGCATACATGCAGACAGAACACTGTCTACATAATAAATAAATCTTTTTTAAAATGAAATAAAATTTAAAAGAAGGCAACTTATACATTACAGTTTTTAATGCTTTGGGGACTATAACTCCTTAATATCCTCTGTACCCCAATATTTTACTTTATATGATGAACAATATCATCCGCAGCAAGGGTTTATCAGATTGCTAATAGAGTACCTGAAACATAAAAGGATAAGGATCCATGATTTTTATTTCTCTCTCTCATATTAAAAAAAAATAACCAAGAGGCCAGTGAGAATGGCTCAATGGATAAAGGTGCTTGTAGCCAAGCCTGATGACCTGAGTTCAGTCCCTAATAAAGGAGAGAACTGATTCCTACAAGGAGGGAGAGATGAAGGGGTAACTCTCATAGAATATAAGTGAGTTAAATGAGCCGGGTGGTAGGGGCGCACACCTTTAATCCCAGCACTCGGGAGGCAAAGGCAGGCGGATCTCTGTGAGTTCGAGACCAGCCTGGTCTGCAAGAGCTAGTTCCAGGACAGGCTCCAAGCTACAGAGAAACCCTGTCTCGAAAAACCAAAAAAGGGAGGGCGGGGGGAGTTAAATGACTAAATGCCTCAACCTTGAGTCTTGACTCTCACAACTTGTAGAAATGCATTTTAAGGTAGTCAAGGACACAACACAGGGTGAGTTTCTTTCTACATATTAAGGAATTATTGTTAGTTTGGTTATATATGATAATAGTATTGTGGTGATTTTTTTAATTAAGATCTTAAAATTTATTTTTAATTGTGAGTTACGGGTGGTTTTGAGCCTCCTGACGTGTGTTGCCCGTAACCACTGAACCACCTCTCCTGTCTCTGTGGTGTTATTTTAAACAAGTTTTTGGCCAGGAATGTGCCTTTTTTGAAACGCAATCAAATGGTAATTATAGTGTGCTGGGTGTTTGATCTGAAATACTTAGGTGAGCCTTTGAAACGGTTCAGCAACTGACGGCACCTGCTGAGGAGCCAGACGACATGAGTGCTGTCCCCATCCCGCACGGTGGGATGAGAGCGCCATCTCAGAAAGTCCTCTGATCTCCACATGTGCTCCACTCCCCCATGAGTAAATGTTTACGATTAAAACGCTGAATCAGAAGGGATGAGACCAGATCAGCCTAGCATAGGTGAGTGCCGAAGCCTAGTAGGGCTGTGGGTGCTCATAATCTAGCAGACAACCTTCTTCTTAGCCACTCTAGCTTTCTGACGTTCCAGTCACCCACGACCAACCACAAAAATGGTAAATGGAAAATTCCAGAGATTAACTTCGTGAGTTTTAAACTGGGCACCGTTCAGCATGGTGAGATCTTGGACCATCCTGTTCTATCCAGCCTGGGGCATGAATCATCTCTTTGTCCACACTGTACTCATTCGGGCACTTAGTATCCTTCCTGATTATCAGACGGACTCTCGAGGCCCTCGTGCTTGTACTCAAGTGGTTCTTATTACCCTTCATCATAGCCCCAAGGCACAAGGGAAAGGGTGCCGGTGATTGCGATATGTCAAAGCAAAGCCATAAAATGCTCCCTCTCAGTGAAAAGGTATATAAACTCTTCACCTGAGAGAGAGAAATGTTGAAGTTGTTGAGAGTGACAGTATGATTTCTGTGGTTGCAGCTGTGAAGGAGGAAAAGAGAATTTATGCCATTGTTATAGTCACATCTCAAGCCACCGGTGTTACAGCCACCCACCGTGTATGACAAACAAGTGCAGGAGTTACGATGGAAAACACGCTAACTCTGTGCTCGCGTGTGTTTCAGTAACACCTGTGACTTCAGACATCTGCAGAGGGTCATGAAACATCGCTATCATTTCCTGACACTTCTGTTCATTTTTCCATAATGAAAATATTTTCTGCCTGGGGAGAACATTCTGTCTAATGAGTGTTTGCTGTATAAGCATGAGGTCTGGATTCAATTACCAGAACCCAGGTTAAAAGGCCCACTATGGATGTTTACGTTAGAATCCCAGTGCCGAGGAGAGAGGCGGATGGAGACCTGAGCTCGCTGACCTGCCAACCTAGCCTACTCTGTGAGTTCCAGACCATAGAAAAACCCTGACATTTAAAAAAAAATGGGTGCCACCTGAAGAACAGCCCAACACCCAAGACTGCCCTCTGCCCTCCACATGCTTAACTCCCCACACACGTGTGTGCACATAAAAGAAGAGATATACTTGTTTGTTTTTTTTAATAATGGATTTAGAGGTAACTGTCAATCAGAAATATCAGGTGCCAGCAATTCTTTAGCCTGAATCCACTGTATAAAATGAGCTAGCTCTAACCCTCAAGCCTCCCCACTGCTACTTACCAGGTGTCTTTTCCATTCCTGTAACAGCGTCCTGACCCCCAAGACTTTGTTGCTATGACCATCTCTGCTAGGCTCCCTCTCTGGATATCCTTTAGGAATTCTTTACATGGGGCTGAAAGATGAGCTGCGAGGGTGGAGGAGCACTCACTGTGCAAGAGTGAGGACTGGAGCGCTGGTCCCCAATGCCCACATAAATGCTGAGCGGATGTGCTGGCCTGACTGTAATCCCAGTTCCAGCGCAGATAGCATGCTTAAAGCAGGCCTGCTTTCTAGACAAGTTTGACTGGTGATTCCAGATCCAGTGAGAGACTGCTTCAATACACAAGGTGCAGAGAAACTGAGGAGACACCAGACATAAACATGCACACACTCATGCACATGCACACAAACACATGCATACCCCACGCACACGAAAAAAGTTCTATCCACGAGTGGTGGTGTACACCTTTAATTGCAGCACTTCAGAGACAGAGGCAGGAAGATAAAGGATTTAAAGGAGTTTGAGATCAACCTGGCTCGCTGAGACCCTGTCTCAAAAAAAAAAAAAAAAGGAAGGGAGCTGGGGAGATACCTCAGTTGATATAGCCCTCGCTGCACATGAGGACCTGCATCCAACCCCCAGCACCTACATAAAAACCCAACATGGTGGCACTCGTTTATAATCCAGACAGGTGGATTCCCAAGGCTCACTGGTCATCCCACCTGGCCTCATCATGAACCCCAGGTCCTAGGAGGATTCTGTGACTCAAAAAGCAAGATGAGAGACTCCTGAAGAAGCCATACCCAAGGTTGACCTCTAGTCTCCACCCTATGAGCACACACATCTACATGAAATGCAACACACACACACACACACACACACACACACACACACACAGCCGTTATCTGGTTCTGGGGGAGCGGGCGCAGAAAGAGGGAAAAGTGCAGATATCTATGCTCATTCCGCTGTGGCGTTCCCGTCTCTGTCAGTGGTTGAAATGTCTGCCTTTGCTGAAATGGCCCCATGGCATCATCATGTCACTCCTGCCCACCACAGACACCTACGCCTGAGCGCGGCTAAGCATCTGTACTCTGACATCAAACATCTCTCTTTCGGCCTTAGATTGCAGAGCAAAAAAACAAGGGTTGACTCATCAGGGCAGCTGTCCATTACTCACACTGCCGAGGGGCCTGGAACGTTATTGGAAAGCTGACAGTTTGATAGCCATACAAATCAAACTGCCAGAGTTTTATCGAGGACCAGAGAAAATGTTTGAGTGGGAGGCAAGGACAGAACCTTGAAGGACAGGGTGCCTAACAACAGACAGTTGTCCACAAGAGAGGGCCCCATTAGATAAAGGGCTCTGCTCACAGTGAGCAGAGGCCAGCCAGAGCATGTGACATGTCCAAGGGACATTCTTTAGATCACAGAAGAGTTGTTGCTATCCAAGCCCTCTTGCTCTCCGACTACTCACACATTGCTCTTGCTGCCCATCATAGACAGACTTAACAGGTTGAAAGATCATGTATTGGAGTCTTTGGGGATAGCTCAGTTGGTAAGATACTTGCCATGCAAGCATGATGACCTGAGTTCGAATCCTCAGCTGAGCGTGGCCAGGTATACTTCTATATCCCAGTGCTAAGGAAGCAGAGATAGACAGGTCACTGGGCTGGGCAGTGCTGGCACACGCCTTTAATCCCAGCACTTGGAAGGCAGAGGCCGGTGGATCTTTGTGAGTTCGAGATCAGCCTGGTCTACAAGAGCCAGTTCCAGGACAGTCTCCAAAGCTACAGAGAAACCCTGTTTTGGTCTCGAAACCACAGAGCCATCTCTCTGGTCCCATGTCAACAGTTTTTGAGAGGGCCAGGTACATTCTTGTTGGCCACAGGCTATCGCTGCCTAAGCTAGCCCTGCCTCCTGTCTTGCTCCCCCGCTCTCACTAAAGCCCCCATCTGCTCCGGCCATCAGCCTCCTCGCCATTCTCCTTTGGCAGCTGTTCCTCAATGTACTGGGACTGGCATTTTAGAAATGTGTCTATAACTACACAGAGAATTCCATAGTCTCAAACATGTATGCACAGGATAAACCAATGAATCAGTGATTGCAGGGAATATCCATCCACTCATGAGACACAAAGAGAAATAAGTTTCTCATTTTAAGCAACTACAGTTACCTGCTCCAAACCCATGAATACTTTTATCCACCCCACCGCCCGTAGCAGAAGCTTCCCCTCTCTTTCTGTTTTATTCTGACTTTTTTTGTCCTGAGAGGAATAACTTAGAGGCAGTTCCAGGGGCTGTTGCAGTCAGAGTTAGCTGAGCTGAAGCCACCAGGTAGAGAAAGAGGCCCACGAGCTGAGGCTGCTGGTCGGAAAAGGAGCAAGGTGGTGGAGATGGCCATTGGACTCCTGGTTGATAGCATGAGTCAGGAGGACCAGGCTACTCTGGGGAAGCCTCCTTTGCTTCCAGTCTGGAGAAGGCCTGGTTGGAAAGGTATTTCTGTGAATCTGAGTCCTACCCCTTTGTCACTACCTGTGACCTGACATAGACCCTGCTGTAGGCTAGAAAACAGAATTCGGTTCATACTGCCCATGACCTACAGAAGCCAATGAACAGAGAAAAATAGAATGCTCTCTCTCTCTCTCTCTCTCTCTCTCTCTCTCTCTCTCTCTCTCTCTCTCGTGTGTGTGTGTGCGTGCACACGCGTGCATGCATGTAAGAGAGGTGTGTGTGTATATGTGTGTGTACATGTGCATGCATTCATGCAAGCATATACACATATGGAAGCCAGAACTTGGTATTAAGTGTTACCCTCTCTTATACTTATTTTTGAGACAGGGTCTCTCTGTAAATCTGGAACTCACCTATTCGGAAAGACTAGCTAAGCAGAAAGTCCCAAGAATCCTCCTGCCTCTACCTCCTCAGTACTGGGATTAAAGCGCACCACCCAGCCAGCTTCTATTGTTTGTGAAAGGGTTTTTCTGAATGAGCCATCTCCCTAGTCCAGTAACTGAATCTTAAAACTGCACTTTATCCAGAGAGCTGGCAATCTGAGAAGAGAGTGGCTTCATACCTGGGCAGACTGGCTCACATCACTTCTCCAGCCAGCAAATGATACGGGGAGAATGAGGGCTACAAAGGCAGCCAAACATTCCAGACTTTGGTTTGCCCCTGTGGTCAAGGGATCATCCATGCTTTGGGGCCGTGGATCTCTGTGTTCTTCTCATCCCCCATTGCATTCTTCCCTTATCCTGTGGGTGTTTGGGCTCTGGCACACATCGAAACACTGAATCAAGTTAGTTCCCACTGGTATCTCCCTTGTACTCTTCCAGGGACGTTGACAGCCTGTCCGTGCTGAGCTGAGCTAGCTAGTGACAGTGTGTACTGATTGCTGATAATGTTTTACAGTGTGGGGTATAAATGTGTCTTTGTGATGCAGAAGTATACGCATGTCCCTGGCCCCTCTCATTCTGGCCCGTCAACACTAACTCTTAAATGATGTATGTCCTGCGAAGGGTGAGAGCCTGTCACCGTGCACCTGGTGGTTTGTCACCGTGACGTTTTACCGCCAAGGGGAACATCCTGCACGGAGATGCGCGCGTCAGAGTGCGCCATACGTTTAACGGCCAGCAGTCTCATTTGGTCAGAAGATGCCCAAACTATGTTCATGTGTCCGAAACAAACATCATAAATGGCATAAGAGTATGAACCAAGCTTAGTGACGTCAGCTAGGTGTCAGCTAAGCTGCTGGGCTTCAGTGATTTCTGGACGGGCTGGCACAAATGACTCCATTCTTGTTGCTGGCTGTGAGACAGGGTCTTGTTACAAAGGCCAGGCCAGCCTCAAGTACAAGATCCTCCCTGTGTAGCTTCCCACGTGCCTGGATTTCTGGCAGGCTCGATCATATCCAGGGGGCTTTACTCCAAGCCTGACAATATGTCTCTGAACAACATTCTTTGGAGATATCACTAATTAACCATCTGGTGTTTGATCCTAATTGTCCCTCATTGCCAGAGCCAGGATGAGATCCGTCCTAGCTGGTCTCATTTGATTCCACACTGTGTGTGTGTGTGGGGGGGGGGAGTGGTGGTGGTGGTGGTAATAACTTACTAATGCCAAGGAATCATGGCCAATTTTAAACATGGTAGAAGAAATAGATCTTAGGTAAGACATAACTAGAGTTCATTTTATTTTTAATTTTTGTGTCCTATAAGTCGTGTCCTAACGTCTCCAAATAAATAAATAAATAAGCAGATAAACAAATAGCATTGCTCAGGTTCCTCTGTCAGAAGCTGTACCTCTGCAGCACGTCAGCAAACAGAACCCACGCAGCTCTACAAGGAGAGCATAAAACATAGCAGACAGGAGCAAATTCGTGTAAAAGCTAAGAAGTCCTCTACGGATGTACACGGAAGTCTACCTTAGGAGGTGAGGCTCTGGTACCTCTCGTTCAGTAGGAGGGGTTGCTTAGAAGACACAGGTCCAGGGCATGTCCATTTGTTTCTGCTTAAAGAGAATGGTTGTAAGGCAACTAGTAGTAAGTTAGCAGCGGCCTGGGGAAGGTTGACCACTCTGGTTTGGAAGATACAGGCACAGTAAAGTATTTTCTCAGTATTGTACTTTTAAAAGCGTCTATAACATTAAAGGCATAAATACAAATAAAAGACCCAGTACAATTAGTATTATTACACAGAAGAACTACACGTAAGTCATATACATATATATATGTATGTATGTATGTATATATATACAATCATATGTGTTGGTATGTCTGCATATAAATGAGTTGGTTTGCCGGGCGGTGGTGGCGCACGCCTTTAATTCCAGCACTCGAGAGGCAGAGGCAGGAGGATCTCTGGGAGTTCGAGGCCAGCCTGGTCTACAAGAGCTAGTTCCGGGATGGGCACCAAAGCCTCAGAGAAACTCTGTCTCGAAAAAACAAACAAATAAATAAATAAATGAGTTGGTTTTTAAAGATTTTTTTCTTTGCCTAATGAAAGTCTGAGAGTTACGTTTTTTTAATTTTCCATTTGAAAACTTTATTTGAAAGCAATTTTGCAAGCTTTCTGCTCATTCATGACAGTACTTGTCTTGGTAGAATAAATTTCAGTGATCTGAAATTGAACCCGAGTAGCTCACACAACATTCAGAACACATCCTGAAGGTAATGTATGAAAATAAGGCACACACAATAGTAAAACCAGATCTTAATTGCTTTTATAAATTTTGTCAATGACCTCTGAGAGTTACATTATATGGTCTAGTAAGAGCTGGCCAGGACAATGAAGCTTTCACTGACCTTGGACAACAAAGTAACTTGTATGAGCAAGAAAGCAGAGGAGAGAGAAAATACACAGAGAGCCAGAAATCTTTATATGTTAACCATGTAATTGCAGTTAGGACAAGAAAGCCATTTGCTGTGCTAAGAACTAGGCGAGAGGGACAGAGAAAGACAGAGAGAGAGAGTCAGAGAGAGACAGAGACAGAGTGACATAGAGAGACAGACAGAGAGGCACAGAGAGAGACAGACAGAGACAGGCATAGGGAGAAAGACAGACAGACAGACAGACAGACAGAGAGGCAGAGAGAGGGAGGACACACCAACAATTGTTTCTTTATCATAGGGTCACAAACATACTCAGGCCGTTTCGGCAGATCATGCTTCACAAGGTTGTCACCGGGAAGAGGGGCTGTGTCACCCATTCTAAAGACGGAGCTCTGAAATAAACCAGACAGAAAAGAGCAGAAACTTAACTCAGAGGGCAAACAGGCCATAACATGGGAAGCAGAAAGCAGAAGGAAGAGCTTTGAAACCAGAAGCCAGGGAAGCCTTAACGGAGGAGCCTAACCATGAAGCCAAAGATCCAATACGATGCTGTTTGAGAAGCTAGTGGAAAGTGCTAGAGGATGATGGGAATTGAAGAGGCTCCCTATAAAGTTGGTTAGCCATTCGGACAAAAAACTGCTCTTGCCTGGGGAGAATGAAAGCCCCCCAAGGGGAATCACCTGGTGACCTCTTGGGAGTTTCTCCACCATGGAACCCCAGTAGAGTTTTAGATAGCCTTTGGATTCTCCTAATCAAGTCATTAGCTTACTGAAGGGACCTGGAACTGTTGTCAAGAATATGAAACTAGCTGGTGATGCATGCCTTTAATCCTAGCATTCTGGAGGCAGAGGAAGGTGAGTCTCTGTGAGTTTAAGGCCAGCCTGGTCTATAGAGTGAGTTCTAGGCTAGCCAGTACTACAGAGCAAGACCCTGTCTCAAAAAAGAAAATAAATAAAGGGGAAAAAAAGGAAGTGAAGTAGTCTAGAGAACTATGCCCAAATTCCCAAATATTGTTTATAAATGTTTGTTTACATATAAAGGGGGATTGCTATAGAGATTGATACTTTG
>NW_026067915.1:11327305-11469413 GCF_014885135.2 Alexandromys fortis | reverse complement strand
TTTTGTTATATATGTATTTCTGCTCTTGATTAAGGTATTGTGTAGTTCATTTAAAAAGTAATGTATAATTAAGAAATATAGGTTAATAGATAGTCATCTATAATAATTAAGCTTGTAGTCATGCTAGTTAGGTTTTCTAGATATATAGAGATATATTTCAGTTAGGTATTCTTCAAATCTTTCAGAGACCTTCACAATATGACATTTAAATGTTTTAAGAACTTAGGACTTTCATGACAATGAGACACACCTGCTCCTGGCAGCTCCAATAACTTCAAGAGGATGATGGGAATTGAAGAGGCTCCGTATGGAGTTGGTTAGCCATTCGGACAAAAAACTGCTCTTGCCTGGACTGCTTGATGAACTGGACATGCAGGACCCACAGAGAAATGACTGCTGATCTTGCCTAAAGGTGAGAAAGGGCCTTTGGGGTTCCTGCATCGTAAAAGAGTCTGCCAGACATGTTCAGGACACAGAAGAAAGTGACTGACAAACTGCCAATATAGGTAGAACTGTCTTTGAAATTTCCTGCTTTATGGAAAAATCTGCCAGATACTATGTTCCTGTAGGCTGAAGATGGATGCCTCAACAGTACAGAAGAACTTTGGGTGACTGTCCAGGCAACGAGATGTCTTTGTCAACTCTAGAGTTTTGGAAGTTGTTTACAATGTACTTCCTGTTTACTTAAGTAATATTATATCCTTCTGGAGTCTTTGATGGAGCTGAAGAATAGATAAAAATATTATAGTTTTCCTTAATTATGATAAAATAAAGTAGATATAAATATTGTAACTATAATTTTTGCTAAATACTTGTTTTGTTATATGTAATTTTATTATGTTAAAGTTAAAAATCTCACTTTTTATTTAAACAGAAAAGGGGAGGTGATGTGGTATTCCCTCTGTATGCTGTGAATACCATTGTTGAATAAAGAAACTGCTTTGGGTCTATAGCAGAGCTATAGGGGAACAGAGCTAGGCTGGTAAAACTAAACAGAATGCTGGGAGAAAGGAGGCAGAGTGAGAGAGAAACCATGTAGCCTGCTGGAGGCAGAACTTTAGCCTGTAAGTCACAGCCATGTAGTGATATACAGACCAATTGAGATGGGTTAAATTAATATGTAAGAGTTAACCAATAAGAAGCTAGAGCTAATGGACCAAGGAGTGATTTGATTAATATAGTGTCTGTGTGATTATTTTGGGGCTAAGTGGCTGGGAAATAACAAGAGGCCTCCTTCAACAATTGAATGAATAAATGAATCACTTTAGTAATGACAGTGAGATAATTTTTGAGTCTCGGTTCTAAGCACAATATATGAGTTAGATAACTCATTTAATCCTCACTGATGCTCCAAAATAGGTCTGCCTTTATTCCCATTTTGTAGAGCAGGAAACCATATATCAGAGAANAAAAAAAAAAAAAAAAAAGATAAAGCTTTCTTTTTTATTTAAACAAAAAAGGGGCGGTGATGTGGGATTCCCTCTGTATGCTGTGAATACCATTGGTTAATAAAGAAACTGTCTTGGGCCTGTGCAGAGAATAGAGGTAAGTGAGGAAAACTAAACTGAATGCTGGGAGAAAGAAGGGCAGAGTCAGAGAGAAGCCATGTAGCCCTGCTGAAGATAGATGCTGGAACTTTACCCAGTAAGCCACAGCCACATGGTGATACACAGAACTAGAAATGGGTTAAATTAAGATATAAGAGTTAGCCAATAAGAAGCTAGAGCCAAGCAATGAGCCAAGCAAGCAGTGTTTTAAATAATATAGTTTCTGTGTGATTAGTTCTGCCGGCCAGCTGAGAAACAAACAAGGGACTTCTAACAACAAGGAAGGAAGGACAGAAGGAAGGAAAGAATGAAGGAAGAAAGGAAGAAAAGAAAGAAAGAAACAAACAAACAAAGAAAGAAGAAAGAGAGTAGAAAACTATAAAACTGGAATTTAGTCCATGCTACCTGTCACAGAAACCAATAAACAGAAGCAAGACTTAACTATCCTTTTTTTTTAAACATAGTTTTTAAAGATTTATTTATTTTTATGTTATATGTAGGGTGTTTTGCCTACCTGCATGTAAGTGTATCACATGCACACCTGCTGCCTATAAAGGCGAGAAGAGGGCGTTGGATCCCCTGGAACTGGACTTACAGATGGCTGTAAACTACCCTGTGGATGCTGGGAACCACACCGGGAACCTCTGCAAGAGCAGTAAGTGATCTCAACTGTGGCGCCAGCTCTCCAGCCTTTTCTCATTTTTAAATTCACAGATTTATAGCTGGGCAGTGGTGCACACACCTTTAATCCCAGCACTCAGAATGCAGAGACAGGCAGATCTCTGAGTTTGAGATCAGCTTGGTCCACAGAGAGCTCCTAGGACAGCCAGGGTTACACAGAGAAACCCTTTCTTGAAGAACAAAAAACAAAAATTAAAAAATAATTCAAAGATTTATTCTCTCTCTCTCTCTCTCTCTCTCTCTCTCTCTCTCTCTCTCTCTCTGTGTGTGTGTGTGTGTGTGTGTGTGTGTGTGTGTGTGTGTGTACGTGTGTGCATGAGAGTGTTCTGGAGGCCAGAGGTGTTGAACCCCCTGAAGATGAAGTTTCACAAGGTTGTGAGCCACATCCAACACTCATGCTAGGAATTAAACTGCACCCCTCTGACAACAGTATGCACCCTTAACTTCTGAGCCCCTCTCTGCAGCCCAGGAACTGACACTTGAACCTGTACTTTACTCAGACAACAGCAATCAGAAAAGCAGACTATTACCTAGTGAGCAGATGACCTGCATCAGGGCACGCAGAGGCAGCCAGCCGTTCTGGACTTCAGTCTTCCCCCCCGTCACGTTTTGGGACTTGTGTGGCTGTGGCTCTCTCATAATCACTCCTTGTTCTGTGGATGCTTGGGTTCGGGCACAGCCAGAAACTCTGAATCAGGTTCCCTTCTGCTGGTATCAAGCTTGTCCTCCTCCAGGGACAACTGTTAACTCCGAACAAACAAACCGCTAACTGTGTTCCTGCTGATTCCCCCTACTACACGGCTACAAATGTGTCTTTGTAACAAGAATGTGCCAGTGTCCCTATCTGTCCTTCTTGTCCCTGGGCGAAGAATTGTTGAAGTGCTTGTCTCACCACGCAGAATAGGGCCATGTTTGGAAACATAGCCATGAGTTGCCTAACGCTGGGGACAGAGTCTCAAAAATGTGCTATTTGGCAATTTCCATTGTGTTTAAACATCATAGTGGGCACTTAAAAATGCCTGGATGGCAGAGCCCACTTCATACCTAAAATATGATATGTATGTACATATACATGGCATGCATGATTATAATGTATGTGTATGTATATATATGGTGTGTCTATATGATATGCCAAAAACACAATATGTATGAGGCCACTGCCAGTATAACACGGCATACTGTTTCACAATAATGCCTTTGGGGGGGGGGGGGGGCAGGGTCATACTATGTAGCCCTCACTGGCCTAGAACTCACTCTGTAGACCAGGCTGGCCTTGAACTCATAGAGACTTTCTGCCTCCACCTCTTCAGTCTGTGTACCACTGATACAAAGCTACAACCTTTTCTTAGAAGTTGAAGTATATTCTAAATTAGTGTCCAAAAGTGTAGTATCCTAAGTAGATGAGCTGTCACATAATCACTGAGCATATGTGCTGTAGAAACTGTGAGCACTGAACACCTACACTACAGACCGCAGGAGAACTGTTTACACCGGCACTGAGCAAACGGATGACATTATATTCTTTCACAGTTTTATTTGGGGAGGGGGTTGGTTGGTTTTTGGAGACAGGGTCTCACTATGTAGCCCTGATTGGTCTGAAATATGCTGTGTAGACCAGGCTGGCCTTAGAACGCATGGAAGTCTGCCTGCCTCTACCTTCTGCCTCCCCAGATCTGGGAGACATGTACCACCACCCCGGCCATTTATTTATTGATTTATTTGGTGTACACATGTGCTGTGCCACATCTGTGGTGGGCAGAGGAACTTTACCAGGTGGGTTAGCCCTCGGGCTTGGTGGCCAGCACTTTTCCCTACTCAGCCGCACCATTACCCTGTAGGTAATGTCACTGATTAGAATTGTCAGCTCCGTTAGAATTTTTTGTTCTTTAGGTCATATTTTTGCATGTGTTCAGTTTGTGCTGTGGAGGTGTGTGGATGCAAGTGCTCCACAGTTCCCGTATATACGGAGGTCAGAGTGCAGCTCGTGGGAGCCAGGGATCACTTTCACCATGTCGGCTGCAGGGAGGGAACTCGGGTGGTCAGCCTTGGCAGTGACCCCCGCACTCTGCTGAGCCATCTCACCAGCCCCTCCATAATTTCTCTTTCTTTTTTTCTCTCCTTTTGTTTGTTTCTCTGTAGCTTTGGAGCCTGTCCTGGAACTAGCTTTTGTAGACCAGGCTGGCCTCAAAGTCACAGAGATCCTCCTGCCTCTGCCCTTTGAGTGCTGGGATTAAAGGTGTTCACCACAACCGCCTGGAAACCCCTCTATAATCTTAAGGGACCAGCACTGTATATGTATATAGTCCACTGTGTTATTACTACAGAAAAAATAGAATGAGTCCCTGTTGTAGCAGGGCAGGGCCCTGTTTAATATGGCTTCTGTCCTCATAGAAAGAGGGTCATGTGAAGACACAGACACACGAGGAGTAAGTTTCTGCTCTGTTTTTTGTTTATTTGGTTGGTTGGATATTGATTTTTGTTTTGTGGTTAATGAATAAATAAATTGCTTTGGGCCTGATGGGGCAGAACTTAGGTAGGCAGAGAAGACAGAACTGAATGTTGGGAAGAAAGGCAGAGTGAGAGAAGCCATGGATCCTTTGCCAGAGATGGCTGCCCGTTAGAATCTCTGGTAAGCCACTGCTATGTGGCGATACACAGATTAATGGAGATGGGTTAAACTAATATGTAAGAGTGAGCCAATAAGAAGTTAGAGCTAATGGCCAAGCAGTGTTTTAATTAATACAGTTTCTGTGTGGTTATTTTGGGTGTAAGCTAGCTGGGTGGCCATGACAAACAAGTGGGCCTGCTCCTCCAACATTTTGTTTTTGTTTTTTTCTAGACAGGGTTTCTCTGTAGCTTTGGAGCTTGTACTAGAACTCACTCTGTAGACTAGGCTGGCCTCGAACTCAAAGAGATCCACCTATCTCTGCCTCCTGAGTGCTAGGATTAAAGGGATATGCCACCATGGCCAGCAAGTTTCTGCTCTGTTAAGCCATGGGTTTTTATTCTTCAGTGCAACAGACCTAGCAAATTAAGCCAGCCACCCTTGATTGCAGTAACCCACGTGTGTCCCTGTGTCTGCCAACACTTCAGCCCTGACCCTGGGCTTGTGGAGACTCCAGCACTCTGACTTTTCTGACCACGCCTCTTCCTGGAAGGTGAGGCGTCCACTGGCCAGCACATGGGGATATAGCACCTAGAATCGAAGTCTCCCCTCACCTTCTAGACCAGTGGTTCTCAATCTGTGGGTCGTGGCCCCTTTAGGGATTACATATCAGCTATTCTGCATATCAGATATTTACATTATGATTCATAACCTTAGAAAGATTACAGTTATAAAGTAACAATGAGATAGTTTTATGGTTGGGGGGGCACCACAGCATGAGGAAACTGTATTAAAGGGTCACAGCATTAGGAAGGTCGAGAACCTCTCTAGACCATTATCTGTATACTAAGAACCTCATAAGATGACTCTAAGATCCCTGTGAGTTTGACCAATTTGGGATCTCAAGACCGTCCTCTTAAAAAGAGTCGAGGCGCAGGGCGATGGTGGTGCACGCCTTTAATCCCAGCACTCGGGAGGCAGAGGCAGGCAGATCTCTGTGAGTTCAAGACTAGCCTGGTCTACAAAGGGAGTTCCAGGACAGGCTCCAAAGCCACAGAGAAACCCTGTCTCGAAAAAACCAAAAAAAANACAGGCTCCAAAGCCACAGAGAAACCCTGTCTCGAAAAAACCAAAAAAAAAAAAAAAAAAAAAAAAAAAAAAGAGTCGAGGCATTAATGTGATAGCATTGGCCCAAAGGGTGAGCAAGGGAACATGTTTGCGAGGGCCTGGGGAGCTGTGGATGGAACTTCAGCTGTAGCTGGGGTGTCAACACACCCTCAGTTTTTAGTCTATGAGGAGGCAGAATGGGGACAGGAAGACGAAGGGGACAGCTATGGTTTCTGGGTCCGGATCACCATTGCATTCTTGCCTTACAGGAGGCTCTACACTTTCACCCTCTCGGGCCAGGATTAATGCCCAAGGAGGATTCCTGGTCATGTGTGTGCATCTCTCGGCAGCCTCGTTTCTCTAGTGTGCCCTCCAGGTGTCCTCCATCTCGCCGGCCCTCAGTGCTGCACCAGCTCCAGATCCCTGGCCTTCCTTCCCCTTCCACACGGCCAGGAAGGTGTGTGTGTGTGTGTGTGTGTGTGTGTGTGTGTGTGTGTGTGTGTGTGTGTGTGTAGAGGCCATATATTCTACATCAGGTGTCTTCTTTAATTGTTTTTCCATCTTATTTGTTGAGACAGGGTCTCCCACCAAACCTTGAGTACCAAACCCAGTATTGAGTACCAAATCACTGCCTCGTCTCCCATCCTCCACACTGGGTTATAGACATGGACCACTCACCCAGCTTGTAATATGGGTGCTGGGAATCGGGAGCTAGGTCCTGTGATGGATAACTTTATGGCAACTTGACACAAGCTAAAGTCATCTGAGAGGAGGGGAAAAAAAAAGCCTCCATAAGATCGGGCTGTAAGGCAGCCTGCAAAGCATTTTCTTATCAGTGCTTAAGGCAAACAAAGCCTTTGTTCCCCGAGCTTCGATCACAGTGTTTTATCACAGCAGTGGCTACTCTAACAGGCCCTCGTGCTCCTTCAGCAGGCCCTGAGCCAACTGTGCTCCCCCTCAGCCCTTGATTTCTTACAGAACAAGTCAAACCCAGTAACTGGAGCCCTTAAATGTGCCAACACATAAGTCAGAAATCCAACTGCCCACAGTAGTCAGGCAAGTATCCTGAGTGAGTATAACATCTTAGAGAAGGGTGAAGCCTACAGCAAATGGAGCTGTTGTAGGCTTGATGAAACAAATTGATAGAATTCTAGAAAACTTCATTCTACTACACAGAAATTCCCATTTTACTAATTCAAAATTTTGATGTAGTGTCTACCATAGACTAGCCAGAGAGGTGAACAAGCTGTTACCCAGTACTAAAACTAAATATCTACACCAGACCTACTAGGTAAACTGGGGCAGCCTTGGGGATCGCCTCCAAGGACAGATTTGGTCTGTCCTGATCTCGCTGGTTCTCCTTTGCAGTTAGAGGAAAGAATGGGGTTTGGTGTGCTGTTATTTTTTTCAGATATATATTTTTATGTGGCATGAATTCTTTGCCTGCATGTATGTCTATGCACCACATGCCTGCCTGGTGCCCACGGAGGTCAGAAGAGGGCCTTAGATCCTCAGGTACTGGAGTTAAAGATGGTGAGTATCTGTGTAGGTGCTGGGAACTGAACCAGCAGCAAATGCTCTAAACTGCTGGGTCATCTCTTCCGCAGCTGTGCTGTTGGTTTGCAAACTTATAAGGCCTTCCTAGCCTCTTCGGTCTTGCAAATTCCCAGTGTCCCTGTCTCCACGGTAAATCTCGATGTCCGGGCCAGCCTCTCCCTCCGTATCTGCCACTTCCTGTTCACACTGTTGTATTTGCAGCCTTTGGCGGGTTGCTTTAAGACTGTGATGTGCACAGTAACTCCCCAAAGCCTCGGGTTATTTATGTTCCCAGCTCCCCGGCACTTAGCAGGCACAATGCTTGCAGAATGAGTAAAAAATACTGTGCATTAGTAATAAGATGAATATCACAAAACTGCAAGCTTTAATTCTAAATTAGCATGCAAGGCAGTAAGTATCATGACCCTGGGAAACAAGAGGGGGGCAAAATAATATTCGGCGGGAATATTACCTGAAAGGATTTTACATTAAACTGAGAAACTGATCCTCATGGGGGAAGTGAGGGCTAACGATGTGACATGTCCACGGACAGAAAGAAAGCCTGAGGTTGCTCTGAGCAGTTGGGTAGGATTGCAAGGGAAAGGCAGTGATCAAAGAGAGCAGTGGGGAAGGAGTGTGCACGTGCGCGCGTGCTCTGGTGTAGGGTGACTGGAGTGTGGGGTGATGAGAATAAAAACATGCTGCTGGTGCTTTGCATTGTGTCACCCAGAGAAAGTTCTGTGTTTGCCAGATGCTTCGGGAGCCCCTGCAGTCCGGAGGGGCCGATGTGTAGTCTGTCGCCCCCGTGCGGCGGGAGCACGTACTGCATAGCACCGGCGGGCAACTTTACCACCAGAGGGCACTAAAGGCTTAAGCTCCCAACGGGCACAGACCTGTGATGTCATTTAATTAAGTCTTAGCCAGAGTTCTTTTCACATGAGCTGTGATCAAGCAAAGGACCATCTGTCGCTCATTTCAGCCGACCAGGATCTCTCTCTTCTGCTTATTCGTTGCCTGCTCCTCCCTTACTGTCCAGGTCAGAGTGACTATTGCTGTTAAAAACACCATGAGCAGAGCAACGCCAGGAAGAAAGGGTTTATTTCAGCTTCTACTTCCACATCACAGTTCATCCTTGGAGGAGCTCAGAATAGGAACTCAACAGTCCAGGAACCTGGAGACAGGAGCTCAGAATAGGAACTCAAACCGGGCAGAAACCTGGAGACAGGAGCTGACGCAGACGCCACGAAGGGGTGCTGCTTACTGGCTTGCTCCTCGTGGCTTGCTCAGCCTGCTTTGTTATAGAGCCCAGGAGCAGGGGTGGTACTACCCACAATGGGCTGGGTCCTCCTCCATCCATAACTAATTAAGAAAATGCCTTACAGAAGAGACATTTTTCTCTATTAAGCTTCTCTCCTTTCAGATAACACTATTTTGATATAAAACTAGACAGCACGCTTGCTACTTTATAAACTGTTAGGTCTGGGAAGCCTCATTCAAGAACACAATGCACACACACACACACACACACACACACACACACACACACACCACACACTCATCCCAGGACCTGTACACTGCAGTTGCTCAATGAAGATGACATCTATAAAAAAAAAAATTAAACCTCCCCAAACATTGGGGGTTTTGTTTGAGACAGGGTGTCTTTGTGTAGTTGACTGTCCAGAGACCAGGCTGGCTTCAAACTCACAGAGATCCTCCTGTCTCTGGTCTTCTGAGTGCTGGGGTTATCTGCCTCCTGAGTGCTCAGATTAAAGGTTTACACCATCACCGCCCAGCCATTGTCCCTTTGGGGGAAAAAAAAAAGATGAGAGCAAAAATGTTACCTCTAAATCTATCACTCTCAGTCACTTTGTGAATGAGCAGGTCAAAAGAAGAAGCCTCCTTCCTGTTCCCCATGGACCTTTAGCCATGGAATTGCTGGACATGACAGAAGAAGGGTGGGAGGTTACCTAACCAGTTCCAGTTAGGGTGCTTTTGGTGTTTGGTAACAGAGAAGCCAGATCAAATTAGCTTAAGTGGAGACCTGCTGGCTCCTGGCTGGGAGGCTCAGAGAGGGTGTAGGAAGTTGTCCTGTCCTAGTGACAATACACCAGCTAGAAAGATTTCGGGAACCTACAGTAAAGTTTCTCTTTCTGACATTTAGATCCTTCCCCATCTCTCTGCCTACTAAGCCCAGTCCATTAGCCATCTAAGCCTTCCAAGTTCCTCACTGTCAGACTAATTAAAGAGACCCCACAAATTTGAGAAAAATATGGAAAGGACCACTAACAAAATAACTTCCAGGGAATTAGAGATGGCTAAGGAAAAAAAATTTAAACAAAAAGTTAAGGGCCAGCCAAGATGGCTCTGCACCTAACGTGCCTGTCGCCAAGCCTGAGGGGAACAGGATCCTCAGAAGCCTATGATGGAAGGAGAGAACTGGCTCCAGGAAGCTGTTCTCTGACCTCCACACACACACATGACACGAATGTGCCCCACACATGAACAAATAATATAACTTTAAAATTTAGGCTTCGTGTGGTGGTGCTCCCTGGAGGCAGTGGCAGGGGCACCTCTGTTTTACAAAAGAGTGGCCCTGGAGCAAAAAGGGGAGCTGAAACCTAAAGTACAGAGACAGCGTGTTGAGAAGAAACCAAAATTAGTGAATTCATTAACTAAACATCATAGAATTAAGAATTATGGCTGGGCGGTGGTGGTGCATGCTTTTAATCCCAGCGCTCGGGAGGCAGAGGCAGGTGGATTTCTGTGTTAGAGGCCAGCCTGGTCTACCACAGAGAAACTCTGTCTCAACACACACACACGCACGCACTCACGCACGCACACACACACACACACTCTAAATAAATAAATAAATAAGAATTCACAAACAGAACAAACACATATAGAAAAGCACACAGACACAAATGTAAATCCTCTCGGTTCTGGGTATTGAACCCAGAGCCTCATGAATGCCAGGCAAGTACTTTTACTGCTGAGGCATAACATCACCCCAACAAAAGTACATCTTAGTGAACTGTTATAATTACATACCTACATGGCCAACATCCAGGCCATAAAATGAATTTTTATGTCAAAATTTCAAAAACCTGTATCAGTATCAAGCCTGGTTTACAAAGTGAGTCCTGGTTGTCCTGGAACTCACTTTGTAGACCAGGCTGGCCTTGAACTCACTGAGTTCCATCTGCCTCTGTCTCCTGAGTGCTGGCATTAAAGTGTGTGCCACTACCACCTGGCTCTGTTTTATGACTTTTTAAAGTTTTAAAAGTAAAATATTAGAGCACACTGATGGGGAATCTTTGTCAACTAATTATCTTTAAGAGGTGGGACCAAGTTAGGGTGTGGTTTTCTGGGACTCAGAAAAAATGCCACACAGCCCAGGTGTGCTCTCTCTGTAGTTCCCTCGCAGCACAGCTGAGCTTGGACTTTTTGTTCCTGTTTTGTGAGTTTGTCCCTTATAATAAATAAAAATATAATTGTTTTACCTTTTGGCTAGCCTGGTTATTTCTCAACCCGAGATAATTCAACAACACGTCTTCATAGTCAATGGGAAAATCATTTTGAACTTAGAAATCTACACTTGGCAAGCTGGCTATTAGGATGGATTCAAAGGGCTTCCTTATTATTGGGCCTTTCTGAAGAGATAATCGAAAACAGCAGCCAAGAAACAAGTGCACGGTGTGCGTAGAGAAGAGGCGGCAGAACCAGACTTGCTAATCATGGGGAAGAAAACAGACTGGCACCTTGCAGTATTTGTGGCTGAGTTTGAGCTGTGGTGGTCACATGAAGAAATAGAATCCATTTTCCAGTAGTCGTGGGCTTTTTAGATAACTTTTTACACTTGCTTATTTTGTGTGTGGGGAGGGCAGGTATGTGTCATGGGGAAGTCGGAGAACAATTTGACAAAGTCCGTTCTCTTCTTCCACTATGTGGGTACCAGGGATTGAACTCAGGTCTTCAGCCTTGGCAGCAAGCACCCTTACCCATCGACCCATCTCACAAGCTAACCTTTTCAGTTTTCTACATCATTCAATGAGCAGTCCAGACCCATCACATTACAAATATAGAAGGCCAGGTAGGTGTGGTGGTGAATACTTTTTAATCCCAGTCCTCAGGAGGCAGGGAAGGTGGAATGTTGTGTGTTCAAGGCTAGCCTGGTCTACATATCAATTTTGAGGCCAGCCAAAGTTATATCGTGAGAGCTTGTCTCAAAAAAAAAAAAATAGTTAGAAAACAAAAAGAAAGGTCTGGAGAGATGGCTTAGCATTAAAGAGCACTGGCTGCTCTTCAGAGGACCGGGGTTTGATTCCCAGCACCAACACGATGGCTCACAACCATCTGTAGCTCCAGTTCCAGGGGATCCGATGCCCTCTTTTGGCTTCTGTGAATACCAGAAACACATGATGCCCAGACTTACATGCAGGCAAAATACCCATATCCATGAAAATAAATAAACAAAAATTTTAAATCCGGAGTTCACAGAAACTAAAAAGCAGGTGTGGGGGGAGAGATCGAGGAAGGCAAGGATATGAGGAAACCCAAGACACACTGATGAAAACGGAGAGAATAAAAAAATAAATATTTCAGAATAAAATCTAAATCTGTGAAAGTAACTAATAGGAAGAAAACTCAATGTCACGGCCAGGAAAACGAGTCTGTAAAAAGGAGG
Organism: Alexandromys fortis; assembly: GCF_014885135.2. Classification (NCBI taxonomy): domain Eukaryota; kingdom Metazoa; phylum Chordata; class Mammalia; order Rodentia; family Cricetidae; genus Alexandromys; species Alexandromys fortis. Next base: position 11,457,253 of record NW_026067915.1, on the reverse strand, counting down.
AAGAAGTGGATACTGAGATACTGAACGGTCAGAACAGGCAACTGGACGGAGCTGATAAACTAACTGCAGCAGGCTGGCAGGACGGCTTAGCGGCTAAAGGTGCTAGCTGTCGAGCCTAACAACTTGAGTTTAATCCCTGGCACCCACATGACAGAAGGAGAGAAACGACTTCCCCAAGTTGTCCTCTGACCCCTACATGTGCAGACCCATGCACGGTAAATAACCCTAGTAAATGTTAAAAAGACAAACCTACTTTTTAATTTAAAATATAATTCACAATATACAGATATACATGTGAAGCCCCCCCCCCAAAAAAAAGCTAATGTAAGAAGATACTGTAAGTGGTTATTATTAGGACACACAGAGGCAGGAATAAGGGCCCCCGGGCCTCTTAATAGCTCTTTCAGCACTCTGATTTATTTAAAAAAAAAAAATAACCCAGAGATTTGTGCTCACAGAACAAAATGAAATACTCTTTGCTGAGGACTTCCTTTGTGCTGTTGCCATGGATAAGTTCATGTCTGCTGCCTGGAGCCACTCATTAAGTGGACCCGGTTGCCAGGGAAACCAGATCTGATACCAAAGGTAACAGCAAGGCCTACTGTTTACCAGGCAAGCTTTCCAATCTAGCTTTCGCTCCTGTGTGATGCTGTCATTTCATAGGAAACTTATCTCATGGCATTCCCCGTGACACTGGCTAAGATGTCACATTGGTCAGCCTTGTCCCTGTCTATGATAAACATGCTCATGAGAAGTGAATACATCTGTGTTCATAGTGTCATAAATACCAACCCTTTGTGTCCAGCTCGACATGTACAATGGGGATCCGAATTGGGTCCTCAATCTTATAGCCCTCATCTTTTAAAAATAGCATCTATTCTAACTGGTACAAACTTGATTCACTTCTGAAAATATTATGTTTTAATCTTTTTTAAAAAAATAATTTATTTAGATTCATTTTATGTGCATTGGTGTAAGGTTGTCAGAGCCCCTGGAACTGGAGTTACAGACAGTTGTGAGCTGTTATGTGGGTGCTGGGAATTGAACCCAGGTCCTCCAGAAGAGCAGTCAGTGCTCTTAACCACTGAGCCATCTCTCCAACCCCTATGTTTTAATCTTGTGTGCTTGTGTACCGTCGCAGGCCAGATAGGACACTGGATCCCCTGGAGCTGTAGTTACAGGTTGTGAGCTGCCCAACATAGGTGTGGGAAGCAAACTCCAAACCTCTTAATCCCTAAATCATCCCTCCAGTTCCTTGATTTATTAAAAAGAAAAAAAAAGTGCATTTCCAAAGGTGCCCAAGAGATGGCTCCCCCAATGCTCACCCTCAAACTGTAACAATTAACTCTTGGTAACAAGCAGGCAAGGGTATGTATGCCTCCTAGAGAGGGCTGAAGATCTACTCACACTGCCGAGAACAGTGTTTGGGACGTACTCTGTGAGGTAAGGCCAGATGACTGATAACCAGTCTTCCAGGCCATGTTCAGAGGAAGGGACAACAGAGCACCAGAGTGTTTGGGTCCCAAGAGAACCCTCACCATTGTTTATCACACAAATGTAGTAATAAGTGTGGCAGGGCTGCGTCTCTAGTACCCTGGCCGCCTGGCTAGCTTTTGCCCGAAATAACAACCCACAAACTGTATTCATTTAAGCACTGTTTGGCCCATTTCTATCTAGCCTCTTCTAGGCTAATTCTCGCACCTGGACTAGCCCATTTCTAATAATGCGTGTAAGCACCCCAAGGTGCACTTACTGGGAAGATTCTAGCCTATGTCCATCCTGGGTTGGAGCTGCCTGGGAGAGCGGAGCCTGGCGTCTCTGCTCCAGAGAGCAGAGCTGTCGAGTCTGAGCTCACTTCCTCTTCCTCCCAGCATTCCATTCTGTTTACTCCTCCCACCTATGTTTTAACCTATCAGGGCAAGCAGTTTCTTTATTTAATTAACCAATGAAATCAACAGATTGATATATGACACTCCCACATCACACAAAGAGTATTTTTCATATTTATCATTATTTATTATATTATTTTGGTTTTTCAAGTCAGGGTTTCTGTGTGGCCCAGGCTGTCCTGGAACTCACTCTGAAGACCATACTGGCCTCAAACTCGAGTTTGACATACCTGCCTGTCTCGAGTGCTGGGATTAAAAGTGTGTGCTACCACCGCCTGGCTTTTTAAATTTAAGTATCTACACTTTGATGGCAAACACCTTACAAGCCCCCACCCCACTAACTTCTTCCGCTGAAACCCTGGCCCTCTATGTGACGGTACAGCAGGAGTGGGGTATGCTGTGAGAATGTAGTTGGCACAGACAACGCAAGGCTCTCCTCTACCTGATAGCACAAGGCAGCTCATCAACCAGCAGAAACTGTTGCCAGTGCATCTGGAGAACACTTTCAACTTTCAGGTGTCCAGAGCTACAACCAATGTTGTTTAAGCTCCCACTCGATGGTAATTCGACCCAAGTTTGAACCAACTATGACTGCCTTTCAACAGAGTCCTGATTTTCTTATTAGTTGACACCAAGTGTAAACTTTTAAGAACGTTTCTTTTTTATGATTTCATGGCCTGGTGTTTGTCAAAACTGAATTCTTTAACCATGTCAAGTTTCTAACACTTCAGTTGTAAAGTTATAAAAAGATGTGTAGCTTAAAAATCCTTTTTTAAAATTTACACGTTATGTGTCCAAGGATGACCAGGGAGGACAGAAGAGAGCATCAGATCTCTTGGAGCTGGAGTTACAGGTAAATGTGAGCCACCTGACCTGGGTGCTGGGAACCAGAAACCAAACTATAGTCCTCTGAAGGAGCAATAGGAGCTCTTACCTGCTGGGCCTTCTTCAGTCTCAGTATCTTATCTCTAACTTTATAACCACTACTGACACACCAACAATGGCACCCTTAGAGGTCCCTGTAGTGATATTTCATTTGTATTTTAATAAAAGAACAAAACAGCACCACTGGTCAGCCTTACAGATCAGGCAGTGGTGACACACACCTTTGATTCCAGTAGCCACACTAGTTGCCATAGAAACCAGGCAGTAGTGGTGCACTCCCTTAATCCCTGCCTCAGAGAGGAATATAAAACTGGAGGGGACGGCTCTCTCGCACTCTCATTCTGAGATTCCTGGAGGCAGGATCGCCACTTCAGACTGAAGTATAACTAAGAGCCAGTGGCTGGCTGTTTTGCTTTTCTGACCTTCAGACTGAACCAGCATTTGTCTCTGGGTTTTTATTAATCATGCTACAGGTCCCTTGCGGCTGTGCAATTTTAGGTTTAATACAAATACTTCCTCATTCCACTGCCTTCCTAACTCCTCTACCATAGTGCCCAGGACCCACCTAAGCCCCGGGGATATGAACTAGTAACAGGAACATCATCATATTGACAAACTCTAATCATAAACTGGAGAACTGCAATTCAAGAACTTAAACATTTCTGAAATCAAGATGGCTCTGTTTTAATATGTAAAGACCTTTTAAAAGTTGAGCATTAGTGCTCAGTAGGATACTTAATGCATCATAAACCAGTGTTATAGCAGAATGCAGTGAGAGGCAGAGCAGATGCTTTATGTCCTTGAGGCCCTGGAGTCAGTCCCCAGCCTGAAACCAAAACCAAGGTACTCATAATATAAAACATTTGCCTTATTCCCCAATTGATAAGCACAGCACTTAGTACAGAATGAGGAGACACAGAGAGAGAGAGACAGAGGAATAAGAGACAAAATGTTAAAATGTTAGAAGAGACATCAAGAAGAAGTTATGTGTGGGTAAAGACCATGTAGAAACGGTCAGATGTCAGCTTTTATTCTGTGTTCCAAGTCTGAGTAGAAAGGTGGATTATCTGACAGACTTTAAAGTAAGGGTCACTCTGCTTCGTGGGAAATAACCTGTATAAAGTAAATAACAGAAGCAAGGTTATCTGCCAAGAACACACCAACCAGAAAGAGTAACACATGCTCACTAAAAGACAGACACAAGGCTTTTAATAGCAATTTTATTAATAATGACCACAAACTGGAAACAATCCAAATATTCATCAACACTGAATGGAGAAACTGGTACAACAAATGGACATGAACACAGAAATGAAAAATGAGCTGTTACAACCCACACCATGGATTACTCTAGCAGACACAGAGAACAGAAGATAGAGTGTATATAATTACATCGATAGAGATTTCAAACAGGCAAAACTGATTGACAGGCAATAAAGGTCAGCCCAGCAACTCTCTGTGAAAGGCAAAGGGCACCTACGGGAGTGACAACGATTTCCTACTTGGATCTGAATGGTGCATTCACAGGTGAATAGAAAATCCACTGAGATGGACACTGAGTATTTGTAAACTTTGATCTCAATGAAAAAACAGACATTTATAATGATGTAACTAGGGGACTAGAAGCACAAAAATCACTAGTGTTATCTTCCAAATAGTTCATTTTCCTCCCAGCTATGTGGAGGGATTGTACTTCTCCTTGAGCTCTGGTGTGGCTGTGGGCTTTGGAGCCTCTGCTATCTGTCAAACTTTCTCTTCTCATACCCCAGAGTGAGCAGTCAGCTCCTAATGAGTTTGCTTTGTCCTGGGCCACAAGACAAAGGCATTTTAAGCAGAAATTAGCAAACTTTTCCATAATGTACTTTAGTCTGTGCGGCACACACACTGTGTCAGCACTCAGATCTGCAACTGCAGAGAGATGCAGCCATGATGGTTGAGGGCAGACACGGCTGCGCCCTCATAACACTGCCTTAGAGAATGAGCTGCGACAGCCTTGGCCTGCAGGCTTTAGTCCGTCTCCTACATGAAGCCCTCGACAACCTGCTGTAGACAAGCAGTATTAACTTTTGTAGTTATTCACCTCATGGTAACCTTGCCAATCCTGATGCAGAACTGAAATGCTGCTTAGCGATTAGCTGGGAGGCATTCGGGAAGATTGCTACCAGAAGACAGAAAAATAATTACACAAGGGTAATTTATACTAAGGAGAGGCAAAAGTGCCCCCTTCAGATGAACTGGGAGACAGGACAGCTACCCTTTATTTAAAGAAGAAAAAATTACCTTGCGGTGGCTGTTGACTGCATATGACAAAATGTGTAGGACATGAACTCAGCATTTGGTCAGTTTCAAGACAGAAATTATAGATTATAAAGTACTTATAGTGTAGAATAAGACAATTTTTCAGATACAAACTAAAAATGAGAAACTCTTGAACCCAAAGATTGATGAAAACCTAGTTTTGCAACAAGGATCAAATCTCTGGATAATTATTGTACCTACTACCAAGACCTCAGAGTGAATTAATTAATTGTGATTAGTTAAGAGAATGATGCTAGCTCATCTCTTAAATTGGGCAAAATGGCTTAATGAAAGAGACTCAGGGTCTGGCTTTCCAACATAAGACTGATTTTAAACTTCACAGGAGCATGAAACAAGAAAGCAAGGAGATACAGCAAATCAAAAAGTACATGTTTCCTGGACCTCATCTGGGGGTTTTCTCCTTGCGGAGATGATGTGGGCATTCCACACATAAGAAAATTAATGAGCTGAGGATCTAGTAGCCAGGATGGCTCAGACAACCTTCTCATAGACAAGTTTACTTACTTTGAAATTCCAGAAGAGCCAGAAATCATCTGTAAAGCAAAGTAACTACTAAAAAGCATGCCATTTTCTCCTAGGGTTGATGCCTACAAAAGGAAAAACGGATGTTAACTCTTAGGTTGCATTTCTCATACTGAAGATAAGTTTTAGATTACTGCACTCAGTTCAATCTAAACAGTTATCCAACCCTTTCCTCTATATGTACGTTCCTTTGGAAATTAAAAATATATACAGACTATATTATGGATGTACTTCACACTACATACAGAGCAAATCTGTGAGTACACCTAGGTTTGCATCCTGACAGTACAATTAATTTCCTAGGGTAAACTCTTAGCCATAGTCACGTAATATTTGAACCACATGCTAAGCACTGCACTAAATTCAAGAGACACAACAGTGAGGTCCCTAGTCACAAATAAGGCGAGCTTCATTTCTTAATCTGCAATAGATGGCGAAGAACTAACCAGTGAACAGGCAGGATTTCTATGAAGACCAAATGAAGACTATGAAGGGCTCAAAGGTCATGAAAACCCATACGAGTATTTATTTGCCCAAACATCTGTTCAAATGCCAGCTCTGAACTATTCACTAGAGATCAAACAATGGGTCAGACTTCCCAGTTCCAGTGGAGCACTGACCAATTCGCAGTAAGACATGCTAAGTAGGAAGGACAAGGGTGTTTAGCAAGTGTAGCTGGGCACCTGGCCTAGAGGGCGCCACTGCAGCCTCTTAGACACATAAAACAAGAGCTGCAAGATGAATAAGTGTCTACCTCTCTCTTCTGACCGCAATGGGGAAAGCCATGGAGCAGTGTGAGTGGGCTTGGGTGAGGGCAACTGACTGACAACTGTAGCGCCTGCTGAAGGGAAAATGAGAGGAAAAGCAGGTTTGGGAGAAAGCTAAGATGTGTGGAGAGGCTGGGAGAGAGCAGAGCGTCAGTGGTCTAGTAACTAGGACTTAGGCGGAAATCTTCAGGGGATAAGAATTTGGAAATATCTGCAATACAGCTGGTAAAAGTCATAGGAAGAGATGAGAGCAACTAAGGAGGCAAAGTAGGAAAACGAGGCAAGGGAGATTAGGCAGCCTAAAAAGAAGCAAACAAAGCAAGAGATAGATATAATCACACATACACTTAACAAAGAGGTGCCTGTACGGACTGAGTGCACCTGGGGGCTGGTGTCTCTGCAAATCTAGGATGGTTTCAAGGAAGGAAAAACACTGACAGAGATACTGAACTTGGGTGATTTGACTGGCAATATGGGAGACTGGGCAAGCAAATATTTGAGCCAGTGGGAAGGAAAGAAATGAGAACGGCTAAGGACACAGTTGTTTGTCCTATAAATGGCACTTAATTTAACTATATTCACTGATACCACAGGACCAGTAACAACTAGATATCTAAAAGGGAAAAAGGAAAGAAAAAAAGACTGCCATGCAGCTATAATTACTTAATACAGAGAACGGCAAAACACCTTAAACAAGTGGTTCTCAACCTGTGGGTCATGACCCCTTTGGGTCACATAAGCAGATATTTACATTATGATTCATAAGAGTAGCAAAATTACATCTATGAAGTAGCAATGAAATAATCTTATGGTTGGGGTCACCACAAATATAAACTGTATTAAAGGGTCGCAGCATTAGGAAGGTTGAGAACCACTGCCTTAAATAAACAAACAAAAAACCCAAGACTAGTTACAGCAAACTCTCTATTGCTGAGGGTCAATTTAAAAAAAAGAATTCTTAGCTTATATATATATATATCTCCCAAACTCCCACAGTGGCTACATAATGCAAACTAATTTTATTATCACCTTAAAGCAAACCACAAGAACTTGACAGAATGCACACGATATTAATATTGAGAGGACTAGGAATAGAAAGTAGAAGCAGCTTTCAGGACTTCCGATCATTCTCCCAAAGAATAAAAGTTCTTGAAGTATTTGCTGTAAAAGGTAGCACACAAAGCTACTGGAAACTACCAGCAGAGTCCTTCGGTTTCAGGTACTTAAGCTTATTCTTGGCTAAGCAAGAGGTCAGCCTGACACTGGCTTCTCTTCTCTGCACCGCTAGAATCAGGCTTCCCTGTAAGTACGCCATCAGCTTCTCTCCCTGTCTCTTGAAATAAGATAATGTGTACTTGGTGGGGAGGGTGCTGGCACTTTGGGAGGGATGCCTCTTCGTGGCATCAGGCTGTCCTGAAAACCACAGGAGAGATCTTTAAGCTTAAAGGCCAGCAGAACCTTCCAGTAAAAAGATAATCACAAAGGTACCCCCAACACTTTCCAGCACTCTCGGGAAGGAAGGGTTCCACCTCTGGCTGAGAACCACTGATCTGACTTTGGCTCTTAGGCTTGTGTGGCTTAGGCATCAGTTGCTTCTAAATTCGTGGTTGCAATCAGGTTCCTGGACTGTGCAACAGGATAACGTGCTGCAATACTCAGGACAGGGAGTAGCCCGGCAGCTCTTAAACTGTACTTGAGGATGGGTTACAAATCGCTGTTGCTTTTACATCAGGCTCACAATGCTGAGCTTTACTGTAAGGTTGACGTCGTCACAGTTAACACGTCTGATAATGTTACAGCACAAAACCAACGTCTCTAAGAATAGGAACTGTTACGGTCTGTGGATAAGGCTGCTTCTTGAGATTTACATATTAATTGTGTACTGTCTTAACTACATAATGTGTAAGACAGCTGTGGAGTAAATCCATTTTCAGCAGCTAACGTAATCTGAAATTCGTCATTTCAAAATAAAATGTCTCCCTTAAGTATAGTTTCTCTATAAAACATTAATACCCATGAAGAAGAGACAAAGAAGTTAGAACCTCTCATAACTCCTGATCCTGGAGTGGAAAAGCCCTCTCCCACTGTTTTGATAGGGCCAAAATTCTGTCTAGAGTAGAAAAGAGAATTACTGACTGGCAAGGGTTAAGATTCCATACTTACCATGTTCCTTTCAGAGACGGGCTGAAAAAATTGTCCCTAGTTGTGAAATAATAAGGAGCAAACCTCCAATAATCGTTTATTCTTAATTCCTGATAGTAGAGGCCTCATAAATCAAAATTTTAAGATAATTCTTGCTGCTCCAGCCAAATTTTGATGACTTCCTCCATCTGTAATGTCACCATGAACTGGGTATGTGGGGGTGGGGGCAGAAACTGCCAGCTACTTACTTCAGGCTCAGAAATATGCTTCCAAAAATACCCTTAAAAATCTGTTGGCTAGACAAACACCTCCACTGTGTATACGCTCCTTTTCAGAAACTTAATTTGTTAGGAGTTTCTATAAACTGACACAAATACACTTTGAAGGAGTTGGTCATTTCAAACCAGGATCACACTTTTTACACCGTGTCAAAATAAGAGCTGAAACTTTTGGCAAATATCTCCAGAACATCTTAAAACCAGACTTCTAGTTCAACTTACAATATCAATACTAAACGTGTTGAAAAGCAGTTATAACAGAAACGTAAAAGGCAATGACATTTCCATCAAACTAAGTTTTTGGAAGGTGTATTCTTATGTTCCAGTCCCATGTTGCCAAATGTAATGGGGTTTTAAAAGGCAACGTGTCAGAAAGAATTCAATGTTTATCAATTTGGACATCTTGTAATAAGCTCAGTGCTTTCCAACAATCCAAATTAGTAAATGTGAAAGAAAAATCAAACTAATTTTTCCTTTCCAAGTTGAATTGCTGTACTGCAAAGGCTTATGAATCATTTCTTTCTCTCACAAGATCATCCCAACGAGGATCCATTTCGGTTGTGGCAACTCGAAATAGTGCTTGGAGATGCTCGTCGGTCAGTGGCTGGCTCAGTGTGTGTTGGTTTCGAGTTAAATATGAAAAAGCCTTATCACAGATTTGGTTACTGTCAAACAAGGATGCCACCTTATAGGCAACCCCTTTGATAATGGGGTAAGCTTCTCCAGACAATCCAGCATAAAACTGTCCCAAGTCTTTGACTCTGTATTCATTCCACAGGTCAGTGTTGGCCTGCAGTTTCGTCAGCTCCACTCGCACTGAAATAGGCGCGTATTCAGGCTTAAAGCTAAACGGGTTTGCAAACAGTTCTAAGTCCTTTTTAATGAACCTGAGGTCCTTAAAATGTCTCTCAAAATCTTTCTGTAGGCGGGAGATCACCATCTGATACCTGTCAGGATCAAATATTTTCTGATCTTCCTTAAACTGCTGTCTAAGTTCATCGACGATTATGCTGAAGGCAGGAAAGTCTGCTAGATTGACTTCCTCCATATGTCTCTGAAGTGAACTCAGCTTACCCTCAAAGGTACAGATTCGTTCAAAGGCGGCGGCCGCAAAGACCTTACTGATCTGCAGTTCTTCACTGATCTCTCGAAGATAATCCATGATATCTACCAAGAAGCCAAAGTCACAGAGCCATTGCTTGTCTGAGAAGTGAACTGTTGTGGCCCCCACCGAAACCAAGAAAGCCTCTATTTCTTTTCTTAGTGAAAATATTAGTTTTAACGTCTTGCCTCTTCTCAGCCAGTTGTTCAAACACCGTCCATTAACCCTTTCGCCGTGCTCGGATTCAGACTCTGTTAGTAAAGGCTGGAACTCTGGTCGTCTAACACCTCGGGTCTTAATCATAACTACCCACTCAGATATGGTATTTATGATCTGATTAATATCAACATCATAAGAACTCAGCAGTTCCAAGTGCAGAAATCCCGAATAGTGGATAACGTTCCAACAGTTGGGGCTCACGGCCTTTTCTCTCATGTAGGAGACCAGTCCCGAGTTCTCGCCGATCATCCTCAGAGTGTGGGTCGTGGTCAGTCCAACCATTCGCTGTAAGCTGAGTCCTGCTGTCTGCAGGGCCTCCAGAATGGCCGACATGAGGGCCCCGACACTGAAGTGATGAGTCAGGTTGACAATCGTCAGAAGATCTTCCTGAACCTCCAGGTCGCGGCCGACGCCACGGATGAAGACCAGGAGGTAGTTCTCATAGGCCACAAAAGCCTGGTCATCCAAAGCGAGGGAATAGGCCTTGAAGTCCCTGGCTCGGTTAAAGAGCTGGCTGCGGAGATTGCTGTCAATGCTCAGAATCCTCTGCCGCGTGATCTCCGGCGATAAATCAATGCCTTCCAGGACGCCGACGTGATCGGGCAGCACCTCCCTCAGCAACACCTCCATGCACTGGTGTACGAAGTCTCCCTCACCCCAGCCGCGACCCTTCAAGGCCAAGAAGCGACAGAGGCCGAGGCCTGCCCGCGTCGCTCTCTCCTCCGGAGTGAGCACGGCCGCCAGGGACCTGTCGCCCTGACGCAGCCGCTCCACCAGGGCCGCTCGCTCCTCGTCCCCTACGAACCGTTCGTAGAATTCGTGTTCGGCCTCGTAGTGGCGCCTCACGTCGCGTTCCCGGGTCGAGGCGACCAGGCGGCGACACACCAGGCACAGGGCCCCGTCGCCCTCCGCAGGCTCCACCACCAAGTAACGCTGGGTCCACTCGGGCCGGAACACGAGAGCTTCGTCGACTTCCATTCTGATCCTCTTGGGCGTCATCCACATTCTGCGGGAGGCCACACGATTACGCCGAGCTCCGAGGCCGCAGCAAACGGGGAGGAGCCCGCCGAGCGCCAAGCACCCCCTGGGGTCTGCGCCAGATCACCCGAGCAGGGGCGCACCAGCCTCCGCCAGGGCACCTCCGTTCCTATTGGCTGGAGATTTCGTATTCCCTTAGCTCTCGGGAGCGAACCAATAGGAGGAGCGGACCGTGAACTTTGCCGCGCAAGCGCGTGGCCCTCTAGCCCAGTGGGCGGCCGCGGTTGAGGGCGGGAACAGGGACCCAGGAACTGACGTGTAGAAAAGCAACTTGACTGGCATTCGTGCTGCCCAATCATCACTTGTCGCTGGGAAGGCCGTCAGGACGGCGTCGGCCGAAGCTGCAGGAAGAACGTGAAGGTGAGGAGCCGGAGTGATTGGCTGGCGGCGAGCTGTGGCGCCGACATGGCGTTTGTAGCGGGAGTTATTCGGCGTCTGGACGAGACGGTAGTGAACCGCATAGCGGCGGGGGAAGTTATCCAGCGGCCGGCTAATGCTATCAAAGAGATGCTTGAAAACTGGTACGGAGGGAGCGGAGCCGAGTTCCCCCGAAGGCGACACGGGACGGGCCGGGCCGGGGCCGACCCACCTGCTGCGGTCGGCCACCCCGGGCTGCGCTGGGCACGGGGACCCTGAGCGCGCCTGGCCGGCTTCCGACCAGCGGGGGTCCTCACGGCTTCCGCGAGACCCGTTTGGGTCGCAAGTAGAGGAAGCAGGCGTGATACGGATTTAATGGTACCTTCCCGAAGGAAGCTGCTTAGCTTCACATCACGTTCGCAAAAGATGCGCAACTCAAGATGTGTGAATGTCTAGGGTGGAGAGAGAAACAGTCCTCAGAGCACGCCGTGTTTATCATTTATTCAGTCCCTACACATCCAGGGCACAGTTCCTTTTGAGTTTTGTTCAAAATTATTGGCCTTTTAGGTCAGGCCAGTGGACACGGGACTTTTTTCTGATTCTCTTATTGTCAAATCGGTGACTTCAGTTAGTGTTCTAGGAAGAAGCATTTGTTGCGTCTGAAACTTAGACCCGTCCATCACCTTGTGGAGAGGAGAGGTTAAAAATGTGGACAGGACGGTCTACTTCAAAATAGACACACCATCAATAGGTTCAAAAAGGACCCCATGGAGTATACATAAAGCCTTTGTGTTAATATCAGTTGATGTCTGTGAAGCCCATACTTTGTTACAATAAAGAGAAAAGGTTTCTCCAGTGAGGACTAGCAGTCTTGTAGAAGTTCACTGAAAACAAACCATTCAGAGCAATGGTACTGCAAGAGGGAGAAAGGAAAAGAGGTAAAAGGTCACCGGCCCAAGTTACCCTGATAGCTCGTTCTCCATACAGCGGTCTGTTGCTGTACCAACTCCAACGTCCCCAGGCTTCCTGCGGCCAGTTAGCGTACTCTGCCTGAATACTGTAAACCAAAGCTAAGCTTAAAAATAGCACAGCTTATATTCAAGCAGAGATTTTGCATGGATTCTAGTTAAGGACTTTTTAAATAGTTAAGGTTTTTGGTACAGGGGCGCTAAGAAAAGTTTATCATTTAAGTAACTTTTTTTTCAATGCAGAATTTTTCTTGAGAGAAATTGATAACTTCCCCTTTCCATGCAGTCCCAGGCCAAATTTGTTTTCTGTGCTGGATAGTAACTTCCTTTTTACGATTGTTTTCCCCTTTTAGCTTAATTAATTTGGCTTACTGCTTTGTCTGTGTGATGGAGAGTGTATGTACCACACACTTGTGGAGGGCAGAAGAGAACTTCGAGGAGCTGATTCTCTGCTTCCACCTTGTGGGTCCCAGGTTGAACTCAGGTTGTCACCTGATTAGTGGCAGGTGCCTGGACCCCCTCACATGTTTTCTATGAATGGTGTTTTGCTGGTACATGTCTGTGTACCATGTCAGGTGCACCATGTGCATACAGTGCCCATAGAGGCCTAAAGAGGGCATCGGGTCCTCTGCAACTCCTGTTTCAGATGGTCCTGAGCCACCATGTCGGGGCTGGGAGCTGAACTCTGGTCCTCTGGAAAAGCAGCCAGTGCCCATAACTGCTGAGCTATCTCTCTAGACCCTCAACCCTTAAGCCCTCTTTTTTTTGTTTGCATGTTTTTGTTTTTTCAAGACAGGGTTTCTCTGTGTAGCAGCCCTGGCTGTCCTGAAACTCGCCTTGTAGACCAGGCTGGCCTTGAACTCACAGAGCCTCATCTGCTCTCCCCCCCCTCCCGCCCTCAGTGGTGGAATTAAAGGTGTACACTGCTGTGCCTGCACCCTTTAAGCCTCTTCAATTTCTGCATGGCAGTTTTTCTTTGCTTCGTTATGAGTGTGTTTTCTTGAAAATGTAAGTATAGAAGAAAACATCATTTTTAAATATTATTACAGTAAAATTAGTTGGAAAGAGTAAGAAACAACTGTACTAAAAGGACTGTCCTGTAGGAACAGAAGTGTTGGCTCTGCACTTAATGGCTTTTGTAGTATACGTTCAGCACTCACATCAAGCTGTCAGACAGAGATAACACGTCAAATACTCTGGAGTTTGTTATTATAGTATGTGTATCAAAGTAGTTGCAACTGATAAAATATTTTTTTCTGATTGCCAGTTTAGATGCAAAATCTACAAATATTCAAGTAATTGTTAAAGAAGGAGGCCTGAAGCTAATTCAGATCCAGGACAATGGCACTGGAATCAGGGTAAGGAAAGCCTGGGGGGACTAGGTTTGTGTGCTTCATGTCAAACCTCTAGGAAAATGCACGACCTCTCCCTAGCCCGCTGAGTGAGTGCTAGTGTCTATAAAGGCCGGAAGAGGTTATTGGACTCCTTGGAGCTAGAGTTAGAAGTAGCTGTGAGCCACCTGGTATGGGTGCTCTTACCACACTGAAGTATCTCCCCAGCCTTTGTTTATGGCTTTTGAGGCCTGGTCTCTGGTGACTGAGACCAACCTTGATTACACTGTACGGCAATGGGTGACCATAAATTCTTATCCCTCCTACTTCTACCTCCAAAGTGCTAGAATTTCAAGTGTGTGCCACCACACCCAGCTAAAATGAAAATTTTGTTGCATGTATTTTTATTTTTACTACAATTTTAAGAGTTTCCTTTATACTGAAAATAAAGATTTGTTTTTTTTTCTTTAATTTAAAAAGAAAACAGAATTTGGATATGATGTCATATGCATAGAATTTCAGCACTAGAGAAGTTGCTGTCAGAGAAGTATCCTTGGCTATACAGTGACACCCTGTCTCTAGGAGACAGACTTGAGTGAGCATAGGTAAAGAAGCCGTATAAGGGTGGAGTCCCAGTGTTAAGAGGTGGGAACTACAGGACACTGAGAAGGAACAGCCTAGTGAAGAAGATCCAATGGTAGTTTGGGTGCCATAAGGAAGTTAGTACTGATGTAACCCTCTTCTGAGAACTTCTTCTCAGATTATAGCAATAAAATGAGACTCCAGAAAGACTTGGGAAAGTGAGAGAGATAATTATTTACTCCTTCCCCCCTTAATCCTGTAGAAGGAAGATCTGGATATCGTGTGCGAGAGGTTCACCACAAGTAAACTGCAGACTTTTGAAGATTTAGCTAGCATTTCTACCTATGGCTTTCGGGGTGAGGTAAGCTAAGGCTTGAAGAAATGTACAGAAATGCCCTCCTGTGATAACGTTATCATTTCTCAACAGAAGCAAATGAAATTTAATATTTCTTATTATTAAATACAAAATTTTAACAGATTTAGCTTTCCAGAACAGAAAATTTTTCAAAAATACTTGATATACTATTTTATCTACAGAGGCACTGAACATCATGTGTCTGTTTATAGAAGTCCCTAATATCATCTATGAAATTTTATCAGAAAATCAAATGTGAATCTGATCAACATTTTCATCTGCATATCAGTGTATGGAAAATATAGGGCCGTGTGTGAATGGTAACGTAAACTATACAGCGTTAGAAAATTGCACACAATAGACTCAACTGGCAGTCTGCACAGGAAAACTAAAAGACATTTGTAGGGCCTGAGGAGCCGCCTCATTTGATCTCTCTCCTCTTCCCCTTCCTCTCCCTGTCCCTCCCTTTCAGATAGGGTCCCACTATCTGAGAAGAGGCAGACCTGACTGTCCTGGAACTCACCAGGGCCTCCTGCTTCTGTCTCCCCATTACCCTCACACTCACACCTCGTTGACTCTTCATTGAATCTTATCTAGATCCTAATTTGAGAAAATGGTGATTTTTTTTTTTTCTTTTTCAAGGCAGAAATATTTGAGTATATTGGCCAACTTCCTTCCTGAAAGTACATAAGATTGTCTCCTATGAACAGGTCTTGCCTTACTTAAATGGGTCTCAAAGTTATTTATATTTTAAGTCTGCTTTATGCTTTGAACTATGTCTTCTATAGCCCTGGTTGGTCTTGAACTTTTTATGTAGCTGAGGCTGGTCTTAAGCTCCTGATCTTCCTGCCTTTATGTCCAAAATATTGGTATTATAAGCTGCACTACCACACTCAGCTCAAGTTTGTAAGTGTTGAAAATTTTATAAACCAAGCTGGGTACAGTGGTACATGCTTATAATACTGGTACTTGGGGGACGGAGACGGGACAATTGAGAGTTTGAAACCAGCCTGACTACAAAGCGGGCGGGGTTCAGGGGGGGTGGAGGGACGCGGGGACGGGACCTTGTAGATTAATACCTGGGGAAATCTGGGGGTGACCAAGTAATCTCCGAGCCTGAAGCTTTTGTTCATTTGTTTTTGAGATGGGGTCAGGCTCCTTTGCTGATCTCAAACTCCTGGATTCAGGCGATCTTCCTGCCTCAGCTACCCAAGGAGAGCCATGTTCCTTTTAATGAATTGAAACTCCCTCAGGGGTGTGGATGATGTTGTAGAGACCAATTGTAGCAATTTTGAATTCACATTTTTAAAAGTATAATTGTTTCTATAAAGCAGTTTTGAGAGATCCTGTTTTTTCTTTGGGAAGGCCCATTTTTTAATTTCTTGAAAGGTAAAATTTATTTAATACATTTGATACCATTTGGAACTGAAGTGTTCCCTAGAGACTCATGCACTGTAAGCTTGGTCCCAAGTTTATTATTATTGGGATATTACGGAAGCTAAGTGTAGGGGCTGGTGAAACCCCTTCCTGTTCTTTTTCTCTTTGACTTCTGTGGATGTCTGGTGTGAGTAGCTTTGGTCTCCATGAACTCCATACCATGATGAATTTCTTCAGCACAGGACCAAAGCATCAGGACCTACTGACCATCAAATGAGTCCTCTAAAACCATGAGCTGAGAGAAGCCTTTTGTCTATAAATTGGTCATCTCATGTATTGTTACAGTAATGGGTACTATCCAGCACGGTCCCTGTGTACTACCATGTGATGTGGGAGTGTCATATATCAATCTGTTGATTTCATTGGTTAAGCAATAAAGAAACTCCTTGGCCCTGATAGGTTAAAACATAGGTGGGAGGAGTAAGCAGAATAGGATGCTGGGAGGAAGAGGAAGTGAGCTCAGACTCGACTGCTCTGCTCTCTGGAGCAGAGACGCCAGGCTCTGCTCTCCCAGGCAGCTCTGACCCAGGATGGACGTAGGCTAGAATCTTCCCGGTAAGCGCACCTTAGGGTGCTACAAACAATTATTAGAAATGGGCTAGTCCAGGTGCAAGAGCCGAGAAGAGGCTAGATATAATGTTTATATGTTTATACAGTGTTTAAAAGAATACAATTTGTGTGTTGTTATTTCGGGCATGAGCTAGCAGGCGGCCGGGGTGCTGGGGACGCAGCCCCGCCACTCATATCACTACAACCATGAGATTCAGTTGCTGTTAACACAGGAAGTGTTGTGTGATTCCTTTCCTAGTTTTAATATATGCTTCCCCTTGTTTTAGTGATTATCCTACGAATTAGATTTATTGCTTTTTCTTTTTCTTTTTTGTTTTCGTTTTTTTTTTGTTTGTTTGTTTTTGTTTTTTTTTGTTTGTTTGTTTTTCGAGACAGGGTTTCTCTGTGGCTTTGGAGCCTGTCCTGGAACTAGCTCTGTAGACCAGGCTGGTCTCGAACTCACAGAGATCCGCCTGCCTCTGCCTCCCGAGTTCGTTTTGGTTTTTTGAGGCAGAGTTTCTTTATAGCTTTGGAGCCTGACCTGGAACTAGCTCTTAGAGACCAGGCTGACCTTGAACTCACAGAGATCTGTCTGTCTGCTTCCCAGTGCTGGGATTAAGGGTGTGTGCCACCATTGCCTGACTTTATCTCTTTTTCTTAAAACGTGTCAAATTGTTCATTGTTGCTTCATTAGTGCAGATCAAAAGAGGCAAGTTAGATAAGCTTTGCCTTTGATGAAGCGACAGTGAGTTTTCCTTTCATCTTCTCCCCTCAGGCTTTGGCGAGCATAAGCCATGTGGCTCATGTTACTATTACAACCAAAACAGCTGACGGCAAATGTGCATACAGGTATGTGATGATGACTTCCGTGAGGCGTTTGGTCTCAGTGTGGACCCCCCCCCCCCACAACGTGTTCCTTTGTTGTTGTTGTTGTTAAGATATTTGTTTTCCTCCCTTGCTAGGGATAAATTGTTTATCCACAGGGATGATCATGGGTTCTTTTTACATTTTAGATTCATTTATTTTATGTGTATGGACATTTTGACTGCATACATATCTGTGCACTAGGTGTATATATGGTGCCTTTGGAGGCCAGAAGATGGGGTGGGGTCTCTGGGACTGGAGTTACAGATAATTATAGACTACCATGTGCATTCTGGGAATTGAATACAGGTCCTCGGGAAGTTTCCAGGTCATGAGGTCTGCCCTGTAAAGGGATAGTGAAACCCCTTTCTGTTTATTTTCTCCTTGGCCTCTTGTGTTTTACTGGAAGATCAGCCAGTGCTTTTAATAGCTGAGCCATCTCTCTAGCCCCACTTTGTGGCTACTTAAGAGGTAAATTGTGCCAGGTAGTGGTGGCACACACCTTTAATCCCAATACTTGGGAGGCAGAGGCATGCGAATCTCTGAGTTCAAAGCCAGCCTGGTCTACAGAGCGGGTCCCTGGACAGCCAGAGCTACACAGAGAGATCCTGTCTTGAAGCGCCTCCCCACCCCCACCCCCAAAAAAGAGGGGGGGACAGAGAGAGAGATAAGTTGATAAGCTGTAACATATTACAAGCACCAAGGAAGATGTCTATTGCACATAGGTTTTCTAAACAAATAGTAGTTGCTAGTGTTAGTTCTGCCCTTTTGCCCTTTAGTAGGGTAGCACTTTGGGCTGATGACAGGTCTGCGGCTGGGATGCTGAAGACTGCACACTCATTTGCTGACTCAGCCTGTACCTGAGTGATCTGGCTGTCATGTCGGCAGTTTCCAGAAGCTCAAAATGGTCCTGGAACAGAACCAAAATGGAGTTCAAGAACTCAAAATCATGCTCTTGTTTTTGTAAGCACTGGCTGCCACTGCCTGAAGACTAGTAGTAGTACCTAATGAATGCAGAAAGAAAGAAAAGCAACAAGAAAATACATTTGAAGCATGCAAATTGCTTATAAATTAAAATAGGAAATTCCGTGTCCTCCCCCTTCTTCAGCAGACTAATGTGTGATATAATAGTGCTTCGGAGTATGCAAGGCTGATGTTAGGGTCTTGATTCTATGTGAATTTGGGTGGACTGGCTGGAATGTTATAAACCAGAGAGACAATTGTGAGGTAAGTTTTTTGTAAATAGCTTGAGGTACTTGTTTCATGATCTCTGGTTTTGTGTTATGCCCTATCTGGGGTTTCTACTGGCTCCCTTCTGAGGCAGGATGAAATCCAGAGGTATCGCTTTGACCCCTAGTGCCTTCCTATGCTTGATAGTTTTATATTAACTTGAGACAAGCTAAAGTCACTTAAGAAGAGGGAGCCTCAACTAAGAAAATGCCTCTAGGGCTAGAGAGATGACCCAACAGCTAAGAGCATTGGCTGCTCTTCCAATGGATCCCCGTTCAGTTCCCTGAACCCACATGGCAGCTCACGACTATCTGTAACTCCATTTCCAGGGGATCCAGAATCTTTACACAGATGTACATGCAAGCAAAACACCAATGCACATAACATTAAAGTAAGATAAAATAAAATGCCTCTATAAAATCCAATTAGCAGTATATAATATGGCTATGTTATAATGTATTGATATAATTTTCATTTTTAAATGAAATGTAATATGAACCAAATCCAGGCAATAGATACAATTATGAAAGATTAGAAAGTACATTGTTTTACTAGTTCTGTCATGGGTTTTGTGTTGGGTGGTGGGTAAGTATGTAAATAAAGTGTATTTCTTACTGAAAGTGTAAATTTAATTTGGAGCTCCACACATTTATTTCTCAATGTCTATTCTAACTGTATAGAAATTCATTGAGCTATATAGGCTTTGGGCCTGGTTAATTTTGGTGTATGAGATTTTATTTATTTGCAAGCTTTTTTTTAAAAAAATAATGAAGTTCATCTTTTAAATGTGAAGTATTGATGTATTGTTTCATGTAGTTTAGGGACTTTCAAGGTATTTCTCATGTCAGGGTTACAGATATATGCTGCAGTGTCTATATTAGGGTTTTTGTTTTTATGCTTTGGCTAAGCATCCTGTTAGATACAAATAATCTTCTATGTTGTTTGACTAGAGCAAGTTACTCAGATGGAAAGCTGAAAGCCCCTCCTAAGCCGTGTGCAGGCAACCAGGGTACGCAGATTACGGTAAGAGTGGCACATCGGAATAAAACTTGGGACACACAGCTTAGTAGGAATGCTCAAGTAAAAGTAAAATGGGCTTTCAGTTCCTGGTGTAAAAATCAGATAAGTTTTGATTTTTAATAGAAGCCCCAGGATACCTAAGCTTCTAAGTAAGAAAAATGATGATTGGGTTTTATGGCATGGCAGCCTGCCTACGTCTTGTCTTTTGTAAGAGGCTGGGATGGTAAAAATCAGTGGCAGAGCAGTTGGCATTGGGAAATCATTATGGCGGACTAGAAGACCTGGCGGAGTCCTGGTCTCACCTTTCAGTGCTCGTGTGTTCACAGGCAGGTCACTAGCATCTCAGAATCCAGTTTCCAGTGTCTCCAGCAGAGCAGAGAATTTCTGCTCGGCTGCCTCGGCCGTGGGTGGGTCATGAGTGTTGTGAGTCAAAAGCCTTCTCCTAGTATGTTAATGTGTGTCCAGTTTGAGATCCCATGGGCATCTCCCTGTCATCTTACATGTCTCTGTCCCTTCACTCCTGACCCCAGCTGTAGCACATCTCAAGTCCTGAGCATGATAGGCAGGTAGGAGACAGAAGCAAGCATGTGCTTCAAAGTACTGTGTGGTGGCATGTCAATTGTATTGTAATACAGACTGCCTGAAGATCTGAGAGTAAAACAGTCCTGCTGGTCAGCCGTGCAGACCAGGTTATGGTAACACACCTTTATTCCTAGTAGTCACAGTGACATGCACCTTTAATCCCAGCAGCCACACTAGTTACCATAGAAATCAGGTGGTGCATGCCTTAAATCATGGTGGTCCATGCCTTAATCCCAGCCATAGAGAGTATTACAAAACAGGAGGAAACCATTGTCAACACACACTCTCATTCTGAGATTCCAAGAGGCAGGATCGCCTTTTCAGGCTGAGGTCAGGGTAAGAACCAGTGGCTGGCTGTTTTGCTTTTCAGGTCTTCAGGTTGTCTTTATTTATTAAAATAGAATTGAAATGCCAAATGGTGCTGGCTAGGGGGGCCTTAGCTGCATACATAGAGTGATTGTTGAGAACTCCAAATTATCTCCAGAGTTTTAAATTTTCTTTAGTTTGAAAAATGTCTGAATGCCATGTAATTCATTGTAGAGTTACATTCATGTCTTACCAAATTGTCTACTCTCTTGAGCAAGACAATAGTTTTAAATGGCCTCATATTTTTAGTCCTTTGTACTTTTAACAAACAGCATGCCATAGAGCCATCTCCCATTATCTGTTTGAGAATTCAGTGAATGTGGGATACAAGAAAAATACTCTTTAACTCCTTTGTTGATGCTTTCTTATCCTTCTCCCCCACCCCCACTTCCCCCCAAATCAGAACTTAGAACAGTGCTGTTGGTAATGTCCCTGGATTCACTAACCTGAGGTCCAGCTTTAGGTAGACAGTGCGAAGCTTTCCATGTACGCCCATGAACTTACAAGACAACTGGATCTCTCTTCAGGTGGAGGACCTTTTTTACAACATAACGACGAGGAGGAAAGCCTTGAAAAATCCAAGTGAAGAGTATGGGAAGATTTTAGAAGTTGTTGGCAGGTACTGTCCAAAATCTGGGAGTGAGTGAGTCCTTGAGCTCTTTCATGAAAAGAACATGCCTCAGTGCTTGCAAATTAACCTAGGTGCAGACACAAAACTTACCTGTTTGCTACTCTGGTCCCAGTTTGCTCATCAGTCCTAAGTCTTGACCCATCTTGTGAGGGGTACAGTTGTTCTCCTTTGGTAGGTTCTTTGCAGGAAGATGAAGCAAACTGATCTTAGCTACCATGACTCAAAAAGAAATCCTTGAATGAATGCTTGTTTATTGGGTAGGAAGAGGTAGCACAGGGTGACAGATGGTCCTCCTTGGAAGTTCTGTCCTGGACAGTGCTATGATTGACTTTACTGGGATCCATAGTTTGGTACCCACAGCTCTGGGAAAACTTGTTGGTTGGCAGTCTTTACTTAGTATGCCTTGGGAGAGATGGGATTAAAGGAGTTTCCCAAAGCGACTTGGAGGTTGTTAACAGGAGAAAGGTCTTAGGGTAGCTAAACGCAGAATTATGTTTTGATAAACGTAATATATTGGCACAAGTGGCTGCAGCATGGGTTTGATCCCAAGTGTTTTTGAATCTTTTTTTTTTTTTTTTTGGTTTTTCGAGACAGGGTTTCTTTGCAGCTTTGGAGCCTGTCCTGGAACTAGCTCTTGTAGACCAGGCTGGTCTCGAACTCACAGAGATCTGCCTGCCTCTGCCTCCCAAGTGCTGGGATTAAAGGCATGCGCCACCACCGCCCGGTGTGTTTTTGAATCTTAATAGTGGTTTGTGTCAACTGTCTTTTAGTATTTATAAAATATATTTGTCCATACAGGAAGAGGTTCATGTATTAGGTCCCCTAACCCTCCTTACTTCCACTAGTATAGTTGTATAAATCAGTGTCAAAAATGTTCTCAGTGACTCTTGGTTCTAAGTGTGGTAAGGTGGAAAACTGTACTTAATAGATGTATTCCCTAAGCACCATTCTCAGCGGGGTTGGTGGACAGAGGCATGATGAAGTCATCTTCACAGAGCCTGTGGGTACTGGAGCAGAACCAGCTAAGGAAAGAGTATCATGAAAATAACCCTGTAGGTTCAGACTGGGCGACCTCTAACGTTCTGTGTCATGGTTGGCAATGTTGTCTCCATGAGTCTCTGTTGTTTTGTTTCCTGGAAATAATATAGGTTATACCAAGATATTTTGGTTGTATATATCCTTGTTTAAACCACCTTTTTCTTATAAATCTACCAAATTATTTAATTAAAAGTAGATCTCTGAATTTATTATGTATTTGACTATCCTCTACTTAGCTTTTGCCTTTTCTTTTCCAGGTATTCAATACACAATTCAGGCATTAGTTTCTCAGTTAAAAAAGTAAGTCATGATTTTTTTTTTTCAAAAGATTTATTTATTTTTGTTTTATATGTACAAATGTTTTACCTGCATGTGTTTTTCTGCACCATGTGCATGTCTGGTGCCTACAGAGGCCAGAAGAGGGCATCAGATCCCTTGGAACTGGAGTTGCAGATGGTTGTGAGTGCTATGTACTCTGGAAAAAGAATAGTAGCCAGTGTTTTTAATGACTGGTTCATCTCTGTGGTCACTAAATTATGATTTTTGAAGGACAATAGGAAAGAAACATAGGACATTTTTAAGAAACAATTTCTACTACTCAGGGCTATTGGATGTCAAGTCACCATGCTGTCTGTTGTTTTTCAGCAAGGTGAGACAATGGCTGATATCAGAACTCTACCCAATGCCACGACCGTGGACAACATTCGCTCCATCTTTGGAAATGCTGTTAGTCGGTATGTGAGTAACCCACGTATAGTAAAGTCCTTGGAATTTCCTCCCTTGGTTCATCATCCGTTGTGTTGTTCTGAGACAGTGGATGCTGCTAGGGCTGGTGTAGTCAGGTGTGCAGGTTTGTTGTTGGGTTTCCTTGTGGTTGATGTGGTCACTGTCTCACTGGGACTCAGTGCTTTCTGGGAATTTTGCCTCCTGAATGCTGTGCCTGTGAATTCTTTTGACCTTCATTTTCAAAATGTTTATAATTCAGAATTCTGTCGCCCTTAATGTTCCTGTTCTAATTTAATTTACTTATCATTCAGCATTGATTAATTTCTTGTTTTAAGATTTGTATCAGAAGTTAGGGGTGTAAAGCTGGATGAAATTTTCTGTTCTTAAAGTCTAGATTTGTGGGTGTTAGCAGCCCGTCATAATCAAAGAAAGACCAAGAGAAGAGTTTGCTTATGAGTTACTCCTGAGCTCCCCTGTTTGTAAAAATCCACCAGCACCATCACAGGTTTCTTGCTAGGAATTCACGAAGTCCCAAAGGCCCATGCCATACCCCAGATTCTTAAGAGTCTTCTTGTGTAGGCGTACATGAGGTGCTCATAGCACTGATGGAGTCAACTGGATCTGCCTTGATTTTCCCCAAGGTCTCAAAAGCATTGGAAGTTGTCCTAATACTGAAATTCTACTTCCAAGGACAAACTGTTCATTCTTAGAGCCAAACCAAGGGAACATGTAGTTTATTTGTCAACATCCTTTTCTTCCTAATTAAATGTAAATGAGTTAATTTTTAAAAAAAAAAAAAAACAACCTATACTCCTAGATCAAAGGAAGATCTCTGTATTCTACAGAGTAACTTTTAAGAGCTTTTGACAAGATTTTGAGACTGAATACTAGTCAATGGAATGCGAAGGGGTTGTAAGAGATTAGATATTTCCAGAAGTAGGTTTCCAAATTGCCCTCCTGAGACACTGGAGGAAGAAAGGGTTTGTGGGTCAGTGTGTATGTACAGAACTACAGGCTGCACTATGCCCACCCTAGGACTCAGAGGGCATGTTACTGCAGGAAAAGCATCCCTGGCCTGCGCAGCAAAATCTAGTGAGTGCTGAACTGTAGTCAGGATACAGCGGTGGACCTGGAGTGATTCTTGCTCTCTCAGTACTCCAGTTGAAAGGAAATGAGATAATTATGCCATTCATTGGTAGGCTCTATTGATACCCAAAAGAAAAATACCAGGACAAGAAGGAAAAATCTCTGGAGTCAATGAAGACTGAAGAAGAAGGCTACTAGGAGTTAACTAGCTGCTAATAGGTTCATCCTGAAAACTTAGGAAGACGTATCTTGTTTTCCTGTCCTTGCCAGTAAGCACTCTTGGGAACCTCATTGGTGCTGTTCAGTATAGTAAAGAGTCAGGTCAGCAGAGATGAGTATTAGACTTAAAGCTTTGGGATTTAGTTACCATAAAATTTTAGGCATAGTAATCTTACCAAAAGCAATCTACAGATCCAGTGCAATGCCCATCAAAATCCCAGCAAAATTCTTCACAGACCTCCAAAGAACAGTACTCAACTTCATATATGGAAAAGGAAAAACCAAGGATAGCCAAAACAATCCTGTACAATAAAAGAACTTCTGGAGGCATCGCAATGTCTGACTTCAAACTCTACTACAGAGCCACAGTATGGAAAACAGCCTGGTATTGGCATAAAAACAGACAGGAGGACCAATGGAACTGAATAGAAGACCGGGATATCAATCCACACACCTTCGAACACCTGATTTTTGACAAAGAAGCAAAAAATATCAAATGGAAGAAAGAAAGCATATTTTACAAATAGTGCTGACATAACTGGATATCAACTTGTAGAAGAATGAAAATAGATCCATATCTATCACCATGCACAAAACTCAAGTCCAAATGGATCAAAGACCACACTGAACCTCATAGAAGAGAAAGTGGGAAGTACACTTGAATGCATTGACACAGGAGACCACTTTCTAAATATAACCCCGTAGCACAGACACTGAGAGAAAAAAAAATAATAAATGGGACCTCCTGAAACTGAAAAGCTTCTGTAGAGCAAAGGATATGGTCAACAAGACAAAATGAATAGGAAAAGATCTTCACCAACCCCACATCAGACAGAGGTCTGATTTCCAAAATATACAAAGAACTCAAGAAATTGGTCATCCAAAGAACAAATAATCTGGGCTGGAGAGATGGCTCAGAGGTCAAGAGGTCCTGAGTTCAATTCCCAACAACCTCATGGTGGCTTACAACCATGTATGAAGAAATCTGGTGCCCTCTTCTGGTGTGCAGGCATACATGCAGGTAGAATGCTATATACATAATAAATAAATAAATAAATCTTTACAAAAGAACAAATAATCCAATAAAAAAATAAGTACAGACCTAAACAGAACTCTCAAGGGAGGAATCTTAAAATGGCTGAAAAACACTTAAGGAAATGCTCAACATCCTTAGTCATCAGAGATATGCAAATCACAACAACTCTGAGATTCCATCTTACACCTGTAAGAATGGCCAAGATCAAAAACACTGATGACAACTTATGCTGGAGAGGCTGTGGGGTAAAGGGAACAATTCTGCATTGCTGGTGGGAATGCAAGCTGGTATAACCCTTTGGATGTCAGTGTGGCGATTTCTCAGAAAATTAGGAAACAACCTTCCTCAAGATCCAGCAGTACCACTTTTGGGTATATATCCAAAGGATGCTCAATCGTGCCACAAGGACATGTGCTCAACTATGTTCATAGTTGGTGTGGGAGAATTGTCTGTATTCTGTCAATCATGTTTTAAATAAATGCTGATTGGCCAGGCAGGAAGTTAGGTGGGTCAACCAGACAAGAAGTAGAGGGTGGGGCAAGGAGAACAGGAGGATTCTGGTAAGAAGGAAGCTCTTCCTGCTTCCCAGATGCCCAGATCACTGAAGAAGCAGGATGTGATCTGCACCGCTGAAAAAGGTACTGAGCCATGTGGCTAACATAGATAAGAATAATGGGTTAATATAAGTTATAAGAGCTAATACAAAGCCTGAGCTAATGGGCCAATTGGTTTATCATTAATATAGACTCTCTGTGTGAATTTCTTTGGGGCTGAACAGCTGTGGGAACTGGGCAGGATAGAAATCCCAACAAGCCCAGCCCTCATGTTACACACAGCAGCTTTGTTTGTCATAGCCAGAACCTGGAAACAATCTAACTGGCCCTCTACCGAAGAATGATAAGGAAAATGTGGTACATTTATACAATGGAGTACTACACAGCAGAAAAAAATGACATCTTGAATTTTGCAGGCAAACGGATGGAGCTAGAAAACATCATTTTGAGTGAGGTAACCCAGACCCAGAAAGATAATTATCATATGTACTCACTCATAAGGGGTTTTTAAACATAAAGCAAAGAAAACCAGCCTACAAATCACAATCCCAGTGAATCTAGACAACAATGAGGACCCTAAGAGAGACTTACATGGATCTAATCTACATGGGAAGTAGAGAAGGACAGGATCTTCTGAGTAAATTGGGAGCATGGGGACCTTGGGGGAGGGTTGAATGGGGAGGGGAGAGGCCGGGAGGGGAGCAGAGAAAAATGTAGAGCTCAATAAAAATCAATAAAAAAAATTTCAGGCATAGTAAGGATTCAGAGCTTAGACTCATTTTACTTCTCAGCAGTGACAGTAGTGCCCAGCACTCAACACAAACACTTGAAAACACTGAGTAGGTGAGTGGATGGTTAGATGCCAGATGGTGTGTAGACTCTCAGGACCTCAGCTGAACCTAGTCTCAAGTCAGGTCTTTCTTTTTCTTTCTTCTTCTTCTTTTTTTTAATCCAGAGTTGGTTTATGGGAAAGAGCCCTGTTTTTTTTTTTTCTCTTGTGATACATATATATCATGTGAGATTTCTTGTACTTTAAAAAAGTCTCAAAATTTCTCTTTTCTAAACAGAGAGCTGATAGAAGTTGGGTGTGAGGATAAAACCCTGTCTTTCAAAATGAATGGCTATATATCCAATGCAAACTACTCCGTGAAGAAGTGCGTTTTCCTGCTCTTCATCAACCGTAAGTGAGAAAGAGTGAAGTGTCTACAGAGAGAGGTTTATGGAACCTGTATATTGTTCCTGACTCACAGGTTAGATTACACAGGGAAATTCATGTCAGAGGTTAGCCCTATTCTATCTTAAGTCTGTGTCGTTGCCTGTCACAGTCTGGTTCATTACCTTGAGTTGTGTAGGCCAGAATGCCTTCCTCATGAGTCTGCATTACAGCCTTTACAAGCAGGCCCTACTCTGACCCTACGTCAGGGCTGCTTTTCCACATTGTACAGCAGAAAATCAAGACTCGAGTATAGGCATTGTAACTAAAAAGCTGAATCCTAAGACCCTTTTTCTTTTAAAGAATTAAATTTATGACACTCAGAATAATTCTAGAAATCAAGGAAGAAATGAAATTAGGTTGAATTAGTTCTTGTCTCTCTGATGACCTATTATTTACATGATTCTTACTAAGTAAGTGCAATTTG
Organism: Alexandromys fortis; assembly: GCF_014885135.2. Lineage (NCBI taxonomy): Eukaryota > Metazoa > Chordata > Mammalia > Rodentia > Cricetidae > Alexandromys > Alexandromys fortis. The sequence continues at coordinate 11,429,521 of NW_026067915.1, read as the reverse complement.
AGTTTTGGATTTGTGTAGCTTAGTTGTATATAGCAAGTGTTGGATGGTGCTAGAATAACACTGCCTCCCAAGCCCCAGAAGTTTGAACTTAGCTTCTGTTCAGATGCAAGAAGCATCTTTCCATGCATTGGATTTTCATATTCTTATATTCAAAGTTCTTTTTTTTTAAAGCAAAATTGGAGTTTACTAAGAATCAGGTGTTAATACAGATTTAAGATAGGTATTGAAGGAATGAGAGAGGAAGAATTAAAAAGAGGATAGTACACATCTAAGACAAGGGTATAGGCTTTTAAAATAAGTTTATTTTAGATTTATTTATTTTGAGTATGTGAATGTTTTCCCTCCATGTATGTTTGTATAATATATATACCTGATGCCTTGGAGGTAAGAACTGACCAGATCTCCTGAACCTGGAGTTAGGTGAACCACCATGTGGGTGCTGAGAATTAACCTGATCCCTCTACGAGAGCAACACATGCTCTTAACTGCTGAGCCCCTCTCTAGCATCCAAATCATGTGTGTTTTACAAGAGTTGTTTAGGGCAGTCCAGGAGGAGTAGGAGAGGCCAACCACTGTTAGACAGCTTCTGTTAAGGTGTTTCTCTTAGGAGACATTGTCCCTTCCCTACCAAGAAGTATTAAGCCTGCTAATCAGGCTTAATTCCACATGTAAGGTTTGGGAATGACACCTTTATCTGTTTTGTTCTAAACATAAGAATCACAGCACGGAGGACAGTGTGAAGGCTCAGCTGGTATAGGCACTTGTCAACAAGCCTGATGACCTGCGTTTGGGTCCCAGGACCCACATGGTGGCATGAGAGAACTGACTCCTCAAGTTGTCCTCTGTTTTAGTTAGGGTTTCTATTTCTGTGACCAGACAACATGACGACAGCAAGTCTTGGGAAGGAGAACGTTTAATTGGAGCTGGTTTATAGTTTCAGAGGCTTAGTCCATTGTCGTCATGGTGAGAATGGCAGCATGAAGCAGACATGGATCTAGAGAAGGAGCTGAGAGATCTACACCTGGATCCTCAGGCAACAGAAGGAGACTGTGACACAGTGGGCAAAGCTTGAGCACAGGAGGCCTCAAAGCCCACCTCCACAGTGACACACTTCCTCCAACAAAGCTACACCTCCTAATAGTTCCATTCCCTATAGGCCAAGCATTCGTAAACATGAGTTTATGAGGGCCATACCTATTCAAACCACTGCATCCTCTGACCTCCACATGTACCCCTGCCGCTCCTCCCCTCAAAGTAAATCAGCAGTTAAAAAAAAAAAATCAGACATAACTGTTCTGATTACACATGTTGACTGCGGAGCTGACAAACAAAAGTCAGTTAAGTGTCATTTGACTGCCCTTTTCTTGTTTCTGATTGGCCCATGTACCATAGTCTGCGTTAACACTGGTCAATTTGTTCATTATGGCAAAAAGAGGCAGGTTTTTGTCCTACTGTATATTCTCACTTAGGGAACAGAAGCAAAGGTCACTGTGATAGCCAGCCTCACTTTCAGAGACCTTAGCAGATTGCTCCATCTGTCTTGTCAGGTACACCACCAGGCTTGTGTGATCACTAAAAGAATTTAATAGTCTCCTTGTTGATAAAGCCATCACTATTCTTGGAAATAAAAAGATGTGGCATATCCTTGGCTGCCAGTTCACAGGACAACAGTTCATTAAGCTATCCTTTAAAATCTGTCTCAGGAGAAAGGAGAGCTAGATTTTTCTGAAATAGTTCTTTCTCTCTCTTGTGCTGTTGAATATTTGTTTAATGATACAAAGATGCGTTGGGTTTTTTTTTTTTTGTTTGTTTGTTTGTTTGTTTGTTTTTCGAGGCAGGGTTTCTCTGTAGCTTTGGAGCCTGTCCTGGAACTAGCTCTTGTAGACTAGGCTGGCCTAGAACTCACAGAGGTCGACCTGCCTCTGCCTCTTGAATGCTGTTGGGATTAAAGGTGTGCGCCACCACCGCCCGGCTGCGTTGTATTTGTTGAACTTTGTAAAACTGTGTTACTGTGCCTGTCTAAAATCCCTGGTTAGTCTAATAAAGAACTGAATGGCCAAGAAGTAGGCAGGAGAGAGAAGTTGGCAGGGCTGGTGGACAGAGAGATAGATAGGAGGAGAAATCTAGGGAAGAGAGAGCAAGGAATGAGAAAAGAAGAAAAGGACACCAGGGGCCACACAATCAGCCACAGAGTAAGAAGGAAACAAGAAAGGTAAAAAGCCCAGAGGCAAAACATATTTATAGAGAAACAGAGTAACTTAAGTTAGAAAAGCCCCTAGAAACAAGCCAAGCTAAGGCCAGGCGTTTCTTAATAAGAATACGTCTCTGTGTGTTTATGTGGGAGCGGGGTGGAGGGTCCCCCTAAAGAGTAAAACAGCCAACTATGAAGCCTGCTATTGGAACCCCTTGGGCAGAGTTGGCTGTTGTCTCCTCTGACGGGTGTCACACACACACCTCTGTCGTAGTGCTGCACACTAGGCTGGAGTGAGTCGTTCACCACGGTATCTCAGCACTTGGCATGTGTGATGGGTAGCTTTGTCTTTGTGAACCGAAATATCCAAGGGCTGCTGAGGTCCAGAGACAGCGAAGTTAATATACAGGAGCTGATGGGAGGGGGTGATGAGGCAGAATTGGACACCCTCTAATCTCTGCTGCTTGAGTGGGAGGAAGAGCCCCAACCATGTAGTGAGATGGTTAAAGTGGTAACAGATAAAGGGGTGATTGTTCCTGGGCATCTGATAAGGCTATCATTCCCCAGGTGTTCTTCCCAAGGTGACTTCATGACCATGTGAGTAAGCACCTGTGACCTCGTCCTGAAGGACAGTTTTGAACTGGGTACTTGCTTTTTTTGTTTTTCAGACCGGCTGGTAGAATCAGCTGCCTTGAGAAAAGCCATAGAAACTGTATATGCAGCATATTTGCCCAAAAACACGCACCCATTCCTGTACCTCAGGTAATGCAGCATCAGACTCCTCGGTGCCCTCCATGAAAGAGATTGCCTAGCAGTGTTCAGCCAGGGCAGATTCTGGGCACTGCTGGTGTAAGGATGCTCTGTCCCTCCCTACAGGAAAATGGTCCTCTTCTCACTCAGGGACTCTGCGGTTCCTCCTGCTGGGGTCATGAAACAGCATCCTCCCTGCCCTGTGGGGAGTCTTTAAACATTTTTAAAGATTTTATTTGTTTATTTAATTGAGAGGAGAGACAAAGTGAACAAGCAAGCATGGGACATGGAACACATGTGGAAGTCAGAAGGCATATTCGTGGGGTCAGTTTTCCTCTTTTATCTTTATGTGGATTGTGGTTGGTGAGCCTGCATGGTAACCGTCTTTACATACCTGCCTTCCTGTAGAGTTCTTGTCTTTATTTTGGCAGATCCCAGTGACTTAAGTTGGTAGTCATGTTTCAGTTATCACTCATAGTTTAGGACTTGCCTTATTCAGATCAAACCCCATAGTGCAAAAGGGAGGGAGGGAGGGAGGAAGAAGTCAGGGTCTCTTCTTTGTTTCTTGTTCTGCTTGTCTGAAAAGCCTCTCAAAACCAGCATGAAGAGTGACCATTCTCTTTGCAACAAGGCTACTCAAGGGCCCAGCTTGTACTGACATCTTTCAGGTTTGAAACCTTAGCCTTCTTGACAGAAACTATGTTGCAAGTTTATTCTCAGCTAAACCTTCAGGAACAGACCTATAAATCCAGTGTTTTGGAGAATTTCAAGTTCCAGACCAGTATAGCAAGAATCTATCTGAAAAACACTTTTTTTGTTCTGATCTCACTGAAATGAGAGGAAGTTTACTGTCTGAACCACGGTTCAGAATGGCTTTAGGTGAGGTCAGGCATGCTCAGGGTATTGTGGCCATAGGCTAAAGTAGATTTTAGATGTAATGTGCCATTGCATGTTTCCTTGCTAGGAATAAATCTGTAATGTCATCGGCTGTTCTGTCTTTGATCTAAACAGGAGATAGAAATCATGCAACAGAACAAGGAAAGTAATGGAAAATTTGCCTACTGAATTCAAATTGGAGTTGAGTAGTGAGATATGAGTGGCAGGAAGAGCAGGTGCAGAGAGCAGCCATCCCAAGACTGTGGGGTTAACAGAGCCTCTTGCCTTCCATCACTCAGTGAAGGACTGACTGTGGCTTGCCATGCTGGGGAGAAGTGGGTGAGGCAGATCTCTGCACTCAGGACCTGCTATGGGGTGTACTGCCCACAAGAAGAAATGACTTGCCATTGGTTTTGTGTACAAGAGGTGTGGCATGTTTGCTCCCAAAACTGACTTAGGAAACCCTCCTGTCATCCTTGTAGTAGCCTCTGCTGACAGGGCTTCATATCACAAAACTCCATTATCAGTAAGCCCTGAAAGATGGACTTGGAGCAGGGGAAAGACCTCTTGAGTTGACTAGCAAATTCTTCTGTGTCTTTTTTTTCCCCCCTGAAAAGTGAGGAGGAACTGTTTGATAGTCAGCCTATCTTTAGAGCTGAGAAAACATGCAGGGAAGTTAGGCACTTGCCTGGGGTCACAATCCAGCAGCAGTTTTAGAGTGCTGATGGCTGACCTGTAATAACCTCCATATACATGGGTGGTGCCTTATATAGACTTCATTCCCACTGTAAGTCTGTGCAACGAAGAGAGCCGTTGTGTCCACCCTGGAAGCTGCACGGCCCCTCGGTATCAGAGATGGCACTCGGTCTCTCTGACTTGATCTTCAGGTTTGAGGCCATGTGATTGGGCCTCTCCACATTGTCTAGTCTTCCTGTAGATTTTCCCCATCATTTGGTTTCTCTCTTCTTTTTTCATGCCAGTTTGGAAATCAGTCCCCAGAATGTAGATGTCAATGTGCACCCCACCAAGCATGAAGTTCACTTTCTGCATGAGGAGAGTATCCTGGAGCGTGTGCAACAGCACATTGAGGGCAAGTTGTTGGGGTCCAATTCGTCCAGGATGTATTTCACCCAGGTGAGAGCATCTACCTCCACAGTCTCTCTGGGCCTCTGCTGCTTTAAAGGGTGCTCCATATCATGAAAACTCGGGTTTTTTTTTGTTATAATTTCGAATTGTCTTTGTGTTGCGTTGATAGTTTTCTTAAAGGTAACATTTTCTTCAGGAATTTATGTGTGTGTGTTCTATGCATATGTGTGCCAGTCATACATCCATACTTGTATGCTGAGGTCAGAGCAGGATGTTGATTTTTTTTTAATACCTCTTTATTGCCTTGAGAATGGCTTTCCCCGAACTGATGCTCTCTGAGTGAGGGTGAATGGCAAGTGGGCTCTCAGGATCTGCCTGTCTCTGCCCCAATGACTGGGTAATAGATGCTTGTAGCCAGACCAGACTTTACTTGAGTGCTGGGCATTTGAATCGGGGGCTCATGCTTGCACAGCAGATGTTCCTACCATGGAGCCGTTCTCCTAGCCCCTTTCTGCACTGTGAGTGTCTTCCACACTTTTGAATGGAGCTGTTACTTTGTTTTAATTTTTATTCATATTTCTAAGCAGAGTTAAAATTAAATAGTACATATATCTGTTATCCATCATCAGCATTTTGCCCTGCTGGTTTTAGTTATTCCTGTCTTCCTTAGGAAAAAGTAAATCTGAAAGCACATTTTAGACATTTATTTCTTCCTTAATACTTTATCATACATCTAAAATTTTCTTGCATAACTATAATAAAATACTATACCTAAAAAAGTTAGTAACAGTAACATCATTTATATTCAGTGTATGTATCATCTATATTCAAATGTTTTAATTATCAAGAGAGTGTTGATTACCAGCCTTGTTCAAATCTGTATCTAGTGATGTTCCAGTCATAATATAATATTTCTGTTGTTACATTTTTAAATCTGTTAGGTTCTCTCTCTCTCTCTCTCTCTCTCTCTCTCTCTCTCTCTCTCTCTCTCTCTTTGTGTGTGTGTGTATTTATTTTTATTTGGGGGGAAACAAGGTTTCATAGCCCAGGTTGGCCTTAAATTTGCTTGTAGCTGAGAAACCTTGAACTAATGATCCTCCTGCCTCTGCCTCCCAAGACCTGGGACTTCAGAAGTGTGCCACCAGCCTGTCTTTAAGTCCTTTAAGTCCCTGTGAATTAAGTAAACCCACTCCCTTTCATTTCTCTGTGGGGAGTTGTACACCTGTACTCTGGCGAGCATGTGGAAATCAGAAGGTGACTTTTCAGGGGTCAGTCCTCTCCTTCTAGCATGTGGCTTCCAGGAGTTAACTCAGGTTGTCACGCTTGGCAACAAGCCCTGTCACCCACTGAGCCATCTTGCCAGCCCTGGCTTCTCCTTTTTAAACTTGCTATTCTCATTGACGTCTCTAGGTTTCCTGTAGCATAATTTGTACATTTGGTTTGGCAGATTGTTTCTTTGTGGCGCTAGTTAACTCTCTTGGATCCCTCTGAATTGCCTTTGAGTTGGGAATCTAGAGACATAACTATATTCAGACACAAGACGTTCTTTTTTAATTAATTTATTTTTATTTTATGTGGATTGGTGTTTTTCCTGCAAGTATGTCTGTGTGAGGGTGTCAGATCCCCTAGAACTGTAGTTACAGACAGTTGTGAGCTGCTATGTGGGTGCTGGGAATTGAACCCGGGTCCTCTGGAAGAGAAGTCAGTGCTTTTAACCACTGAGCCATCTCTCAGTCCTTCAAAACCATCCTAGAATCTATTTACTTGTAAATTTTGTTCATTCTAGTTTGATCCCTCAAAAAAAAATTCAAATCTTTAAATCTTAGTTTTCCATACTGCCAGTGACTGTCTCTCGCAGTTCTGTAAATTCTCGTGCTCCATAGAATTTAGCATTGAGGTATTTTTCCCCATGTCCTGCTCAGTGATGTTAAGGACATTCACATTGCTGATCTGGCTTGGAACATCCTGAAACAATCAGTTTGCCAAATGACTGTCAGCCCTGCCTTCCCATTCATTTGACACCAGTAATTCTTCATCTGAAGATGTCCTTTGTTGGGTCCATTCGTGTGTCCATCTTCCTCTTTTTGGTGGTGTGTAATTAAAATAGACATGCCATACATATAAATTGCTGGCATGCTTCTGCTGTGAGTGTATGGGATGGGACTGAGGCTTTCCTGTGGGAACCAGCTGGGCTGTGGGGTGAAACCCATGCTGGCTGCATCAGAATCATCCTCAGGGCTTTGTCCCTCTCTTTCTCTCCCATGTTTAAACTGTGAACATCAAGATGCCAGGAGAATCTGTTGAACACTTTGCATTCCTCTTGGGCAAGCCATAAACATGTCACCCTCCATCACAGTGAGTCTTAGAGTTCAGTCACAGTAGGACGGCTGTTTAGTAACTAGAATCTGGGACCTGGGGCTCCCTGCTTCTGAGAGTCATTGAGTTTTAGACTTCAGTTAGGCTTCAGTGTGTTTACAAGTGGAATTCTGAGGACATAGTTTAGTGGTAGAGTTCAGCAGGTGAGAGGCCTGGGGTCAGTCCCTGATAAAGAAATTTATAAAAGAAAAAACAAAACAGTAGGATGCTAGTTGCCAGGGCCTGGGATGAGGGGAAATGGAAGCCGAGTCTGGAAATGGATACACAGCTGTGTGAATATACTCACTGCCATGGTGTTCTAGCTTAAAAATAGGTTAAAATGGTATGTTGTATGCTGTGTGTTTTTACCATAAAAAATAAAAGAGGATCTTTCAATAAGTAAAAAAACAGACAAGCTATAAAAACTTTTCAGTTTTCATTTCAACATCATTTTAAGATTATAAGAACTTTGCTTGATTTTTTTAAATTTCATGCCTATGAACATTTTATACTCCTTTAATAAATTTGCTTCTGTACTAATATCTATGGTATGACTCCTTCTGGCTCTGATGTCTCCACCCGCTACTGCTGGGGGTTTGCACACTTATGTACTAAAGTCTGTCCTCCTTCTGTTCTGTCTTCTCTTTTGAAACAGACCTTGCTTCCAGGGCTTGCTGGACCCTCTGGGGAGGTGGTTAAGCCCACAACAGGTGTGGCGTCCTCATCTGCCAGTGGAAGTGCTGACAAGGTCTATGCTCACCAGATGGTCCGCACAGATTCCCGGGACCAGAAGCTCGATGCCTTTTTACAGCCTGTGAGCGGGGCTCTGCCCAGCCAGCCCCAGGACCCTGTCCAAGGGGACAGGACAGAGGGCTCTCCTGAAGATGCCATGCAGAGAGATGAGGAGATGGTTGAGCTTCCAGCCCCTGCTGACGCAGCTGCCATGAGTCAGAACTTGGAGAGGGACGCAGTACAAGAGGTTTCAGAAGAGGCACAGAAAGCAGCACCCACTTGCAGTCCAGGCAACCCCAGGTGTGGCCCCTTTTTCCTCACTAAAGTTGTCTTCCAGCAGGGTCTCCACAAGCAGACTGGGACAGGGCTGTGGCCTTGTATTCTGTCTGCATTTGACAGTGGCTCACATGGTTTCCTGTGAGAGTTCTTAAACGTCCATGGTTTTATGTGTTAGTAACGCATCGGAAAGAGCACAGGTGCAGCTTTATTTTTAATAAAGCATTTTGACAAACCCTTGACACCCGATGTGACTGGAGAGAAAAGCCTAAACCGGCTCCTCCATCCTCGCCACAGCTGCTGGTGCTCCTCTCAGAAGCCGCCCAGTTACAGAATTCCCTGAAGTGTGAGCCCATGGAAGTTCCCAGATACTGATCCCACTGAGCCTATGAGGTAGTGACCTAGTGCTCAATTCAGAATCACTTCCCGAGGTGCATGCTCTTCTAGAGGCACTATCGGGAACTCTGGCGCTGAAGTGAGCGTTGCACTCAGACGTACTGCTGAACTCCACTTTGTTCATTCCTGCATTGTCCTGCCAAGACAGCTAGCTTTTCCAGAGAATAAAATGATGCAGGTATTTTCCAAGCATGGATACTTTGTATGTATTATCTTATTTAATGTTCTTACCCTGCCAAAGAAATAATTCCACTTGTTTATTGTTTGGGGAACTAAGTGTTATTTATCATAGAGCAGTCAGAAAATGTTAAAGCAAAATTAGGGTTCTGTTCCTCCTGCTGAAAGCCTTCCCAGGGCTTCCCATTGCAGGCAGGATGACAGCCTAACCCTCATTTGCTGGCTTGCCCCTCCTCCTCCTCCTCGCAGTACTGTCGCCCATGATTCTTGTGACTGTCCTGGACCAGCTGAGCTTAGATCCTTCCACTGCCCTTGGTGTTCCTCAACCTGGAACTCTGGGTCTTGTCACTCATATCTCAGTTCACATGTCACCTTTTCCCAAAGGCACTCTGTCTTAGTTACTTTTCTGTTGGTATGAAGAGACACCATGACTTACTTATAATTCAGAGGGTTAGTCCATGATCATTATAGCAGGAAACATGGCAGTAGGCAGGCAGCAGGCAGTAGCTGAGAGTTTATTCCCATCTACAAGTTGGAGATGAAGTGAGAGAGACTGGGCCTGAGTGGGCTTTGAAACCTCAGAGCCCAGCCCCAGTGACACACCTCTTCCAATAAGGCCATATCTCTCAATCTTCCCAAACAAGTCTACCAACTGGAGACCAGGTATTCAAATATCTGAGCCTATGGGGTCATTCTCACTCAAACCACCACATTGTCCATTCAGACAAAAAGATCTGTTTCCTCTTACATCCTATCAGTCTGTTATGTGACCCTGACCTTGTACTTTCTTACTACCATCCACTACTACTAAAACTTTCCTTAGACTAGAAAGAAGGTTCAGGAGTTAAGAGCACTGGCTATTCTTATAGATGACCCAGTTTATGGATGACCCATGATTCTTAGCACCTAGAACATCTACCATGTCATAGGTGTCTGTAGCTCCACTCCCAGGGAATCCAGTGCCCTCTCTGACCTCTATAGGCATCAAGAATTTATCTGGTGTACAGACATACATGCAGACAAAACAGCCATAAACATAAAATAGCTTTTTAGTTAAGCATTTAAAATTGGACTTTAAAAGTCTTTTCTGTTGCTAACTTTCCCACTAGAAAGCGAGCATGAGGGCTTCCCCTAAGAGTGCGCTCACTGCTCTGTGCAGCTGGTGCAGGTCAGTGTCACGTGGGCAGACAGACGGATGTATCTTGGAATCATGAATGAGTGGGGCTTGGCAAGGCCAGTTTACTTGCTGAAGGCCCTTGAGATCTGAGGGTTGTCAGAGAAGTAGCGTGACACAGGACAGCCGCTGACCTGCCACGGCACAGAGAAGCTGCTCCTTTCTCTGAAGTTCAGCACATACACTGAGTTAAAGAATAAAATGGAGCTGGACAGTGGTGGTGCGTGCCTCAAGAGGCAGGAGGATCTCTGAGTTCGAGGATGGCCAGGGCGCCACAGAGAAACCCTATCTCGGGAAACTAAAAATAAATGAACTGGAAGGATGATGACCTGCCAGTTCTTCCCTTTCACTGCAGAAAGAGGCACCGGGACGATTCTGATGTGGAGATGATGGAAGATGACTCCCGGAAGGAAATGACAGCGGCGTGTTACCCCCGGAGGAGGATCATTAACCTCACCAGTGTTTTGAGTCTCCAGGAAGAAATTAACGAGCGAGGCCATGAGAGTACGTAAGTGCTGAGATCTGTGTGGCTCTCGGGGTTTTGGAAATGCAGAGAGCTCATGCTGTCAGGTACTGCCATGAGCTGCTTGGACAGGCTGTTTTCCTTCCACAGGACAGTTCTCAAGGGGAAGAGGAGGGCTTTAAGCAGGATTAACTGGCATTCCTAGTAACGAAAGGGATTAGCACAGTGGTCATTGCAATTGTTTCTACTTTGTTTCTGCTTTTACTAAAAGCAGCATCGTGAATGAGCAGCAAAGTACTTATCCTGTCAGATGCCGTGTGCTTGGGTGAGAGTTGACAGGTCACACCGCTGGAGTTCACCCTGTGCTTGGGTGAGAGTTGACAGGTCACACCGCTGGAGTTCATCCTGTGCTTGGGTGAGAGTTGACAGGTCACGCCGCTGGAGTTCATCCTGAGCTTAGGTGAGAGTTGACAGGTCACGCCGCTGGAGTTCACCCTGTGCTTGGGTGAGAGTTGACAGGTCACACCGCTGGAGTTCATCCTGAGCTTAGGTGAGAGTTGACAGGTCACGCCGCTGGAGTTCATCCTGAGCTTAGGTGAGAGTTGACAGGTCACGCCGCTGGAGTTCACCCTGTGCTTAGGTGAGAGTTGACAGGTCACGCCGCTGGAGTTCACCCTAAACTCCATTTCAACCATGAGACCTCACACTGACTAAGCTGTTCTGTGCCTCAGAATATGAGATTGATTTATCCTAGAATATCACCGACTGATTAGAAATAACCAGTAAGACACTTGTTAAGAAGATGGGTATTTTTATAGCCTGAAGGCCGATAAGTCCCTGTTACCCTCATAAATAGCTTTTGAGAGTAGTTGAGTACCAGACTTCATCCTGGTCTCTGTTACTAGAAAAGAAGCCAAAAGGTTTTAGAAGTGAGTAGATGGAGTCCATAATTAGATGTGTAAGGAGAATGATGACCCTTTTAGCCACGCTGCCCCCGAAGCCTTGTTGCACCTGTGAGGAACTGCTGTTCCAAATGTGAGTATTGCGCAGGCTCCAAGCAGCAGCTCTGTGCTTGAGTTTGTCAACTAACTGTGACCTTTCTGTTTTCATCTGTTGTAAATAAATCCTAAGGGCCTGCAAGATGGCTCCTTGGGTAAAAGCACCAGACTTAATCTGACTTTGATACTTGGGACCCACATGGTTGAAGAGAAAACCAACTCCTCTCCTGAAAGTTGTCCTCTGACCTCCACGTATGTGCTGTGATGCATGCATGACCACCCCACACACAAATAAATGAAGAAAGACATGAAAACAAATCAATTTCAGGATTATAAATTATGTAATATAAATTATGATCATCTGCATTGTTACTTTGTATTTTGTTTTGTTTTGAGTTAGTTTCACCATTTTGTTCAGGCCTAGAACTCAGTTTGTAACCCACACTAATCTCAGTTCTGCTTCTGCCTACGAGGTCCTAGATTATAGGCATCTGCCACCACATTGGCCTCCTGGATTACTTTTTGAAAAGATCATATAGCTCAGGAGGAAGTTAGCACCATTCCCACTAACCCTGAACCCTCTGAAGTAGCCGCTGAGTCGGCCTCTTCCATTTAGTATGAGCCAACACAGGAAGGCCTGAACTTTCCTTTCATACATTGCTCCATGTCTGTCTGTCTGTCTGTCTCCTCCACCCTACGCTTCTCTTGTGCTGTCCGTGTTACATGTGATGCAAATCTTCCTGTGACTAGGCTCCTGCCCGTTGTGCGTGTTGCCAGTTGGCTCCTGATTTCCGTTTCCATGAAATGTGCTGTGGTTGCGCTTTCCTGTGTGTTACTTTCCCAGCTGGGAGCTTAAAGCAGTTTTAAATCACGTAAGAAGGGCAGGCCGCTGCATGGCTTCTTCAGCACTCCTCACAGTTGTTTGTAGGTACTCTCCCTCAGTCTTGGAGGTCAGTAAAGATCATTTCAGTGATGTTTTTGACAAATAAACTGTTCAGTACAGGGTAAAGTCAGCCTATATCAAGTGGTCAGATTTTTTAGTCTTGCTGAGGCCAAGATGATGACTCTAAGTGACCTAAAAATATACATATCCACGCATGCTAACTTAATGCTCAGATAGTCTTTGGAGAGGGCACATGCCTCCACCTCCTCTAATAGAGAGGATGAAGAGATGAGGAAAGGAAAAATGTTACATGGAATATCTGAACAGTTTAAAACTGTCCTTGCATTTAGTCCCTACCATTGTCAAAACAGAGGCAGGAGAACCACTTCAGCCTAGGAATTCAAGGCTAACCTGGACAACACAGTAGGACTTCATGTCTAAAACAAAATAAAGCACAGCAAAGATGAACAGCCAAGCATAGTGAGTTGGCACTGGCAATGGCCTTTGTGGGTAGGCTCACTTAATATTTATTTATTTATTTTGGTTTTTTTTCAAGACAGGGTTTCTCTGTAGCTTTGGAGCCTTTCCTGGAACTAGTTCTTGTAGACCAGGCTGGCCTCGAACTCACCTGCCTCTTCACTTAGTATTTAAATGGAAAGTTGGATCCTTGCATTGTTCTTTGGTAAACAGTCAGTCTTGGATCAGATGCTGACACTATTGACCTAGGGTCACAGGTGGGCCACAGATCAGCTAATTATTTGTAACATGATATAAGTTAATTACTTTGTGCAGTGGGTTGCACCATATGTGGAGTGGTAGATGAGATGCATGGGGTTGCACAGATTGTTTAATGAACCTTGCTGTTTTATCAGGCAGAATGAAAGAAACCCTGTGCGCCAGAGAAGGGCAAATAAACAGTATCCCACCTCACCTGCTGATACCTGAGAGGCGAGGCTTCGGCGTTAGGATTCTCCTTAGCTTAGCTTTATCTGTTGATGCTGAGAATGTGTTAAGACCCACGGTCTCAGATTTGAAGTAGGGTGTATGGTTTAGCTCTGATATAAAAGAAGGATTTTATCTATTTTGTCTTTGCATAATGGAGGAAAAACTATAGAGAAGCTTTCTATGGCTAGAGGAGCATTTTGGATGGGGTAAAATACAGGTCCTTAAGTTCTGTGAAAAGGCCATGTGCTGAGCCAGCTGACATGGATTCCGCCTTCCTGCTGACTGGGTCACACTTAAGTGGTTGGAGATGGTTTGAGAGGCTATGAGTATTCCTCTTAGGAACTCTGTGGCCTCCTTTCAAGGGATTACATTGCTCTTTCTCCTTCAGTAGCTTATTAGTCTAGATTATTTGATGTTCTCCAGCTTTAAAAGTAATCATTTCCACCTACATAGAACATCCTGTAAACATACGGAGTTCCCAGTGGAACAGGGTAGGAGATGTGTGTGTCTGGGGGTCGGGGTGGGGTGCTTATCCCATTACATGAAGAAAGTAAGCTTCTTTATGGGGCATAATTGTAGAACCTACAGAACAGTGAACACTCACAGATATATCAACAACAGCTATGACTAAAACAGTGAACACTCACAGATATATCAGCAACAGCTGTGACAAAACAGTAAAAACTGTTTTGTATAGGAGGTCCTTCTGTATTTGTGTTGCTTTCGTTGGTTATTAAAGAAACTGCCTTGGCCTAGTTGATAGGGCGGAACTCAGATAGGCAGGGAAGACAGAACAGAATTCTGGGAGGAAGAAAGCAGAGACAGGCAGACACCATGAATCTCTGGCCTGAGACAGATGTAGGTTAGAATCTTGCTGGTAAGCCACAGTCACACAGTGATACACAGATTTAATAGAAATGGGTTAATCAAGATGTGAGAGTTAACCAATAAGAGGCTAGAGCTAATGGGCCAGGCAGTAATTTAATTAATACAATTTCTGTGTGGTTATTTTGGGTATAAGCTAGCTGGGTGGCCGGGAAGACAAGCATCCCGCTGGCTGGGTGTAAGCCAGTCTGGGACTAGACGCAGCCCGCTTCTTACAACAAACACTCACAGATACATCAATAACAGCTGTGACAAGTTGAATTCATTCTCTCAAATTCACTTTTATTTTTTAAAACTCCAGGTTGACAATTGTTTTTCCTTGGTGTATTGTAGGTCTCCTTTTTTCTGATTTCTACTGTTGAAAATTCAGCCATGAATCAAATATTTAATACCCATGGTAATCTCCCTTTTCTTCCTGAGTGTATGTAAGCACTCTTTAGTTCTCACTCCCCAGCAGCCCTTGCATATAGTTGGGAGTATTGAGGGAGGTGATGTTGTTTGGTTTGGGGGTTTATTTGCATTTCCTAGAACTGGGGCTTGACATTTCTCCTCTCTCTGGGATACCATTGAGTGTTTCAGATATTAACTCCACTCCCCCCCCCCCCCCCCCTTTAGACTTAAGTTTTGTTTTTCTCATTGCTGCTTAAGCTGCCCTCACATCTTCTCTTTGCCTCTCTGGACTGTGTTGTGAGAATCTCTTTAGGTCCACTGACATTGTGTGATCTGTTGCCTGCCTTTGTCTCAGCGTAATCATTTTCAGGGTTCTGAAGTGCTGCTGGGTTCTTCCCAGTTCCCTGGATATTTGCGGTTGTGTCCTGCAGCTGGGTGAGAGCTTCATTCTTGAGGGTGTGAGTGCATTCGTGTTCTCTGCTAGTGTTTCAGTCTCCAGGTCTGCTGTGCTTGTTTAAGATTCTGAAACTTGGTTCCCTGCTTCTCTTTTATAATATATATCACACTCCACACACACACAGAGCTGCTAGTTACTCAGACTTTTTTTGGGGATTACTTGAAGCCTGTTATTAGTTTAAACCAATATCTCCATTTGGGTTCTCAGACAGTCTGTCATCATTGCTGCCTATAAAAACATGTGAGGATGAGATTATGGCTGTACACTCTGGTTGTCAGGGGTTTTGTTTTGGTTGGTTTTTTTTTCTTTTTCTTTACTGCTAACACAAAAGGCATCAGGTGGTTGGAGAATGGACACAGGTATCGCTTCCCTTTGTGTGCAGGGTGCAGATCTAAGAATTCCAGCTCCAGCTATGGACTAATGTTAGTTTGTCAGACTCCCGATTTCAAACCATTCTTTTTTAAAATAATTCATTTTTATTTTATGTGCATTGATGTGTTTTGTCTGCATGTATGTCTGTGTGAGGGTCAGATCTTGGAGTTGCAGACAGTTGTGAGTTTCCATGTGGTTCTGGGAACTGAGCCAGGGTCCTCTGGAAGAGCAATCAGTGCTCCTAACCACTGAGCTATCTCTCCAGCCCCTTCAAACCGTTCTTATCTGTTCTCCTTTTCACACTGTTAGAGCCCATGAAAGCTGAAGGTTCCAGTTCTGGAGGAGCCTTTCACTCCTCCTTCATTCCTTAATCTTTTAGCAGCTCCTCCATACATCTTTAGAGGCAAATTGTATGGTTTCTTACAGCAGGAGACCTAGTTGAGCCATCTTTGCTTGTGTGGGCCTTAGGGTGTGAAGAGCTGTTCAAAAGGATTCCATTACTTACATGGTTTCTGTTTTGTGTTCTAGCTCTCCGGGAGATGCTCCGAAACCATTCCTTTGTGGGCTGTGTGAATCCTCAGTGGGCCTTGGCACAGCACCAGACCAAGCTATACCTCCTCAATACTACCAAACTCAGGTAAATCTAGTGAAAGCACCAAAACCACCAGAAGAGTAGTCTCTGGGGACAGGCACCAGTGCTGGGTGGGGGTGGGGAGCAGGTAAAATGACTGAAAAGGATAGATAGATAGATAGATAGATAGATAGATAGATAGATAGATAGGTAGATAGATAGATAGATAGATAAATAGATAGATGATAGATAGATAGATAGATAGATAGATAGATAGATATGGCCTTGAGAGACACAGACGTGAATGCAGATCCAGGGTCGACGTTTTCCATTTCCATGTTGGGAATTGTCTTTTCCATACGGTGTCTCTTGTGTCTTGACCTATAGATTAGACTAGTAAAACTGAATGTCACTGGTATTTTGTAGGGAGAAATGGCTAGAGATGCCCATCCTTGGGCCCAGCACTCAGTAGACATTGGCTAAAAACCAGGTGTTTAGGGCTTTGTGCTGTTAGAGATCTGGTGTCTCTTAGGTGCAACAGGGAGGCAAGAGAAGGAAGCCCACGCCTCTTGGCGCTGGGGATTCAACACAGGCTTGTATTCAAGCCACCAGTCACTACATAGCAAAGGCAATCCAGTAGTGCCATTAGCCTTATTCACACCTGGTGACATTCTTATTGTTTCCAGGGACTTTAGAATCCATTGCTCTAGAGCCTGTGTAAGTGTATTCTCAAATAGGTGATGTCTATGGGAGGACGCTGCTGCCTGTGTCTGCTGGGCATCACTTATCTACTCCAGGACCCCATTCTAAGCCTTTCTGTGACCTCAGTGCTTCCTGTCTTAACAAGTGGAGCAGACACTGCACTGCATTACATGGTGCATGAGCTAAAAGGCTATTTGCCTTCTCTGATCTAGAAACAGCCCCAATCTCAAAGCTCCCTCCCAGCACAGGTACCTTTTCCAGAATTCAGGGTCATTCATCTTGGGTTGGAGTCTTTTTGGCATAGTGCTAAGTTTCACTGCTCTTTGACTTGTTTGATGTGTTAGCTTCTTTTCTCATTTCTGTGACCAAACACATAGCGAGAGACAACATAAGGGAAGATAAGTTTATCTGGGCTGCATTTTGATGCAGTCTCCCATGGTGGGGAAGGTGTTGTAGTGAGACCTGCTCCTGGCTGCCACAACAAGAGTGTGAGACAGCTGGGCACATGACCTCAGCAGTCCAGAAACAGCGTCCTTACAGCCTTGGTCTGCCAGCTGCACCCCATGTTGGAGTGCCATGAGCTGGGCTATGGGGAACTCTTCGCTCCCTGCTTTGGCTTTTCTAGCACATGAGAGTGTATGACCTGCATGTCTCTACAGCTCACCTGTGTTTGACTTCTTTCATCGCACGGTAGCAGTCACGCTAGTACCAGAATTGCAGCTTCTTACTGTCGTCCTTAATCTGAGATCCAAAATCCATCCACAGTGATTCCCTAAAGTAGGAAATTCCACGTGACAGTATGGAAACTAGAAAAACAATTAGCCTTGTGTCTTCTTTCATGACCCGGTCATTTACCTGTGTTCAGTCCTGTCTCACCCCTATGACCCGGTCATTTACCTGTGTTCAGCCCTGTCTCACCCCTAATGTTTAGCCTTCCTTGTTCTCCTTTCTACATGCTGTCCTGTGCCCACATGTGCTGTGTTTATATCTTTATGCGACAGGCTGGGGTTTGCATATGAGGAAGAACATGATTTTTATCAGTAATTCAGTATACATACTTAATTGCTATTCTTGGACTATTATTGTAAGCCAGTGGAACATACTAACTCAAATATCAGTGCATTTCCAGACGTGGGGCAAACACCTAGAATCCCAGCACTTGGCAGGTGTAGTTAAACAAGGAATGCGAGTTCCAGATTGGGCTGGCTACAGGGCAAGATCTTTTATCCCACCCCCCCAAAAAAATCAGTGCAGTGTAATTCCGTCCATTTCTGATGAAAAAGGGAAAACAGCCCTTTCTGTATGTTCCATGTACTTTTTCCCCATATAACTGTTTCTGTGGTGCTGAGGATGAAACCCAGGCCTTCATGAGCTAGCCAAGCACTGCACCCTATGGTGCTTCTGGTGGACTGCCAGAAGGTGAGCTCTAAGGCTCTTTGTTAACTGGGGAAGGGAAGTAGACAGTGTGTTAGGTGTTATTGCAGGCGTCTGAAACCCTTAGAGCACTAGAGAGGAGGAGGTGAGCCAGACTGTGTTTGAACTTGTTCAGGAGGGATGGCCGCAGAGTCCCAGCAGGAATCACGTTAGGAATCCCCTGCTTTACACAGACCTTCTTAGCCAGGTCCACAGCCAGGCAGCAACATCTTTGTTCCATTTTGTCCTTGCAGCTCAGCCCTCAAGCATAGATTTATTTTTCTTAAAGTCTTTCATTTTTATTTTCAGTGAAGAGCTGTTCTACCAGATACTCATTTATGACTTTGCCAACTTTGGTGTTCTGAGGTTATCGGTAAGTTTCTTTCCTCCTCACTTCTGAAATGACAGCTGGTTGTTTCTCAGAATATGAGCTATACAGTGACTTCCTCCGTGGCAAATGTAAACGTTCCAAAGTATGTTTAAGGGTTTCTGTGCCGTATGATTTGCAATGCACTGAAGTTTTCTTTCTTTCTTTCTTTCTTTCTTTCTTTCTTTCTTTCTTTCTTTTTTTTCTTTCTTTTGTTGAATCTTTTCAGATGAATAGTTTCTTTTATAGCCAGCTTAAACAAATGCTTCTTGCTATAAAGTTACTACATATTTACTTGCCATTAAAAGGAGAAATTTTCTCTAAAACTATGGCCAGAGTGGGGATGGGTGTGTGTTTGCTTTTTCTTTACTTTGTGTTACTGTAGTAACTGAACCTTAACAATATCAAGAAGGTATTGGTGCCAAGTTTTAATTTAGCCTTTGGAAGTTTGATTAAGATTGTATTGTATCTGTAGATAATTTTTGAGAAAAGATAAATTTTATTAATGTTTCACTTTTTTATGGTGCTGTACCTGGCAGCTTAATAGCTTCAGAGTCTAATGTTTATTGCCAGACTACAGAAATGCCATGAATTTTGTACATAGACGTTGTATCTTGCAGCTTTGCTAACCTCAGCTAGTTTGGTGCTTATATAGAGTCTGTTTTTCTACATGAATGGTTATAATGTTGGAAGTGAAGGCTTAAAGCCAGTTTGGATGCTCACCATTTTCTTGATGGCTTGTAATCTGAGCTAATAGAACTGGCAAGAATGGAAACCCTTCTCTTTGTTGCAATCTTGGGGAAGTAGTCAGACTTTTGTTGTTGAATTATGTTGGTAGCCGGGAGAGAGTTTTTGTGGGAACCCTTAGGAAGTTGGGGAAATTCTCTTCAGTTTTTTAAAATTTAGTAATAAATGTGAAAATTTTTCAAATGCTTTTTCTTCTTCCTTTAAGATAAGCTTTTTCAATTTTTAGACTATTAATGTTGTGAAATGCATTGACTAGTTTGCATGTGTTAAACTAACCTGGACCTCCTGGGATGAACCCTGCTTGGTTATGTGTTGCCAGATTTCATTTCCTCAAGTTGTATTTATAAGTTTTTTTAAATCTGTGTTCATGAGTATTACTATTTTGTTTTGTATTTATGTGGTTTTAGCAGAGGATAATGTTGACCTCAAAGATGAGTCTGTAAGCTTTCCTTTGCCGTTTTTTCTGAAGGCATTCTGTAGGGTTGTTATTATTTACCCATTGTTTAGAACAATCTGGGCTTGACAATTCCATGATAGGAAATTCTTAGAGATTTAGGTTATTACTCAGATAGAGTTGTTCAGGTTGTCTCTTCCTTGCTTTGTGTGGGTGCTCAGTTTGGATGCATGTGTATGCATGTGTGTAGGGCCGGAGGAGTATCAGGTTTATTCCCCAGGATCTATCCCTTCGTCTTGGTTTTTGTCATTGCTTTGTTTGTAAAGGTCTTAGTCTCTTGCTAGGACCTGGAGCTTTCTCAGTAGGCTGGACTGTCTATTTAGATCTGCATCATTTAGCATGTAGTCTCTTGGAGGTTTTCCAGAAATCTGTTACTGATTTTTACTTTAATTCTAGCTTGGTTGAAGAACATTCATGGGTGTGTTCACACTTACTGAGACTTGTTTCATGCCTGAAGCATGAGTTCGTATTTATGTTATTTGCGCACCTGAGTCTACATTCTTACCTTGCCAGGCGTGTCCTATAGATGCCACATCTGTTTGCTCATTGTGGTGCATGTCAACTCTCCATAACAATTCCCTGTCTGCTACTGAAGCCTGCATTGATGAGCGGGCATTCTGTCTCTGTTGGTGCTTTTATATCTGAACTGAGTTTGGTCTGTTCAGACTGAAGCTTCCCACTGAATCCCTACGTTGTGGCTTCTTCCCAGGAACCAGCACCACTCTTTGAGCTCGCCATGCTGGCCTTAGACAGTCCTGAAAGTGGCTGGACAGAGGAAGATGGCCCGAAGGAAGGACTTGCAGAATACATTGTTGAGTTTCTGAAGAAGAAAGCTGAGATGCTTGCAGACTATTTCTCTTTGGAAATTGATGAGGTGGGGCAGCTATCTGCATGCCTTTGAGCTTTCTTTCAGATAAGGGTCAAGTTCCTTGGCCAGAACTAAAAGGCTGGCCTCCCCTCAGAAGCAGCATGTGTGACATTCTCTCCAGTCCCCGTTTGCACCTGAGATGATAAAACCAAACTCATCCGTCATGCTGTTCCTAGTTCCGGGTGACGGAAAGCTGAATCCCAGTCCTGACAGGCCACATGGAGAATGAAACTATGCCACCTGCTTCATTTCTTCCCCTTCCCCTTGTTCTTTGGGGCTTCCTGTCCTGACATTTCTGAGCAGATCCAGAAGGAAAAGTTGTTCCTGATTAAAGGCCCGTGTGCAGCTTACAACCTGCACCCAGTACAGGCTTGGAGAGACACAAGAGGAATGAACCTATCAGCCGCGATGCCTTTATGTCTTACTCTCCCTTTTTGTCCCCCTCCCCAAGCAGGAAGGGAACCTGATTGGATTACCCCTTCTGATTGACAACTATGTTCCCCCTTTGGAGGGACTGCCTCTCTTCATCCTTCGACTGGCCACAGAGGTATGTAACAGCAGATGCTAAGCAGTGCTTACCCGCATGTGTGTGTCTGTGTCATGTCTGTCTGTCTGTCTGTATCTGTGAACTGGAGGTAGAGTACCTTCATCTGGAACTAAAAGGATAACAAAGCAAAATAGCTGAGAGCCCATCAGCCCATACCATAGTCATCCCAGTCAAGTGTCAGTGCTGCGAGTCACAGTTCTTATTGCCTGTTAGGGCTGTGGCATTTGTTTGTTTGTTTGTTTGTTTGTTTGTTTTGATTGTATTTTTTATTTATTTTTATTTATGTGCATTGGTGTTTTGCCTGCATGTATGTCTGTATGAAAGTGTTAGATCTTGGAGTTACATGGCAGGTGTGAACTGCCATGTGGGTGCTGGGAATTGAACCTGGGTCCTTTAGGAAGAGCAGCCAATGCTCTTAACCACCATTTCTCCAGCTCAGGTCTGTGATATTTAGACACAAAATGTTAAAGCACGCATTAAATGCTTTTCTTGTATTGAATTCTGTGGATCAGGTAAATTGGGATGAAGAGAAGGAATGTTTTGAAAGCCTCAGTAAGGAATGTGCTATGTTTTACTCCATTCGGAAGCAGTATATACTGGAGGAGTCAGCCCTCTCAGGCCAGCAGGTACTGTGGTAATTAGTGCACGTTGGCATCCAGGACTGGGGTGGGTTTCATGTACCTTTAGGATATGGGATTTAAATAATCTCTATAAAGTCCTACAGTTTTGCTTTATATGACAGAGTTCAAACAACAGCCCCCAGGAATTTGCATATGGCTTTGAACTTTGGATGCTCCTGCTTCAGCCTCCTAAGTGCTGGTTATAGGCATGTAGCAGTACACCCATCTCTTTACAATGGCCAGCTTTTATTCATAAACTTTACTTCATTCTGTTGGACTAGAACATACCCTCCAGAATGATCCAAGAGCCTGACAGATACTCAAGCGTTGCCCGTGACACTTTCATATTTCAGAGTTAGTGGTGGTGAACATGCTGTCCCCTGATCAGGACCCCTGGTGTGCTCCGGTTCCCGTGCTTTACAGTGGTGGAACAGAAGTTAGCCCTGGCTCCTGCGGAGACCCCAAGAATTCTCTCACCCTGGTGGGAAGTGGACACACAAACTGTTCTAAGTTTATTTGATAGGAACCAGACAGCAGACGGAAAAGAACACATACAGGGGGCAGCCAAGGCTTACACGGAGAGGAGCCACGCTGAGGCAGGTTTATCCTCCTTGGAGTGTCAGAGCAGCGCCACTTTAAGACACCCCACGTTTGCTGTCGAGTTACGATCCAGGAACCAGGCTCGGAAATGTTAGATCCACCACAGTGGAAACAAAAATGTAGGCAGTGGTCCCTCAAGTTTCTTTTCTTCACAAACTCTGCTTCTTCTGCTCAGACCTGTGGGATCCTCAAGACTGTCCTGCAGAAGCCCCATTACACACACCACTAAGACCCTTCCAGGCCCAGTGCCTATCATGTCAGTGGGAAAGCCAGTATGAGGGGAGATAAATGCATTTCACGTGTTTTCCAGAGTGACATGCCTGGCTCCACCCCAAAGCCCTGGAAGTGGACTGTGGAACACATTATCTATAAAGCCTTCCGCTCACACCTTCTGCCTCCGAAGCATTTCACAGAGGATGGCAATGTCCTGCAACTCGCCAACCTGCCAGATCTGTACAAAGTCTTTGAGAGGTGTTAAATATGGCCGTAGCCACCTTAGTGACTGTGCATCCACTGTTCAAGACGAAGCACATTCTACAGATGAGGACGCCACAGGGCAGCTGGTGTGCTCCGGGGTTTCCAGTGCTCGCTGCTCATGCTTCGTCTCCCAGAGTTGTTGCTATAACTTAAATGTTAAAAATTCTCATTTGCCTTCATGTGTGGATTGACTGCAAATAAACTCACGTGTATCTTGCTTGATGTGATTTTTTTTTTTTTTTTTGGTGTGTAACTTCACATTGGAAACTATCTAAGATGATTTCACCTAGTATATACTGGGTTGTGTTGAAGACTCAAAAAAGCCCTAGGCACCTCAGAAGGCATTTTTACACACACTCTTAAAAAAACTCTTGAAGTTTTCTGAAACCATGCTATAATGTTTTTATTCTGGAAATTTATTATCAGATACCCTAAGTTGCATTAGTTGAAATTCCTTTTAAAGGAAGCCCTAGAACAGCAACTTTTGAGAAGTCCATGTCTTGGGTTCCCTGCATATCTCCTCCCTCAGTGCTCATCCCTTAATAAACTCCAGCTTTGCTTTAAAAAAAAAAAAAAAAGTCCTAAAGATATGGTGATACACGCCTTGATGCCAGCACGTGGAGGCAGAAGCAAGTGGATCTGTGCACTTGAGGCGAGCCTGGTCTACATACTAAGTTCCAGGTCAATGGAGACTGCACTGCAGAGCAAGACCCTGTTTCACAAAGTCCTGATGTTCTTGTTAACTTGACTGGGTTTAGAGTACCTAGGAAAGACACTTTGGTGTGTCTGTGACAGTGCTTCCGGAGCAGATAATTGGTTGGGGAAGACACTCTCTAAGTGGGCAGCAAGAGCAACTTCCAGTAGTCCAGATACCAGAAAAAGTGTACACCTGCCTATATCCTTCACTGACACTGCCATCAGACTCTGAAATTCTTCAGCCTTCCAAGGTGGACGCAATACCAAGACTCCTCTCTAGGGATCTCCTAGGCTTTTGATGCCAGATTGGGCCTACTAAGGCATCCAGCTTTATGAACTGGGCAGCTACCAAGTTTTCTATCCTCCAACTTGCAGGCAGCCATCCTTGTACTGCTCAGACTGCTCAGTCCTTTCTTTGTAAATCCCTTTTATACATCCCATGAATCTGTTTCTGTATGAACCTGTCTAAAAGTACTGGTATGGACAACCAAGGGATGCTGTTCTGATAAGCTTGTCATGTGGTTTATAAGCTTTAAACAGGTGTACAGGAGGAATGCAGAAAAGTTTGGAGTTACAGGCTGGGGAGCTCTGGAATACTGTAATCAGAACTTCATGGGTGAGTCTGTTGGGAATTTAGAAGAAATGCAGCCAGTGGGGACATGGCTCACGTGGTGTGAGAAGGGAACAAAGACTAGTGGGATCTAGGCTATTCTGATTTGCATTCTGGCAAAGACCTGGCTCTGTCTTTTCTGGTGTCCTTGAGTAAGACTGAATTTAAAGGTAATGGATTAAGTTATTTGGCAGAGACAGTTTCAGGTCGGCTTAACCTTTGGGTGGTGGCTTGGTTATCACTGTGTTTATTGAGGTTGATAATGACATTTCAAGCAGAAAGATGAGAACTATGAGGTCAACTGCGAGAAAACATGAACAGAGTGTGAGCATGTTTAGAGTTGCAGAGGAGTGTGCAGACAGAATATCTGTAATTGTTAAGAGATGAACACAGCTAGAGACCTTAGGCTTTGTACTGGGCACTGGCAAATGTGTTCTGAGGGTCCACTCAGTGAAACTCCTACATGTTGACATCCAAGACTTGAAAAGTGTGAACAGAATGCCTGGTAAAAGGCTCCCTGCTTGAGAACCATCTGCCAAATCCTGCCCGTGAATTCTCCCACACCTTTCCTGTCGTGGTCTTAAACCGTGAGCCAAGATAAATCCATCCAATGTCAGGTATTTGGTCAACAGTAAGAAAAGATAGTTACTAATGCAATATGTTAATAGCGTTGGTACTGACTGGAGAAAGCTTGAGCTGAGACTTTTTCAGTCCGTAGTCAAGGCTAATTCATTATTAGGGACATAACTAGCCCCCTTAGTGGCTCTGAATATATTTCTAGGTATTCTTATTTGGAGGATTCTGGGGAAGCAAAAAAGAGACACTGACTTCAGCTACTATTTTGCCCCTCTCTGGCTTTATCTTTTCCCTCCAGAGTCATTCTGTTTTGGAGTTACTTTGGAATTAAGGAATGACAGGACCGGTGCCTCCCAAAGTAACATTCATAGCACAGATTATCCCTCAAAATGAGAAAGTACTGACAAGGACAAGGCTGCACCTTGGAGTGGGAAATGATGTCAATGAAAACCATCAAGAGATGTCACCAGCACTTCTCCAGAGCCTTTCATGGGACCTGGACTTAATTACCAGTCAGACCACTGGCCTGCCAACATCAGCAGTGCATACCCCAATTGTCTCCTTTCCTCCCTCTTTCACACCATTAACACTTGGAAAATTAATTTGGGATTCCAGAACTCATATCTGTTCTTACCAACACGGTCACAAGAAGTGAATCTTTCTTTGCCTTCACTGCTTAACTGTGGTGACTTGCTGGGGTAGGTGGTCAAATCTAGTCCACTGGGAGTTGGCAGGAGCTCTAAAACCAGTAATAAGGATAGAGCTCTTCTTCAATGCCCAGATAAGCTACCTTAAGGCCAACCCTGCCTCAGAAAAATATAGCACTCGGCCCAAGGACTGATGCCTCAGGGTTGAAAGTAAAGCACAGACCACAGGAAACAATGAAGAAGGTTCCAGGGAAAACAACTTATCATGAAGAAATAGAGCCATTTCAATTGGAAAAAACTAAAGTAACAAGGGCTAGGGCCAGGGCTTCTCAGGAGAGTCTCAGTACCCAGGATGGGTACCTTCTCCATGTGAAGGGTTGGATCACTTAAGTGTAGCATCCCTGCCCCACCCACACACCTGTAGTTCCTGTTAGGACGCGCACAGGGCGTTCTCAGCTCAGGACAGTTTCCATACCCTAAAAATGAAGGGCTAGTGACTAAAGAAGGGAACAACTATTACTCACTTTTTAGTTACCTTTATTATCTAGTTCCAAGTCTAGATTTATTAAGAGGCTTTGATTCATTAGACTTTTCCTCAATATAGTTTCTTTGTAAACACTTTGAGCTACAGTAATCATTCTCATGAAACCACCTTGATTCTGACAAAAGAGAATCACAAACCCTGTGAAGTGGCTATGGTAGGGGAGGGAGATATCTTGAACTGGTCTATAAAGATGAAATGCAAGTTCTTAGGCATGTTTCTTCTAGAGCCAGGCAATGAATGGAATCCCAGCACCCAAAAGGCACAAGGATGACGTCTATGAGGTGGAGGCCAACCTGGGCTACACAGACGCTGTCTCTCAAAAAACTTAAAAGGTTCTGTGTTCTGGATTATCTTGTCTTGAGAAAAGAAGAAGGCAAGACAGGACTGTACATGGTTGCCATGATTTGTCCTAAAAAGCTTCGGCAACAATGACTGTGTCCGCCAATTCTGGTTGGCAGAGGGTGTGTTTAATAGTTCTTCAGGCAGATTCCCTACCTGCCTGTACTGTCCCTCCCTCACCCCTCAAGCTTGTCTGAGGTTTCATTTCATAAATCAGCAGCAGATGAAACTACAAGGAACAGCACAGTGGATACGGAGACTAAAGACCCTACTCTTAATTTTAAGAGTAAAAGCCTAGACTTCCTCTGCCTCATGCAATCAAATTTAATGTACACTCCCCATTTTCTAACATTTTTATATAAATTTAAATATCTTACAAAAAAAGGCCTTTTTTCTCCAAACATAAATTTGATCGAAACACAGACTCCCCACCCCTGAATACTTCCTCACTGAAATATAAATGCTCTGGGAGAAGAGTAGGAATCTTGGCCACTCGGTCTCTGAAGCTTGGATCACACCGTGGAGAAGGCACTTGTGTTTTGAGGTCTCCAGCAAGTGTCTCAGCACTCAGAACGGCCATCCTCCAGACCCACACCACAGCCTCCCACGTGCCCAGTCAATGAGGCAGCTGGAGGAAGATGGTGAGAAAACATGATTCTAGGATGTTGAAAATTAAAAATAAAACAGCACAGACTAGTTCTCACGCTAGAAGTGAACTACAAACAAAATCCAAATTCATGACAATTAGACCTGCTTCATTCTCATAAATTATAAAGTACAAAGGTGGCTGTTTAATGACAAGACTCAAACAGTACTCGAAAAGCTTTGTGTCAATATACAAAGAGTCAGTATCTCTGGGCAGGGCCCTCGGAGCAGCACCCAGGCAGAAGGTCCGTCCCCTACTGCTGGGCTAGAAGGGCCGTCCTGTTGGCCTTCATCTTCTCCAGCCGCTTTGCCAGGTGGCTATTGGTCATCTCCATCTCCTCGATCTTGTCCAGTGCTGTCCGTAGCTGGAGACAAAGAGCACAGTCACTTTATGTGGCCAGGGAAAGCCCAGCATCCTTTCCTTTCTGTCTCTGCTAAAAATGGCAGCCATGTCTGGGGTCCTCAAACAGCTGCCACCCTTCTCCAGGCAGCTAGAGGCCTAAACTGTGGTGCTGAGGATTGTTTAAACCACAAAATAAAATGTGTAAAAGCTGTAGAAAACTGATGTTATCTGAAGCAAAACCCAAAAATACATTATTTTTTTCTTGCCTTACCAAAAAAAGTCAATGGCAGCCACTGTGCAGGTCCAAAGCTCGTGTGAAGATCAAGCAGCTCTAGGTTTCGTCACCAGGTCTTTTGGGTTTTGGTTATTTGACATAGAGTCGCATTATGCATCCATGGCTAGCCTAGACCTCACTATGTAGCAGGCTGCCCTCAAACTAACAGAGATCCGCCTGCCTCCGCATCCCAAGTGCTGGGATTAAAGGCGTGCATCACCACACTTGACTGACATCCATTGTGAATTTCCCTCAGCACTTCTCTCAGGAACACGCATGCCAACACAGTACCTCTCGCTGCAGCTTCCTCTTTTCTGCTTTCAGCTCATCTTCGATTTTCTCTGCATTCTCAGCGGCAGTTCTGTAGCGCAGCACCTGGCCCTCAAGCCGGCTGACCTGTGAATAGGAGCACACAGGCCACTAGGGTTTGCCACTGCTCGCCATCCAAGAGGAAACTCAGAGCCACTGGGGAGCCAAGGGTCCCAGGAGAAGTACAGTTGCAGTCAGTCACTAGAAGGCCAATTTCCCATTTTAAGTCTATAGGCTTTTGAAATGTAGATGAAGGAATATTTTTCTAAAGAGGCCCTGTTCTTAAATTCTCTAGAAATAGCATTAAAAAAAAAGACAGCTGCAAAGTAGTTTTTTAAAAAATTATACCTGTTTATTTACTGTGTGCACATAGAGGTCTGTGTTTGTTTTATGTCAAATTGTGCTGTGGGACAATGGTCTGTACCCTGAGGCTGAGGATTCATTCTGAATTAAGAAAAATCAGGTTTGATCAAGGAAGACCACCTGAGAAATCTCCGGTAGAAACAGATAGCTCAGATGTCTGAGTTCTTATTTTGTTTTTTTAAAAGGGGGGAAGTGCTGTGGGACAATGGTCTGTATCTTGTCACTTATATTTTAAATAAATGCTAATTGGTCAGTAGCCAGGCAGGAAGTATAGGTGGGGCAACAAGAACAGGAGAATTCTGGGAAGAGGAAGGCTCATTTCCACAGTTGCAGCCACAGAAGCAGCAAGATGTGACTGCTCACTGAATAGGGTACCGAGCCACATGGCTAACACAGACAAGAATAATGGACTAATAAAATTTTGTAAGACTTAATAAGAAGTCTGAGCTACTAGCCCAATCAGTTTATAACTAATATAGACCTCTGTGTGATTTCTTTGGGACTTAACGATTGCAGGAACTGGGCAGGACAGAAACCTCAGCAAACAAAATTGATACAAGCTAAAGTCATCTGAGAAGAGGGAGCCTCAACTGAGAAAATGTCGGTAAGATCCAGCTGTAGGCAAGCCTACTATAGGGCATTTCCTTTCTCTCTCTCTCTCTCTCTCTCTCTCTCTCTCTCTCTCTCTCTCTCTCTCTCTCTCCCTCCCCCGGTCTCTCTCTCTCTCTCTCTTTCTCTCTTTCTCTCTCTCTCTCTTTTTTTTTTTTGATCAAGACAGGGTTTCTCTGTATAGTCCTGGCTGTCCTGGAACTTACTCTGTAGACCAGGCTGTCCTCAGAAATCTACCTGCCTCCGACTCCTGGCTGCTGGAATTAAAAGGTGTTTACCACCAGTGACCAGCTGGGCATTTTTCTTAATTAGTGATTGATTGGGAGGGGTCCAGCCCATTGTGGGTGATTCCATCCCTGGGCAATTGGTCCTGGTTTCTATAAGAAAGCAGGCTAAACAAACCATGAAGAACAAGCCAGTAAGCAGCACTCCTCATGGCCTCTGCCTCTGGTTTTCTGCCCTGTCTGAGTTCCTTCCCTCACTGCTTTGATGATGACCTGTTATATGGAAATGTGAGAAAATAAACCCTTCCCTTCCCAAGTTTTTTTGGTCTTGGTGTTTCAGCACAGCAATAGAAATCCTAACTAGGACAAGATAAGAAAACAACATGTGGGAAACTGTTGTCCACTGCCATGTGGGTCCTGGGGATCAAACTCTGCTGTGCCATCCTGATGGCCTAGTCCTGTCTTTAGAGCAGAAACAAAGCTGAATTACGCCAACTGTAATGCAGAGCTTTTGAAGAGACCAAGCCGCCAGGGCCACCCACAGAAATCCAAAGGTCTAGCCACTTTGATGCAAGAGGTTGAGACATTAGATAGTATTTAATGGCATCTGAATCATGTGGCACCTCACAGAAGTACTTACACTTTGTTCCAAGGTGGTTATGTCCTGTTCTGCTTTGGAAAGCTTGAATTTGTATTCACTAATTTGTCTATTGGCATCTCCTAAAACAGAAGATAATAATGAATTACACTCATCTCCAGAGATAACGCTGTGAAGTAGCATACAGAGGACATGCAGTTCAGGTTCTAGACTCTGTACTGCAAGAAGCTCCTGCACCTCTGCTCAGCAGTGTTCCTGAGACCAAGAGTCAGAAGCAAAGTTCTTCTTTCCCTCTACATTAGTGGGTTCTTAACCCGTGGACTGCAACCTCTTTTGAGGTCACATATCAGATACTTATATTATGATTCACAGCAGTAGCAAAATTACAGTGATGAAATAGCCATAACATGAGGAAGTGTATTAAAGGGTCACAGCGGGTCTGCTCTAGATGCATGTGAACAGAGTGTTGAGAAAGGAAGCTCACAGGGTGGCAATGGACCCCTGCAGCTTCTGGGCCCCCTGCATCTCTGAACCCAGCCCTGTACCTTCCAGCTCCCAGGCAGTGTTTCTGCTCTCTCACACGCTGATTCAGCTCTTCACCAGTCCCAGTAAGATGCACTCATTTCCATGACTCTAGAGAACTGTAACTTCTTCCCTTGATCATTTTATTTGCATTCTCTTAACAACTATGCTCTGTAATACTGTTTGTGTATGTAAAGAGAGGTCCTGCTTTAGTATCCTAAAATCTATGGACCTGGCCAAATGCTTTGCAGTGTATGCTTCAATAAAGCTGAGACAAATGCTTTTTTTTTTCCTTTTTTGTTTTTTAGTTTTTTGAGACAGGGTTTCTCTGTAGCTTTGGAGCCTGTCCTGGAACTAGCTCTTGTAGACAAGGCTGGTCTCGAATTCACAGAGATCCACCTGCCTCTGCCTCCCAAGTGCTGGGATTAAAGGCGTGTGCCATCATCGCCTAGCTAGACAAATGCTTTTCAATTGCACAGTGATGTTATGGGTATAGCTACAAATCATTAGAGGCTAGGTTCTAGGAAGAAATCACAAAAAGTTAGCCTGTTCCTCCTCAACTTGGTTCCTTTCAAATTCGCTGCCTTTGCAATCTTTCAGAACCTACGTGTGCCCTCTGGGACTCCTGGCAACACTATACTGGTCAAGCTCACCATACTAACTAGCCTCCCCACATTCTGTCACCTTTCTGTCCCACCACACCAACGAGATGTTCTAGAACAAACTATTCATCAAGGAATATGGGGGACCTGAGGTCCACACAAGTTATTACCAATACGCTTCAACCCCCAAGTCCCTCCATTCAGCCTAAGCCCAACTGTCAATATGAAAAGATCACAAATAGCCAAGATTTTGAAGTGCATTACCAGTAAAACCCCTACAAATTACAAACTAAAATAAAAGCTCCTTATTGTAAGTTACACACCACTACCAACAGGGAAAGTGTAATACGAACAGATGTTAGGACAACTCTACTGTGGGATTTAGGGTGAATACAAGCACATAGCCAAGCATGGTGGCACACACCTTTAATACCAGCACTTGAGAGGCAGAGGCATGTGGATCTCTGTGAGTTCTAGGCAAGCCTGGTCTACAGAGTGAGTTCAGGCCAGCCAGGACTATGTAGAAACACCCTGTCCCAAACAAACCAACAACACGGGATGAAGAGTAGAAAGGTAAAGGAAACATAATCTGTGTAAACAGACTATTTTGTAGCCTAGGTTTCAATTTCATATAAAGGTGAATCTTTGTTAAAAACTAGGAAACTTCAGAAACTCAATATTAATGAGCTGGCCTCAAATCTTCAATTTTCCAAAATGAATTTCAAAGAAAAGCTTAAATGGAAGAGGGGTTCACACAGGAGCAGCAAGCAGCGACTGGCCCATGCCATCCCTGGGACTCACAGGTGAGTAGATCCCTGTTTAGCTCTTAAGTGGCCAGGACCACTCTTCCTGGACTCCAATAGCCCACATCCAACTTATTCCAGGAATACATGCTGCATACCAGTTCAGACTGTCCTGTACCCTGGTACCTACTCTGCATCTCGATGAACTGCAAATCTGAGCCATTCTGCAGTCCCGCCAGGTCCCCAGATGTGCCGTCATTCCTTGAAGACTTCTGCCGTTCTTCCTCTATCTGCAGCTTCAATCTTCTAACCTGAGATGGAGGTAGAAGTCACCAGTGAGGTCAGTGTCCGTCTCAATCTCTGTCTCTTTCTTTGGTGATACTGGGGTGAAGCCCAAGGACTCCAGCATGCTAAGCAAACACTAGCACAGAGTTTAGCCGTATCCCTCCTCTACTTTGAAATAGGTCCTCACTAAGCTGCCCAGGCTGGCCTTGCACTCACTCTAGCCCAGACAGACCTTGAGCTTGTGAGTCTCCTTCCTCAGCCTCCCAAGTAGTTGTGATTGCAGGACCTGTGTCACCAGGCCTGGATGGAGGATAAGTGTCTTTAACTTTTATGTGTCCATGAATATATGGAGGTCAGGGGTCTACATCAGATCCTTTCCTCAGTTGTTCTTCATGTTATTTTTGAGATATGGATCTCACCAAGTCTGAAGCCAAACTGATTAAGTTTGGCCTGCATGGCTAACCAGTAAGCTCCAGTGAACCTCCTATGTCTACCTTTCCAATGCTGGGATTACAGAGACTTCCTGCAGTGCCTACTACTGGGAATTCACATTTAGGACACGTTTGCGCAGCAAGTGCTGTAGCAACTTTGACCAGTTCCCAACACCAATTCTCTTTAAGTAATGGAGGTAACTGGTCCAGTGGCCATAACACACAACAAAGCAGGTCCGTATTATTATTAGCAAGTCATACAAATCACACAGTTTTATTTTCTATGAGAAAAAATGGCTCTAGGCATTCAATAGAAACTGATATAAACAGGAAGGAATGCGCCTCAGAAGCCAGGTATAATAATAAAGACTTCTACTCTTCATTACTTGTGTATATCTATACAACAATACATATTTTTCATGGGTAGATAGGACTTTTGTCTAGTTTTTTAGAGATAAGTTGAATACTTAAGAGAACTCTAACTATTCAAATTAATTGGAAGCACAAGTGGCTGGCTCTCCCATGCCCTTAGCTCTGCTGCCAGGGACTAGAAGGAAGCTGAGCACTAGCTTTGTCACCGTCTAGTGGGCCAGGCAAGGCTGATTTCAGACTCAATGAATGCACACTTCCCAAGCACCTCTGCCTTCTGCACACATGGGTTTGTCTTGGGAGAATTTGGTTATCATCCCATCATTCCTATCATACCCCAAAAGGGGCATCCCTCTTCTTTAGCACTTTTACCCAAAGGTCCTGCACCATGCCTAACTTTACCTTCCATACACACAAACTTCCCCAATGCCTCTGGAAGCATCAGCCTGCCATCAGCTGATGCTCCTGCAGCAACCTTATCTAGGTACACTTTTTAACCTCAGGACTTTCACAGAGCCTGCAGTTCATGTAGCCCCACTGTGCACTGCTGCTCCCTGCATCCCCACTGCACACTGCTGCTCCCTGCAGTTCCTGCAGCCCCACTGCACACTGCTGCTTTTGTCTTCCCAGGCTCCTACCTCAGTCAAGAAATGGAACAGTGCTCTCCGACTTTCCTTGCTGTTGCTGGTCCATCCTGCACTCATACTCCCTAGAAGTCCCCATTCTCACCTGTTGAGGCTCATCTCTAACTACCTCATATACTCTCTAGTGTACTGTGCCTCTGTCGTGTTAGCTCCTGACTTGCACTCCCCAAACTAACCCCTATCTCGGCCATTTTAGTACACGTCTAGAGTAGGACATGCTGCCACAATGCACCCCAGTTTCTGGAACACCTCCCCTTCAAGGATCCTGCCGTCTACCTCTTTTTGCTCTTGGCCTTCATTTAACATATAATAACATTTCAACATTAGATAGCCATACTCCCTAGATTATTTAGCTTCACATACAGTACCCATGACTGCTGAGCACCCCGTTCATTCTCTCTGTACCCTGTAGTGGTATTTTATTTGTATTTTAATAAACAGACTGGCCATTAAGAGGCTACAGGACCAGGAAGTAAGCGCATGTGTGGCAGAGGTCTGTCTTCCACAGAGGAATGCCAATAGAACAGCAGCTTCAAGTCAGCGTGATCCACACTAAGGGCAGATGTCAGGGTGAGAGTGGAAGGGCTGAGCAGCAAGCTTTGTGTGCATCCTCTACATTTCTTCCTTTAAATGTCCCTTCAGTACTAAAGTTAAGAAATATTTTTTTTTTTTTTTCAAATCTTATATTGCTCAGGCTGTCCTGGAACTCACTATGTAGACTAGGCTAGCTTCAAACTCACAGAGATCCATCTGCTTCTTGCCTCCTGAGTGCTGGGATTAAAGGCGTGCGCCACCACACCCAGCAATATTTTGAATTTCTAATGAACATTCGTTTATTAGCATTTTACTGCCTATCTTAGATGAATCAGTGGTTCCGGATGAGCAGACAGCTTACCTGTGACAGGAGCTCCTCCTTTTCGCCAGCAAGTTTCCGTAGCCTCACATCTGGAACAAGGGGGGAAGCTGTAAACTGGACTCACAAATAGCCAACATCTCCTAAATTACATTGTTTACATTGTGAACATGAAAAGAGGCAAAGGCTTTAATTGCAATCAAAGGAATCCTTTATCCTCCTAACTGTACTTCCAGTCCATGACAGATGTGACACCAGATACAGCATCTGCTCCCAGAGCAGCGACTTTCTGCCTAGAAACAATGTGGGGTCCTTTGCTGTTGTTGCAAAAAATGTCTAAGCTTTTCCAGTTATCTTCAGAGGCTCTCAGCCTTGAAGGGCGGAATATGGGGGGGTGGGGGCCGCGCTGCATGTGCTGGTAGCAGTGGGCTGTGGAGGCTGATGTCATGTGGGGGCAGGTGAGTGGGGCGCCCTAAAACTAGCAGTAAACTGAGAGCCGAGTGGATCAGAAAACCTGGTGTGGGTTTAAACTATTGTTTAAGCCTGTGGCTAACTTAGTGATGAACACAAGTAAGCCAGGAATAAGGAACCTGGACTCCAGCCTGGGGCAGAGACACAGGGCTGCTGCTGCTTAGGCGGGAACAGGCTGCCTAAGCTGAGGAGATACCACAAGTCCAGCTAAAGCAGCAGGTCACAGTTGGCCAATGAGGGTCAGCCATGTCAGTTTCAGTTCCCTTAGCCCCCCAAAAGGTAGAGGAGCCCCAGAGCTTCCCATTGCTATCTTCAGTTCTATACACTGTCAGGTTATGAACAGTTATGGATGGGAACCAACAAAATGGTAAACTTACTTAAAAGATTTTTGTTTTCTTTCTTTTTTTTTTTTTTTTTTTTTTTGTAACTCAATTGTATGGTTTTTGAGTGTGGGGTTTGTAAATAACATCATGTCGAACGCCAAAGGTAGCATGCCTACAAGATCTCCCCTCCAGCTCACCTGATCCTCTTGCTCACCTGGTCCTCTGTCAAAGTGCTCAACAATTAATTGTGTTTCTAGAATTCTACATGAGACAACCTGCCTACTAACTTTAACATATTTTAACCTGTGCTGTTC
Source organism: Alexandromys fortis (assembly GCF_014885135.2). Taxonomy (NCBI): domain Eukaryota; kingdom Metazoa; phylum Chordata; class Mammalia; order Rodentia; family Cricetidae; genus Alexandromys; species Alexandromys fortis. The sequence continues at coordinate 11,394,415 of NW_026067915.1, read as the reverse complement.
TTATAGCGCCTCATACTCCCTTAACCACACACACACACACACACACACACACACCAAAGAGAAAAAAATAAAATTAAAAATTAATGTAAACAGATGGCACAATAGCTATCTGTGCTATTTTTTTCTTCCCCTAGCACAAAATTTGTTGTGGGGCTGTTAGCATCCAGGCACACCCAGGCCCATCCCTCGAGGACCCGACAGAGGGTTAGGCCTTATTCAGGGCAGGCAGCACTCTGTCCCTTTAAAAGGTGAAACTCTGCCTACTTCTTTCTTTTTCTTCCTTCCTCCCCTCCCCTCCTCTCTATCTGTCTCTCTCTTCTCTTCTGCTGGTCTTCCCAGAGGCAAGTGTCTTCCCTTCCCTCCCGGCTTTTCCATTCCCTTATTCTCAATAAAACCTCCCATGTACGTTCTGTCTGCCATGAGCTCTCACACTGCAGAATCAGAACAGGGGTAATGGCTGGGCCCCTTTGTGGCTTTCTGGAGTTTGTTGTTAGGTTCTCTAAGGGTCACTTTTAACAGGCCTGGGAGCCCTGCCCTGGAAGTCACACTTCAGTATGTGCCTTCTTTATCATCCATTTCTCGCCGCTGGAGAGATGGCTCCGAGGTTAAGAGCACTGCCTGTTCTTCCAAAGGTCCTGATTTCAATTCCCAGCAACTACATGGTGGCTCACAACCATCTGTAATGAGATCTGATGCCCTCTTCTGATGTGCAGGCAGACATTCAGGCAGAATACTATATGCATAATAAATAAATCAAGAAAGAAAGAAAGAAAAAGAAAGAAAGAAAGAAAGAAAGAAAGAAAGAAAGAAAGAAAGAAAGAAAGAGGTGGCAAAGAGCCCTGGGATAAAGTTAGGATCTAAATCCAGGTGGCCCAGGAAGAAGCTACCCACAGGCTAGCAAGTCCCCACCAGGCCTGAGCTCCCCTGGGATGGGCATGCTGGACTCTGGACCAAGTCTGTTGCAAGTGGAAGGCGATGTGTATGTACACCTGCAGTGCTTCCACCAGTGCTAACCCACGGGGTGACTCCATTTCTGTTCCCAAGATCAAGATTCTTGTCTGAATAGCCCATATACTGCTCCCCACCCCCACCCTCGGCTAGAAGCCCAACATTAATCCAAAACTAAACAGCAGGCAGTCTCTCACCTAGTGGCCCTTCTCCTGCTGACTCCAAGACCTGAGCTGCTTCCTGAGACACCGCAGTAATGGCTCCAACCACAGGTTCATGATTGACATCACCATTGGGAGTGCTGTCTGGGATTATAACTAAGCCATGTTTCTGTGGAAAAGAAAAAACTTAGTTACAAGCAGTAACCCACACAGAAACTCTAAGTTCTGTTGAGGCATCTCTGCGACAATGTTTGTTGACAATGTTTGTTTGCCGTGTGTAGAAACTAGTTAGAATTAGCTTTATGGTATACCTCTGTGGAGGAAACAGCTCAGTCCGCCAGCATGTCAAGGCTGTTGTTTGTGGCCAGGAGAGAAAGAAGGCAGAGCAGGGGAAGAAGGCCCAGGCTGACATACCTCTGCTGTGGGCACTGTCTCCTGCAGGTCAGGCAGCTCCTCTCTGAGCACATCTCGCTCTCTCCTGAGGCAGGTAATGTACTCTTTCTGTTTCTCTAGGGCCTGGTTTTGGGCAGGGTGGCAGGGAAAGAACAGCACAGAAAAAGAGCAAGAGAAAGGTGACTAATCCAACGGCAGGTGAGGCCTACACGCAGAGTCAGAGTGTGGAAACCGCGGCCAGGCAGGGGAGAAGACTGCACAGCTGCACGTGGGTTTAAACAGAAGAAGAGCTCATGCATGAACTTGGCCAGACGTGCTCATTACAAGAAGAACATTTTTAAAGACAAAAAGTTCCTGCCTGTCTTCCTCAGTTCATTTTCATTTGGTGAACAACAAAATAACCCAACACATCTGTTTCATCTTTAACAAAGTAGTTAAGAATATGCTTGATTTTAAAAAAAATAAAGACAGTTTGGGAAGAAGAGAAAGTCTGGATAAGTTATTTAAATACTGGCTGTTTGGTTGTTCTCCAGTGTTGACAAGGTTCTCTGCTACCAACTGACCCAAGTCAGCTCATCTCCAAAGGGATTCTCCCAACTCGCTATGTTAATTGGTTTTCTGATAAAAATTAGTTAATATTGATAAAATGAGAAAGCCAAATAAACACAGAATGAACACTAGCCAAGCTGGGTAACGGGTTAGGGGTTCAAATCTAGCTTTGGGGACTTAACACACGAGAATCCACCCGTCTGACAACAGGAAACCTCCCACTGGGCCTGGAGCACTGCTCACACTGGCAAGTTACCCTGAGGGTCTGGGAAAGGCATGTCTCCTTATGTCCTGCATCAGAGCCTTCAGGAAAGCAGCACAGGCAGAGGAGGGACCTATTTTGGTCACCAAGGGTGAATCTGACATCACGCTCAAACACCAAGATGGAAAGCAGGTGCACAGTAACCTGGTGGCAGTGCTGGTTTTACCAGAACCTTCCGTTATTTTTTCTCCTGCATTTAATGTTTCCTCCAGCATTAGCCCAATAAGTTAAGTTGTAACTTTTTCATCACCAGGTCAAGAGATAGGTCAACTGTTTAGTAACTAATGGCTAGAAAAGTGTTTAGTGGTTATCCATGTTGCTGAACAGAGGGTCTCATATTGCCTAGGCTGGCCTTCAACTTGCTATGTAGTTAAGGTTGACTATGAACTCCCGTCCTGCAGTGCCCACCTACAGTGGGATTACAGGCATGTGTCAACAGGCCTGGCACTGACTGAGTAACTTTTATAAAAACCATTAAATCCTACTCTGTGACAAAACTGGGAACAAGTAAGAACAGACTGCAACAGCACACACTGGTGTGGTGGCGAGGCACCCTTCCACCCTGTGGTGCTCTTCCTGGCTCCCCGTCTAAAGTTACAGTAAGCACCGAGGGAGAAGATGGGTTCGCTTCCCTCTGGCTCTAAAGCCCTTGCATACAGGCTGCGTTCTGGTCCTTCACGGTCATCCCACATAATGCGGGGGACATATTGCTTAGGCAAGCCCTCTGCTCATTTTTTACAATGCAATGTTTAAACCTAACTTCCTTTCCATAAGTGATGAAAATTCATACATCGAATGTATCTCCAAGTACCTGGAAAGTGACTTGAGAGTCCAGATTCTGAAGCTTTTAATATCTGTGGCTAGTGTTAACCAACTTAACAAGCGATGCAACATTAGAACAAGCACAGGAACATTCCCTATGTCACCTGAACCATATGGGTTAGATGTGTGTTACGGGCACAGGTTAGATGTGTGTTACAGAGCGTGGCATGCAGTTGTGCTGTAATCACGACATTAAGCTGAGGAGGTGGCCACTTTTATTATATACTGTGTCAATAATCCCACTAAATACAAAAAGACCTCTCAGGAATAGACCAATATCAAGTTAAGAATTCTAGCAAACACCAGTACATGGCTTTTGTTCCTCCTTTCACAATTATAGTACTGGATTCTTGTTTTACTTTTAGATCTTAAAATTTCATAATTACAGATATAAAAATAAAACATATCCTGTATATTTGTATATTTTACCACAAAGCTTGAAAGCTACTGAAATACTTTATAATTGGGTCAAACACATTTGTTCTAGTTCTGAAGTCCTCTGTAGCCTGACCGCTTGACCACCGCCCTGTGCCGCAGGCAGCAATCGCCTCTGCAGCAGAATTTAAAGAGCAGAGGATTCCAACCTAGGCCACGGGTGAAATAACTGCGGTTACTGAGAATGGGATTCACTGAGGCTGAGCTGGCCAGAGCCCAGGCCCTTTTCTATCCACTGCCTGCTCTATGCTGAGTACCTAGAGAGAACTGCAAGAAGCCAGCGATAAGGGAACTGACGTCACCAAGGGAAAGTGAAGAAAACTCAGTTTCAGCCTAGGGCTTGTTTCTTAAGTTATTAGTTATTATTCTTGAAAATGAAGCTGGAGCTGAGTGACGAATTAGGTGCCGGAAGCAACCCCTTCAGAAGTAAATGGGAAGCCAGGGATGCTGGATTCAGCTTGCTCTACACACACTCTGTCTCAAAACAAAACAAAACAATCCATGTCTAGAGATGTAGCTCAGCAGTAGAGCATCTGCCTATCAGGTTCTGTTCCTCAGACTGGGAGAAGCAAAAACAAATGACACGAGAACGCCAGCCAGGAGAAGTAACAGGTGTTGGTGAGGAAGTGGAGAAATGCCATCCTTTGCTCATCGCTGAGGGGAATGTGTAAGGGCAGTGTTGCTATGGATACAGAACAGGCTAGTCCTCAAAACCACCCAAGTTACTAAATGACTTAGCAATTCCACTTCTGGTTGGACACCCGATACCTTCAGTCAGAGCAGCATTGAGAGAGCTGCTCAGCACATCCACAGCAGCCTGCTCACAACAGGCAGGGTGGACACATGCATCCAGGTGTCCATAAAGAAATGGGATACACATGTCCATTTAGCTTCGAAAAGTAAGGACATTTGCTAAGTGTGGGTGAGGAATGCTTGGAACCCCAAAACTCAGGAGGAAATGGGAGGATCATCCTGAACTCACACTCTCTCCTCTCTCTCTCTCTCTCTCACACACACACACACACACACACACACACTCATACACAGATTCATTCATCCTGACACATACTTCAATGCTGATAATAAAGCTCAGGATATTGTGCTGCTGTAACAGAGCAGCCATGAAGTGCTATGAGTCCACCTCATTGAGGAACCTACAGTAATAACCTGGAGCCGAGTGGAACAGTGGTTGGCAGGGGTGATGTGGATGGCACTGTGCAGTGGGTACATTAGCTGGAGAGGATGAAAACAGTGCACAGCAACATGGGTGACTTTAACTCCACTGAACTGTCTAACTGTAAAGATTATTATAAATTATTATTTGTAATAAGCACAAAGAAAAGCTAAGGGAAGGATAAACTACTGTTACATACAGATAAATTTTTTGAGTAATGCTTAATGGAAAAAAACTAAATCCAAAACTATACACTGTAGGTTTATATCTATACAACATTCTTTTGCTTATTTGTTTTTTTTGTTGTTGTTGTTGTTGTTGTTTTGTTTTTGTTTTTCCAGAGTTCTCTGTGTAGCCCTGGCTGTCCTGGAACTCTCTCTGCAGACCAGGCTGGCCTCAAACTCAAAGATCCACCTGCCTCTGCCTCCCAAATACTGGGCTAAAGATGTGCACTGCCACCACCCAGCTACAAAATTTTTAAAATGGCAAAATTACAGAGTGGCTCTGAGGGCTGGAGGCCAGCTGAAGAAGGGGTATCTATAAAAAGGAGAAATGGAAGTACCTTTATCCTTACTGTACCACAGACACGTCCTTGGCTGTAATACCGTCCTACACCTTTGCAAGATATGACATTTTGAGCAAAGGGCACATGGGGATATCTTGCTACCATTTCTTACACTTGCACGTGAATCTTAACTTTTCTCAAAATTAACATATTTATTTTTAAAAAGTATTTATTATTATGTATATGATGTATGAGTCGACACACACACAATCAAGATAGAGGACCACTTGTGAAGTCTCTTCTCTCCTCCCACCTTTAGGAGGGTTCTGCATCCAAGTCAATGCATCATGCTCGCAAGGCAGGCCCTCTACCCACTGAGCTATCTCGGCAGTTTGTAAAAGTTTACTCTTAAGTTAAATAGATCTTACAAAAAAATTCAATAAATCCTCAAGACAGTTAAAAGCCAAGTAATTTATATCTTAGCCATCAACATGTACATTTATAATTATCTTTTTGAGACAGGTCACACTGTATAATCCTGGCTGGCCTAGAACTCATGAGAGCCACCTACCTGCCTCTTCCTCCAAGTTCAGGGATCAAAGACATGTGCTTCTACAACCAACACTGGCATGTCTTTTTAGTAAGAAAACCAAGATCTGTTTTAATAAGCTATTTTATGGGGTGTGTAGTTTTACTCTAGCTAGTCAGCTAGTCCAGGATAACCAGTTTAAAATGCTAAGAAAGACAGACAAATGAGAAGCCCCAGGTCTCCTGACTCATGAGACCAACATCCCAGACAGTATGTACATTTCAAACTTTTCCTCAACAAGCTGCCTACTCTGTGCACCCACTCCCCTATATCACTTCAATTTCTCAAGTAAAAATGTATATAAATTAAGTAATTCACAACTGTAATGTCCCTGGGAAGTTTTCTAGTTTTTGATGGAAGTTTGGAAATTTGGGAACTTAAGCTTCAGAAAATTATCTAAAAGTTCCTTTTGTTCTTTAAATTTCTGCCCTATGGAACTAGGGATATGACTAGTTTTGCTGCCCCCCAGCCTGGCTGGCGTGTGTCTTCAGCACTAAACAAAGCAGCAGTGGAGGCGTTTGTTTGCCTTACCAGGCCCCATGCTGGGAAGTGCTGGGTTGGAATGAGAGATGGTGTCACAGTTTGGCAGCCCTGCATCTTACATTCCTATCTGTTTCTATAACTGAACTAATTTGTAATCTCCTCCTACTTCATTCACCAACAATTTACAAGATAACATTTTCCCCATCTCCACCTCCAGCTTCTTTTTTAATCCATACTTCTGCAACGTAAACATAGCCAGCTACCCACAGAACTTGAATTAGATGCCTGTGGTTGCTCTGGGATAAGAATCCTTGGGGCATTAAAGAACACTTCTTTTAAAGGTTTCTATTATGAGCACCACAAGCATGGAGTCTGGAAAGAGCAGTTCTCTCTAGGCACACTACCAGGGCTTCCTAGAGAAGTCTCTGTCTTCTGTTTATTCACATTGCCTAAATTTTCTTGGTCTATTCCTCAGGAATGAACTTCTCCAAAGCCCCACCTCCTCTCATACCCCAATTATTTTATCTTTCCAAAGCAGGGTCTCTTGGAGGTCAAACACCTCTTTTGTCACGGTGTCTACTTTCTGCTGAAGGCGCTGATTCTCCTGAAGAAGGAGGGAGGGAGATAACAAAAGCAGAAAAAAAGTAAGGGTATTAGAAGGAAAGCAGAATGGAAAGGAGGCAGATGAATTTTAAATTGGGGGGGGGGGGAGTCCATGATAACAGAGCAGGGAAAGATGGCACCCAGTGTCTCACTGGCTTGCCCAGTAGTAAGCAAGAGAGGACAGCAGGACACAGCTTAGAGTGTGCTGAGTGTGCACCGGCCCTGGGTTCCATCTCCAGCACAAGAAAAGGGGGTGGGGCAAATGTCAAAGGTACTAGAGAAAGCTAACTGTTCCAACAGCAGCTCTGAGGCAGCCGGCCAGCCTGTGTTCCTGCATATACACAGCACTCCTGTGTATTCATCCTGTGATAATTGCCTTTCTACCCAAGCATGGAACCACTTATATTTGCCAAAGGAAACTTACATTTGCGTATGAACAAATGACCCTTTACCACAGACTTGGTAAAGGAGAACTAAAAAAAGGACAGACATGTCTTCTGCTTAATCATTCTGATTTCCTGTTGGCAAAAACTGAAATATCAAGAATATCATAAACTATAATAGAAACATGAGCTTTTAGAAAATAGGATTTCACCATTTGGCAGTTCTTAAACAAGTCTTCTGGTGGGTAGTGATGTTGTCCTAGTTAGCACAGACACAGCCTAGAATCCACTGGGGGAAGTCTCAGGTCGGTCTTTGTCAGGTCAGTAGGCTCGTCTGGGAGGGACTGTCTAGACTGTTAATTGATGGGCAGATGGTCCTGGGCTCTATCAAGAGGGTAAGCTTCAGCCAGCCAGTGAGCTAGTCAGCTAGCATGCAGCACCCTCCACGGTTTCTGGTGTACTTTCTGGGTTGTGAGTGACTTCCCCAGCTGGAGAAACTGCTGTGTGCAATAGCAAACAGTCCTGCCTTCAGGTTCCTGCCCTGACTTCCCTCAGTGATGGAATGTGACCTGATATGGTGAAATAAATTTGTTCCCCACCTAAGTTGCTTCCAGCCATGGATATTATCACATCAACAGAAAGCAACCAGAGCAAGTGCTTGTCCTAACGTCTTACTGTGTTCCCCATTGTCACGGGTAAACAAGCAGAGCAAGCCCTTGTCCTGACATCTTACCGTGTTCCTAGTGTTCCCATCGTCTCTGATAAACAACTAGCAACACTCTCCTCCTACTCGCACTCCCACCTGACTGTGCACATCTTAATTCTGGAGACCCAAAGGCAGTGGGTGTGATACTCAGTTTTCAGTCGTGCATGATCAGTAGCTACTGACGTCCAAAGGACAGAAATTGTAAGCATAAAAAGACCAAGGCTTTCCAACTTTGTAAGTAGCACCCTGATGATAAATTACAGACATCCAGCCTTACAGTTATCCTCTCCCATGTAATTCTTAAAAACTGAGACAGTCAGCCACAGCGGGGTGGTGCGCACACACGCTGAGCTGCGGTGGGTCACCCTCCTGCACTGCGATGCCGCCTTAGTGTGCTGCAGAGAGCTGAGATCTCACAACTTCACCTCTTCTTCAGCTTCAGCTGCCTCAAAGGCATTAACTTGAGTAAAGATCAAAATTCTTACTCCTCAAGAATCATGTCCTATTGTAAGCCATGCCCTAGGACTCCAAGAATATACGTCATAATGCTTCCTTTTCTAACTTCCTATGATATTTGCAGGCAAGCGTGCTTAAGAATAAAAGACACTGCCAAAAATCCTGCTAGCAAAGGAGGGATTTTATAGAATCTGTAAGCATTCACTTGTTAAGCTTGCCTTTATATTTTATGTTGGAAAATTTTTGAGAGATAAATGTTTACACAAATAAACTCTTTATAGCAGCGGCTCTCGACCTCTGGAGGCGGTTAGCACCCTTCCACAGGGGTTGCTCATGACCATCCTTATAGCAGTGGCTCTCAACCTGTGGGTCACTCAGTTCTCACAGGGGTCGCTTAAGACCATCAGAAAGCACAGCTGTTTTATGATTCATAACAGTAGCCAATTACAGTTATGAAGTAGTAATAAAGTAAGTTTATGGCTGGGGGTCACCACAACATGAGGAACCGTATTAAAGAATTGCAGCATTAGGAAAGTTGAGAACCATTGCTTTATAACACTGTAATAGTCTCCCTACAAACACACCACTATCCTATCCAACTCATCTGTTTTTCAAAAGCAAATATTTCAACAGTTCAAGCACATACCTCAATGAGCTCGTCTCTCTGCCGAAGGCCTTCTTTGAGTTCATCCATTTTATGCTGCAACACACTGCACATATGTTTCTGCCTTTCTAACTCCTGTTATTAAGCAAATGATATTGTTACAGAGGTCAGGGGATACAAAGCTGAACAAACGTCATTGAACACAGGGGCCAAGTCTGACTTCCAGAGTCATGCCTGGATGGATGGTTTGCATTTGGTGAAAAGGGTTAAACTTTAAATATCCATCCTGTATGATGAAGGCAAGAAAAGCAAAAGAAGGACAGCAAAATGTAGGTACTTTTTAAAAATGAGTAACTGTATTGTACAGGAGACTATTTTAAATGATTCCAATATCCAAAACAATAAAAGGTAAGTGGTAGAAAAGATTACATAAAAATTAAAATTTTTAGAAAAGCAAGAGCTACCACAAAGAAATAACAGGAATGACAAGCTACACAAGAAATTATAATTTATGTTCAGAGACAAAGATTTATTCCTATTTTTCCATTTGAAGAATTCCTAAAATAAGACAAATAAAATAACAAAAATAAAACTAACAACAAGGAAAGCCAAGCGAAAGCCCTGGAAACAAGAAGGGAACAGCTCCAATATGAAATATTCTCAAGGGAGAGAACACACAGCAGTCTGAGTGTCACCACCTGTGGCTTACAAAAGACGACTCCGTGGATCCACCCACCATGGCTCTCTATCACAGATATACCGGGAAAACCAGAGAAAGACCAAAGCAGCTTATAAATACAAATATATTGTTTTGCAGGATGACTTCAGGAAAGCAAGTACTGCAAACAACTTGAACGCCCATGAGCTGGGAGCTGGTGGAGCAGTGTCTGCCCAATGGAATAAGCACTATGTACAGGAGTGTACAGGAGTGTAGATATGTGTGCTCCAAGCACAGCAGCATTTACAAGCGGGCTGCCAGTTTCTAGGAAAGGAGGGCCACAAATACATGTGTTGAGATGTATTTCAAATGTTGTATGTCTTTTTTAATAAAAATTGGCTAATATGTCTTCTTGGCTTATAAAAAGAAAAGAGGAATCACTAAACTTAAAAAGAATTTCCAAGGGCTGGAGCAATCACTCAGCGGGTAAGAGCACTTGCTGCTCTTGCAGAAGGCCTGAGTTTGGTTCCCAGCACACACATGGTGACTCACAGCCATCTCTAACTCTGCTTCCAGAGGATCCAATTCCTTCTTATGACCTACACAAGCACCAAGCATGCATACACAAATAAAGGAATAAATCTTTAAGAAAAATAGAAGATAAAAGGAATTCCTCCAAGGAAAGAGGAAAAGTAGCAATGAAAAGCTGAAAGACTCATTAGAGTCTCCACATACTTCGTCTATGCTCAAAACCAAGAGAGATTTTTAAAGATTTATTTTTATTTTATGTATACGTGTGAATATTTGCATGCATGCATGCATGTGTGCCACATACCGGCACCTACAGAGGCCAGAAGAGTTACAAGTGGTTGTGAGCTGCCTCATGGTACTGGTATCTCATGGTGCTGGTAACTAAATTTGCATTCCCTTGAAAAATAGCAAGTATGCTTAACCACCGAGTAATAACATGTGTTTAGATGTCACTAAGCTAGTTCCTTATTAAAAGAAGTATTAAGAAAATAAACTTTTGTATGTTTGTGGTATGTACATGTATGAACGGATGTACCCGCACGTATGTGCATGTGTATGGGAGAACCATGGGTTAATGTCAGATTCTTTCTCAGCTGGTGCCCACCCTATCGTTGAGACAAGTCTCTTACTGAACTTGGGGCTCATGGACTGCATGGGCTGGCTGGCCTGTGGGCTGCAGGAATCCATTCAGCTGTCACTCCCCAGAACACTCAGATGTGTGCTGCCATACCAGGCTTTTACATAAGGACCAGGTACCCGGCATCTGTCAGCTGAGCTATGCCCCAGTCCCGAGAACACGCTCCACACGTTCCTAGTCAGGGCTCTGCTGCCGACACAGACACAGAGACAAGTTTAAAGCTGGGGGGGGGGGGGGGGGCCCTGAAACCTAGCACCTGGCAGCAAGAGGCCCAGGAGCTCAAGATCGTCTTTGGCTACTTAGCAAGTTTGAAGCTAGCCTAGGTACATGAGACCCTGTCTCCAAAGAACAAAACCAAAACCTAAAGAAAATGAATAATGAAATAAATAGCATTTATTATGATAATAACAAGAACTAAAAACATCTTTAAATTTAAAATATACATTTACTATTTGTGTATTAAAACAAACAAACATGGAGGTCCAAGCACAATTTGTAGAATTGGGTCCACTTCACCCACCAGACAGGGTTGGTGACAACTTCAACATGCTGAGTACAGAGCTCTCAGCATCTGCTGCCAGGAGGCACATCAGAGAAGCTGGCCCCTCTGTGTATCTGTGCAGATGGCATTCTACTGTAAGAGGCACATCAAGTATGCATGGTGATTCAGAATCCTCTGACCTGCTTTCTAGGATAGAATACCAAAGAGTAACACAGTTATTGTCTCCAAAACATCCTCTTTGTGGGCCATCACTGACCTAACATGGAAGATACCTTATTTTCACACACCTAGACCCTAGCGGCATTTTCAAATAGGCCTTTAGAGAGTAGCTGTGGGTTCACAGAAAAACTGAGAGGAAACTACCATATATCTCCTGTCCCCATAGCTGCAGTCTCTGCTATGTCACTAACGTACACACCTGAGCAGTACACTCAGTTCAGTCAGCGAGCCTGCTCTGGAAACCATCACCAGGGAAGTTCATCAAACACAACACAACTGGCTCCCTTACTATGCACAATCCAGATGACCATTTTCAACAATTCAATCAACACATATTTCCTAAAACGTTTTCTTACTTTTTTTCTGTATTAGCAATAAAGCAGTAACTAATCTCTGGCAATAATATCCATTTATTCTATGCTTAGACACCAACACTTCAAAATTTCCAGGTTCAAAAAACTCTTAACACACCCCAGTTTCTTTGCTACAGCTGAACAGGGCAGATCTGGCACTAGACAGTGGCTTTTACTCTCCAACTATATGTAATTTCTTAGGAAAACCCCTATCCGTGTCTGGCTCATCTGTAAACTGCTGTTTCTAAACGAACTGCTTTTTTGGAAGTGGAGTCTCTTGATGAACTCAAGAAGCTCACAGAAAAACAAAAAACTACCTATCTCACTAAGCTCTGTGTCGTTCCACTTATGATGGAAAGAAAGCAGCAACTCCAAATCACTGTCATAGCTAAAACAACACTACTTGGGAGCCGGGGGAGGCAGAGGCAGGGGGATCTCTGAGAGTTCAAGGCCAGCCTGGTCTACAAGAGCTAGCTCTGGGACAGGCACCAAAACCACAGAGAAGCCTTTTCTCAAAAAAACAAAACAACAAACAACGCTACTTGAATTGTAATCTAGTTTTTAACAACTTAAAAAGGATAAAAGTTTTCCTTCAGAAAAAAATTATTAGGGCAGTGACTAATTTCTCAGAGCACTCGGTTCGCAGTTTCCCGCCAACCCTATCTTCTTCAAATGGCAGACTTTGATTTTTCAGGACCAAGAAAGTGATAGTATATATGATGTGCAAGCTACCTTTGATTTCTCTTCATTTTCTCTGTAAAACTCTGCCATCTGCTCCTCCTGCTCTTCAATAACGTCCTTGAGGGTATCCACCTGGTAGATCAGGTTGTTCTTCTCGTTGTCGAGCTGTGCATTGGACACCATGGCTTTCTTGTATTTCTCTTCTACTTCAGACAAAGACTCCTAAATGACAAAAATCATCAGCTTGATATCCACAACCTGGTGGCTGCACATGAGTGACACAAGAGCAAAGCATGACCTAGCACATATAAAGAAGCATTTCCACACAGTGCAAGCAGGCGAGGGACTCTGTGTTTAGCAGCGTGCACATGTAACAGAAAGACGGTAGGAAAGACACTAATGCCTTTCCGGGAAGTATTCTCTTTGCATGCCAAGAACACAAAATAAAGTAGCAATGAAAAAGTGTGCAGAAAACGTGTTTTTAAGAGGTAGTAAATGTAGATAGAATCATTTTTATTTTAAGAAGAGCTTCTCTTGTAGTTTTCAACAAGTAGATGTCTGGTGTTCAGAACACAGCAGTTCGAGAGAACACAGCCTCTCTCAGCACAACCACACACTTCTCGGAATTTTGCCGTTCTTGGGTTTCAGTTTTCAGTATTTCCTCAGTGTGTTTAACACTAATGCAAATGGGACGAACATTTTTAATTATTTAAGAATAATTGCACAGTGCCTGAAATTTTATGTAATTCAAAAATTTTTACCTAAGATACTATACAGTATTTTTAAAAAAGTAACTTTGTAATTGCAATTGCCTATTGACTTATTAAAAGATAAAAAGAAAAACTCAGAAGAGTAATCACTTTTGGAGATACTTTTTTAAATGAGTACAAATGTTTAACAAACCAAAATCAGTAAAACAGACCTAGGACTCCAGAACCTAACATATAATCAGTTTTTCAACAAAGGTGTCCATGTAATCCAAAGGGAAAGAGTGAATGATGCTGGGACAACCCTGTTCTGATGAATGAAGATGAATGACGACCTAACACCAGGCACAAAAATTAGCTCAAAATGAACCAAAGATCTAAATGCAAAGCTAAAACCTTAAAACTCTAAAGGAAATACAGAAGTCAGTTTTCATGACTCTGGGTGGTTAATGGTTTCTTAAACAAAAATTACACAAAGAGCACTATTAGTCAAAGAGAAAAGGGAGACCTTATTAAAATTTAAAACTTTACACTGCAATGGCAGCCCACAGAATGGGAGGAAGTACTTGTAAGTGTTCTGATAATTGACTTCCATCCAGAACATTACAGACTCGGGCAGATCCACAAAGAGGGTATACGTATACACATGGATGTCCAAGGAGTACAAGGATGCATGTTCAGCACCAATACTCATTAGGAGATGCGCATCAAAAACACCCAGTGTGATCCTATGTCTCATCTATTAAAATGGCTAGAATCCATAATCAAATCTTTAGGCACAGGGCTGAGGCCAAATGTCCAGTAGAAGAGACCACACCTCAACCTCAAGCAAGCTCCTTCCCCATGAAAGAAAAAAGGATTAGGGAGGTATGATGAAGCTGGATTCTTTATACTGCTGGTGGAAGTGGAAGTGGCTACTCCGGAAACAGTTGGGCAGTTTCTCAGATGTCCAACCATCTGACCTAGTAATTCTATGCTTCACAAATCAGAACTAAATACAGGTATGATTAAAAATCGTATTGAAAACATTTAACTAAAAGCATATGTTAAAAAGTCAACTATAAGAAGGTCCAGATTCAATGGTATCTATTCATATAATATCAAATATCAGCTAAGAAGTTAGCAGTAGAAAAAAATCCTTATCACAGTTTAGTAGCATATAAAATGGGGTGTGAATCCATGGGTAACAGAATCAAAGGAAACTAAAAAACTAGGCACATGAACAAAATACATGATGCAAACAGGTCCATGTGAAATTAGTACAAGATGATTTCCCTGTAAAAAGCACATAACAAACTCTTAAAATGGGGCTGGAGAGATGGTTCAGTGGCTAAGAACACTTGCTGTTCTTCTAAAAGTCCCAAGTTTGATTCCTGGCACCTATTACAGACAGCTCACAACTATCTGTACCTGTGTCTCCAACTCTAAAACTCTGATGCCTCTTCTGGCCTCTGTGGGCAACCACTCATATATACACAAACACTAAAAAAATAATTTTTTAAAGATTTATTTATTTATTATGTTCTGCCAGAAGAGGGCACCAGATCTTATTATAGAGTTTATATGGCTCACAGTTTGTCAGCCACCATGTGGTTGCTGGGAATCAAACTCAGGACCTCTGGAAGAGCAGTCAGGGCTCTGAGTCATCTCTCCAGCTCAATAAAAATATTTTAAAGAGAGACTTCTAAAGTGCCAAGGTAGAAAAATATCCTAATCTTACTTACATTTTTAGTCAAGTTTTATGAAAACAAATTTTTTTATCCTTCCCAGGTCCATTGAATACCAGATCCAGAGGGAGAGACTGGAGATTTCTATTTTAAGTATCACGGGATGACTCTGGAGTATACTCACATTTCGAAGCCACAGTATAAATGTTTAAGCTTTGATTATCTATGTCCAACTACTCCACCAATAAGCATTCATAACCCAGTTGTGAAGCTCTCTTACTACTAGTTCAGGAAGTGCCTTCATTATTTTATTCTTAGTTCCCTACATAAAGTAGACACTTCACATACTGACCAACTTATAGCTGATAAGATTTCTTCTCCTAGTCCATTAACTCTTCATTCAACAGTTTTTTCTGGACTTAAAGAGATAATCTATTCTTGCTCTCCTACAAATAAAAGGTATGTACAGAAGAACATTATCTGGAAAGTCATAAACAAAATTAATCAATAAAAATGAAGCAGTACTTATATCAGACAATTTATACAAAGACAGATACATTGCTCTTGTTCTCAACCTCTCAAATCCAAGCTGAACAAATACAACAAACTGATACAAGGCCGAGATAGTGACCAGCACATTCTAAGGAACTGATGAATCTTAACTGCTTGCCACCAAAATGTCAAGTCCTTGTAAAGGCAATACATACTTTCTGAGATTAGAAGAATAAAGGATGCTAAATTTGGGTTGGGGACCTCAGAGACATAGAGCCAGAACTGTGTCTTCATCTCTTAGAGCTAGGATTGTTCTAGTTAGATCAAGATTATGCTGGACACAAGTGGTTGCTTGCTGAAGCTAGCAACAGGTAAGGATGCAAAGATTCTAGCTGCCTAAGGGAAGTATCCAGCTGTGCCTCTCAGCTTTTGAGAGGAATTTCTGAATGCTACATTTTTATAAACCTATATGGTTGAGATCCTGGTATCTGAAATCTTATAGTTTGGGTTTTTGCTGTTTTGCTTACCCAAAGTTTTTTTTAGTTGATTTTTTTTTTTTCAAGATAGGGGTTCTTGCTATGCCATTCAGACTGGTCTTGAACTCACAGGCTCAAGTAATCTTCCTGTTTTAGCCTCCCAAGTACCTATGGCTTCAAGTGAGTACCACTGAGCCTGGTTCATCCAAAGGTGTTTTTCTCTCTCCCCTTTCTTCTCTCCTGTCTCCCCATCACCACCTGACTTCAGTTTGTTTGTTTGTTTGTTCAGTACTCAGATTTGAAACACCAGTGTCAGTTAGAAATGTATTAGGTTTTAAGCTCTCCACATTGCCTTACTGCAGACAATTCCCTGTGTAGGTAACTCTGTCAAAACAGGGACTATTTTCCAAGCCTCTTCATCTCATAGAAGAAAACCACACAAAGAGACTGAAGGAATGCAGGTTGGCCAGACAGTTATTGTGGACCACATCCACTCAGCCTAACTGCAATTAGCATCTTAATCAGAGCAATTGGAATTAACCACAACAGATTGGGCCTGTTGGGGCTGGAGAGATGGCTTAGCAGTTAAGAGGAAATATTGGCTCCTAGCGCCCAGTTAAGGCAGCTAACAGTGACTCTAGTACTTCTGGCCTCTACCTGCGCACACACAAATACACCTATTTAAAAGAAAAAAGAAATGATTGGGTCTGTTGACATTTTCTCATAACAAATAGTGAAAAGGGGTCATTAGATCCTCACTTAAAACTCCCAGCCATTCCCTCCCCTCTGCACCTCCCTGCCAGCTGAATATACTTCTGCTCCAGATGCACAGAATCTAGGAAGGCGCACGAGTATATGCACTATGGAATACGGACTGGAGGGAGCGCCTATGCAGCGATGGCGAAGGCTAAATCCCCGATGGGGTGACTTTTCAGTGAAGGGACTGTCTGGGGGTCACCCACGCCCCTGGAAGTATGCCCCAGAAGCTCACCAGCTTCACAAGCAGGGCTGCTGCTGTTGTGCTATCTGAGGTGAGTAGACCAGTTGCACTAAGTGTCCCCAGAGAAAGTTAATGTAACACTAGGTTTTAATAATCTAATAATTCTGAAATGTTAACTACTAATTAAAAACTGCTCTTAAAAAATACCTAAGCAAAAAAGGTGGTAAGATTTTATGGGAGAAAAAAAAATATTAAGCAAAATTCTTCCTTGCCCATACTCCAAGCAGAGGCAGCAGTGCCATGAGTCAGGCTGTTTCCTGTTCTCATGTGTACACACACCTTCTTGCCTATTTAATATAAACTATATACATACATTTTGTTCCACAACTTCCTGTTGGGGAATATTATTTTCAAGTGTGTGACTTTTGTTTACGCTGCATTTGTTTATCTGTGAAGCTGTGGTTCTTTGCCTATCTAAAACACCTGATGGCTCTAATAAAGAACTGAATGGCCAAAAATGAGGCAGGAGCAGGGATAGGTGTGGCTGGCAGGCAGAGAGGATAAACAGGAGACCCAAGGAGGAGGGGAAGCAAGAGAACAAGGAGAGGAAGGCACTAGGGGCCGGCCAGCCACGCAGACAGCAAAGGATTAAGAGTGAAAGTAAAATATACAGAAGTGAAGGAGAAAGCCCAGAGGCAAAAGGAGGTCGGGATAATTTAAGAATTAAGAAAAGATGGCTAGAAATAAGCCAAGTTAAGGACAGGCATTCATAACTAAGAATAAGCCCCCATGTGTGATTTATTTGGGAGCTGGGTGGTGAGCCCCACCAAATGACCAAAAAGCCAAAAGAGTGAAACATCACAGAACAGCTTCCTACCTTTTCAATGTCATGAAAAGCTTGTACTCACTAAAAACAGGTAAATTGTGTTATTTTATGAATCTCTATAATTCTGTTTTAAAAATCAATAAAGTATTATAGTTTTTAAAATAGGTTTAGTCCTTTATAAAATCATTAAAGATGTTTATATCATTCATCCTTTTAATACTATTTTACTGTTTTCTGAGCAATAGTGCACACTACCAGGTTATTCTATGGCATGGAAAAAACATTCTAACACTCCTTATTAAAGGAAGGTGGCAGTGAGTCTAGGGAAAATACTCCAAAAGCAAACATAATAATCATGAACAACATTATAAGTTGTAAAGCAACAGCCCTTTTTAGTAGGTCAGTCACCAACCAGATACATTTTTGTTGCAATTTTTCCAATTAAATGAATCATTGCAAGGATAAATAGAAATCTAAAGTCAAGTCCAATCATTCACAGAAAAGAATTAAGAGACGGCATCTTACCTGTTCAAATTTCAAATTTGTTGGCACTTTTATTCAAGGAATTTAATAAATTATAATATAAAATAAGAGGAAAATGTTTTAAATAAAATAAACAACAACAAAAAAGTTAGGAATTCCTCTGAATCATGTGATCACTGTCTGGCTGTGCTGTTGTATAAGACATTGAGAAAGTATATATGTATCTAATGTACCAGATTTGTTCCCCTGATGCAAGATGTAAGTTATACCACTAAGCCCTAAAGGGGGGATTAAACCTTAAAATTTAGATTAGTAAAAATAAATGGGCCCATTAACTGATTGAGTTCTCCTGATGTTTACTGACAGCTCACCTCAGGCTCCCAGGGGCACACCTCATAGGAGAACTCTCGTCCTTTTTGGTACCATGTGTGGCTGTGCCGAGTCACCTATCAGAGTGCCTTGCATTCGCTCCTCTAGAAGCTTGACCTGTCATGTTTAATGAGACCTCTAGTTTCTTCACAATATCCAGCTTGAACTATATACTGAAACATGGGGTGGGAGGCATAATCAAATGGCTGCCTGACACATTTACACTTCAAGTACAGACGTCCTTGTTGGGAAGAGATACAGGCCATTCAAACTGACCTCCAAATTATTTTTTTTTAAGATTAGATCTCTTAATTTTTAAATTACATTATTTTGTACGTGTGTGTGTGTGCGTGCGCGCACATACACAAATGCCAGGGCACACATGTGGAGGTAGAGGATAACTTGCTGGTGGCAGTTTTCTCCTTCTACCTGTGGGTTCCAGGGATCCAACTCAGGACATCAGGCTCGGTGGCGAGGTACTTCACTCACTGAACCACCACCTTGCCAGCTCTGAATTCTTTAACACACTAACATAAATAATCTTAACTTATATACAGGTAAGAAAAGAATCAGTACGCATGCCTTTAGGTCCCTTCTTTAAGGCTTCCCCACCTCTAAGACTGACTGGACTTGGTGGCAGAATCAGGCAATGCCTTCATTGAGCTGGGGAGACTTTCAAGGTCCAGTTCTCAGTAAAAAATATCCTTAGAATATTTTAGGTGTTTGTCTAATGTTGTATGGTTAAGACCCAAGAGACAACTAAAATTTTTCAAGTCATAGAAACTGTAACGAGCTGGCTGTGGCAGCACACATTTAGAATCCCAGCATTGAGGCCAAGACAAGAGGACCAAAGGCAAAGAGACCAGCCTGGGCTACACAGAGAGTCCCTGTCTCAAAATAATAAAAGTACAAGTTATAGTATCTTCTGCTCCAACTTTCCCCCAAACCTACACTACCATCTAAACTAATCAGCCCGGACAGCGAGCTGCCCTGTCCTGTGTACTGCCGGGTAAGCACATGCTGGAAGGACACACACTGTTAGTAAAGCTATGAGCAGCCGGTTAATGGACTCTGGGACCACAGTTACCAACACTTCTGCAAACAGAGCATGCGTGGGCTACGAGGAGCCCTGTACCTTCAGTTCCTTAAGTCCCTGCATGTATCTCCCTTCTACATCATGTATCTGGTCCTTCAGGTCATAGATGTCCTGCAGGACATAAGAATGAACCGTCGCAAAATATATCTTAAAACTCAAAGTAATCAGATGAAAATACAACTTAGTTCGACTAAAACTAGAGAAATTCAAACATAAAAATATGGACACCACCCCCCATTCCCAAACCACTGCAAGAGGCAAATCCTTCAGATGACAGTGGAACCGGAGAAATCAATCTAGTATCAATACTTCCTTGACACTGAATTCTTTGAAAATAGCACTAGAAAATGGAGATATAGATATATAGATATGGCAATATATATTAACATTTTTAAATGTTTTTTAATTTATAAATCACAAATATTTTTAGTGTAATACTTCACTTACAACTGGTAAATACATAGTAAATTAATTGAAAACAAATTTTATTCTTCATGCGTAAGTTTTAAAAAATATAATACAGTATAAAAATTATGTTACTTTTAAATCACTTAGCTACTGAGCACTTTAATTTGGGAGAAAGAGAAAGAAATTAAACACAAGAAAACAATTTCCAGTGGTAAATTCTACTCAGAGGATATCTTTAAGTGATGAGAAGAACATTTGTTCCAAATGTTTCCATAAATTCTTCTTTAAAAAAAATAAGCCAACTTTTAAATGGAAAATATTATTTCTTAAGTCCAATCATGTCATGTAGAGTCAAGTAGGCTATAACTGCAACAGGACCCCGAGTGCAGCAACGGCAGCAGAATGGACTGCTGGAGACCATCTTGCTCTGTGCTTTCCCTCTGTGACAGGTGAGCCCGCCTTGCACTCACTGATCCATTCAACAAGCATTTTCCTAGGGGTCCATCAGGAGTCAGGCACTAGGACCCAAAAGCTCATCTCTTTCTCAGAGATTATTCTTTCAAGGGAAAAAGATAAAGGCTAAGTCTATAAAAGAGCAACCTAAGGCCAAGACTGGAAGAAGTTGTCTCAGTGTCCTTCTGTCTCATGAGAATGCAGCCCCTAAAGCAAGACTTTCCTTAGTCAAACTCTGGTCAATAGTTCAAACTATTGGGAGAACACTGACATCTCCCAAGGCATAGATGCCACCCATCGACTCTCCTGCCTGCCACAGCTCTACAACTCCTCCTCACCCGCTGCCCTGCACTTTCACAGACAGACGCCTGCCCAGTGGCAGTGGGAAGGCATGGCCACAGGCATGCCCTCCAGGTAAGCCTGCTCTCCCTCAACTCTCCCTTCCCACCTGCTCCAGCCAACCCATAGAAATATAAGAAACCTTACTTTACAAAAAGAAAAGGAAAGAAAATAAACAAAGCAGATACCTGTTTGATCTTCCATCTCTCTTGACAGACTGCCCATCCTAATCCTAGTGTTGCAAAGTCACCTCAGGGCTTGCATTTCCTCCCCTGAAGTTTTCACTTGCCCACTTCTTCCTTCCTCACTGTTCAAGCCTTGGGTTATGTTCTCCTGTCATCTAATGCTCCCTCAGGACTGTGGCTGGAGTTACTTTTAAGAATGCAAATCAAATCATACTGCTCTCCTATCCAATACAGCAAGTTGTGATTTGTACCCCCAGACCCCCACCCCCTGCTTTCTTTCACCAGCAATTCCTCCTTCCTTGTTACCCTAAACTCTCCAAGTCTTCTATACCAATAACCCTCAAGTTCTCTGAATTCATTCAAGAGAGACTCCCCTCCAGTTTCCTTGCTTTATTTTTATTCTTTCTTCAAGACTTAGCTCTGAACTTGCTTCTCTGAAAAGTCTTGTGCTCTCTCTGTTCCTAGTCAAATTTACACAATGCCTGTCTGAACTAACTTATCCTGTTCTTGGTATCACTGTCTAGTATTAGCTGGCTTAACCGGTTCAAATCTTTTCAGTGAACAGTGATCTCCTGAAGGGCAGAACATGATTGGCTGTCTACATGTCCACTGCCAAGTGTTCACAAACAAGAGAAAATGAGTGAGTGGGTAGGTGATTGCAGTTTTTCTCACAAGTCTTGATCTGTTACTCAGAATAGATTCAGCAAATAAGACAATCAACATAATTTTTGGTACATTCTCGTCTTCCAAATAAAAGGGTTTATAAGTGGATGGAGATGTAACTAATGGATCAAGTAAACTTACTACTAGCTCAGGCATTTCTGCTGACAAATACTATACTTTAGTATGAAATACTAAGAAATTATATTTAAGTACCTAATATGATAATGACTCAAAAGGCTAGTAATTTCCATAGTCAAAGGCTAATAATTTTCCAATTAAAACATGGCAAGGTCTTCTTAAAGAATTACTTTCATATATGTCACATAACTGTTTGTCATTGACTGAACCCATTCCAATGCCCTCACATCTTCAGGAAAGATAACTGAAGAAAGAATGATCTAATCCCTTCCTTTCTGCTCGGAAACATCCAAGCGGGATGTTGAGCTGTGGTGATGACCAGGCCTTTACAGAAACTCTATTTGTTCCTCATAAGTCACATTAAGTGTTAAAAGCTCCATGAACTACAAAGAAACCAAAGCTGCTTTGCCAAGGCAGACAAACTATGGTTTACCCGCAGTTCACTTAACGAGGTGTCTGGGTCTATCAAGCTGCTGGTGTCCCCACTGCCCCGTCTGGATGAGTTTCCGCTTAGAGGTGTTGTGGCTGAGGCAGAATTTCGAGATGAAGGCTGAAAAAGAGAGACAATGACACTGTGAGCTGTTCTTTAAAACCGTTTGCTGTGAAGACTGAACCTGGGCAGAGTGGTGGGAGCAGGTGAGCTTCAGATGAACATTCTAACAACACAGTCAAGAAGACCACTAGGAGCAGTTCCCACTGTCAGCCTCGATAGGTCTGCAGAGAGAAGAGGGGCTCGTCATACCAAGTACCATTTCATTACCTCAAACACTATCAGAATCTAAAATTCAAAATTCATACGTGAAAATAATTCTTAAAGAAGCTTTTGTATTCTAGGCTTTTGTCACATTCAAACACCACTCAGGTGAGCTGCCAGGCTAATTTAGAGTTGTTTTAGAAATTCCTAACTAATGTCTAATTAGCACTTCCCTACTTTCGCTCCTAACATGGCTTAAGCAGCTCATCTCCACCGAGAAAGATGAACCTATTTGTAGCCAAGAGCAAGAAAAGAACATCGTACACGCTATTAAGTTTAGACTGTTCTCTCCAAAACCATACTCTTGACTAACAAATAGCAGAGACCTGTGCTATCTGGAATACTTGTAAGTCAAAAGAAATCACCTGAAATTTAGTGAGTCCAAATGAGATGTAAGTATAAAATATACACAGATTTTGAGGGCTTGTTGCAGAAGGAAGAGGGAACAAAGTACCTCATAATAAATTTAAGTGGAGTACAGTGGTGCAGTTCTGCAATTCCAGCAACAGGCTGAGGCAGAAGTCAAGGTTATATACTAGGAGCCTGACTCAAACATCACAAAACAGAACATCTACATTGATTATATGTTGAAATGTGTTGGTTATTTGGGTCGACTATTATAATGCTTTTTCTAGAGTGTGGCTTAAAAAATTAAAACTGCATGGACTTATAGTTTTGCTTGGCATTATAAAATTTAATACAGTAGATCATTTCCCTGGCTTCTTAAAAAATGTTTAGAAAGCAGAAACTTTACTGCAGAGGCACTCCTCTACAAGGGAGTTCTACTTTTCTTAGAGAAGTGAGGTATCTATAAGGAAAAAAAAATCAAAGCTATGGGTTTGTTGGTTCATTCCTAGATACTTCATTTCCATGTTTAATGGCTTTTCAATATCAGTTTTTAGAGAGTGGGAATCAAAGGAGTAGCCAAGAGCTTTAGGAA
Source organism: Alexandromys fortis (assembly GCF_014885135.2). Classification (NCBI taxonomy): domain Eukaryota; kingdom Metazoa; phylum Chordata; class Mammalia; order Rodentia; family Cricetidae; genus Alexandromys; species Alexandromys fortis. The sequence goes on along the minus strand of NW_026067915.1, from coordinate 11,370,825 downwards.
TGACGTCCTGTGAAATAAGATGTGGCTTCTCTCTTCCCAGGGCTTTCACATGATCTAAGGCTGGAGGAATTTGAAGGTCAAGCACAGGAAACAGAGGATGGGAAGAACAGCTCCACTGGCCAATAATACTGAACAACACCAATGAGTCCCAGGAAGTGCGGGGCTGACCTTGAGAGCTCCATCCCATCAAGAATTTTATACTCACTCTTGTGTAATTTTCAGCATACTGTTTGTCTGATTTTTCATCCAACTAGAAAAAAAAAGAGAGATAAGAAGATCAAGAAGACGTTCAGCGTGCTGACTCTTATTTTGTGGGGAGATGAACAATCTCAACAGGGTTTTCTAAGTTCAGTGATGTGTGGAATCAAAAGTAAACACAATAAAACTGAAATAAAAGTTATAACAAAATGTCAAGAATTTTTAGTTCATATCCTAAAGAATATAGGTTGGAAGCAAGCTACATGGATTCAAAATTTTAGATTCTTTAGACAGATTTTTCTTTTCATGGTATTTAATAAATACATTAAAGAAAACTGCATACAAAGCTCAATTAAGCAGAGCAACTATCAATACAAAAATGTTTTTTTTAAAGACTTTTCTTTTTTAAAAGATTATTTATTTTATGTATGTGTGTGCTAACTGCACGTATGCCTTTACACCAGAAGAGGGCATCAGATCCCTCTAAAGATGGTTGTGAGCCACCATGTGGTTGCTGGGAATTGAACACCAGACTTCTGGAAGCGCACGCAGCTGGTGCTCTTAACCTCTGAGCCATCTCTCCAGCCCCATAAAAATGTTTTAAACATTAAGACACAGAATGCATGCATAAAACTATTTAATGCCAAAAGCAGGTTATATAAACATATGTTTCCTTACACAGATAGCAAACTCAAGCAGTACAAAAGGGTGTAAGAAATCGGCCTTTCTCCCCACCAGACCCTGCTCTGCCAAGAACAGCCAACGCCAAGTCTCTGAAAATCTTAACAACACTGTCGCAGACACATTGTTCATCTTCTTTCCCCCAAGCCTCAAAGTTTTAAAAATACTTCATTTTTCTTCATAGCATTTCTTCTCCCTGCACTGTGAGGCTGTTCCATTTGTTGCTGTCTGACCTCTAGCATGCAAGCCTTGTATCTGCACATCCTTCTCTGTACTCGAACAAGAACAGCAGTAGTGTTGGAAGGGCTCAGGATCCACTCCATCCATCTGCACTCACAGGCTTCACTTATGTTGGCATCTCCACAGTGGCGTATCATCTCAACATGCCACAGTCAGACTAGCCTGGCTTCTGCTGCTAATTCAGCCTTCCTGGCTTCTCAGACCAGCTTCAAGAAGCAAGGTTCCTTAAAGATCCATTCCAAAATTCTAACTAGAACTACGGGAAAAATTCAGAGGTGGGAAGCTTTGCTGGAGGCTGACCACTTTCTGGCTGTGCCGGCTGGATCTGAACGTGTTTCATCAACTCCAGCATATGCTTTTAGCTATAGTGGGAAAAGTGACATGGAAACTTAAAACTGAATGAAAATAAAATATCCCCAGTCCTGAACTCTGAAATCAGCCTTCACAGCCATTCACAGGAAGGAGGTTGGAAAACCTCCTTTAGCTTAATTACAGAACAGAAAGCATTGCTCAGACGACTTTATCCCAACTTTCTCACATGTAAAAGTTTCTAGCATATGTTTTATTACCCAGTGATCATGTTTAAATTAAATAGAGACCTTTTACTTAATTAATACACTTATCAGAGATATAAAGGCTGGGTTTTGATGTCTCATTTCTTGCTGTAATACTTTGAAAAGGAAATCATTTTAATTTATTTGGACTTACTTTAAAAAGCACAAAATGTATTACAGCAAGCAGGCAATGACAGCTGGGATTTCAATCCCGTCACTTTCTGCTCTAAATGAGGAAGAACCCCTCTCGAGCGGCACTGGTGAAAAGCACTGCCCAGCAGTTAGAACCATCCAAAGTAAAGAAGTGTATCTTCATAAACTGCCTTATTTTCATAAGTATTTTCTAATTCTTTTCTGCTAATAGGTTAACAAGAAGAGACGTATTCAAAATTAAACTACTCAAGTCCATCTGAAATCCTTTTTCATATCACATTAAAAAAAATGACCCCGGGGCTGGAGAGATGGCTCAGTGGTTAAGAGCATTGCCTGCTCTTCCAAAGGTCCTGAGTTCAATTCCCGGCAACCACACGGTGGCTCACAACCATCTGTAAAGAAGTCTGGTGCCCTCTCCCGGCCTGCAGGCATACACGCAGACAGAATAGTGTATACATAATAAATAAATAAAATAAATAAAAAAAAAAGACCCCGAACTCACCCACTTTACTAGACCACCGCCGGAATAATCTTACATTTCAGAGGCCGCGTCACTGACGCCTCCACAATGCTGACTCTATCTATTGTGTTCACTGTATTCTAACAGATTCCATCTGTCGCAACACAAACTGATCATGCGCCAAACCTCAGGAATTGGTAAGCCAGCATAAAGCAGTCATGCCGCAGTCCAATTATGTTGACTGCACTGACTTGGCCAAAGACTCCCTCAGTCTCACTGAGGCAGAACCTATGTAGGCGTATTGCAATGACAAGCTAATGTCTATAATAAATGACTAACGGTACCTGCCAGATCCTGAAAAGGCTTTTAAAATGCAATAAAGTTTAATCACACTTACGGTATAAAAGCATACTCTAAATAAAGTATTTACAGTGTAGTTTGTTAAATGTATCCATTAGATTACAATTATCCATTAACTTCTATTAAATATCCTTCATTTGACATACCTGGTAAAAAGAAGTGTTTCAACTTTAGGATTTTTTTTTCCAACTATGGAAATAATCATATATATACACACACTAAGATATCTTAGTACCCAAGTCTAAACATAGAATGCATCTACATTTCACACTTTATACACATAAGTTAATTATATATATAATATATATTATTTATTTATATATATTCAGTGTGAACTGAAGTTTGGCTACAACCTAGCTTATATAACACAACGAAGGTACATAAAAACTTTTAGATTTTAAAACATTATGAATTTTGAATTTTTGTATCAAGAAAGCTCAACATAATAATGCTAATAATGACAAGGTTATCTAAAACTTGTTTAATAAGAAACAAACAAAATACAGGAAGTGGATCTGATCATAACAGAGAAGGGAAGAGAAAAGTGGATTAATGATTTCCTGAAGTGAATCTGGCTAAGGATTTCTTTCTAAAAACAAGTGCAATGAGCAGTAAGTCAGCACACAGTTAGACTCTTTTCCTTTATGCTAGCCTGCCTACAGAGCAAGACAGGAAGCTACAGCATATCAATCCTGTAGTCTTGTACAACTGGCTGGCACCTTTCTCCAGCACCTCCTGGATCCAGGATTATCACCGTGTGAGCAGACAGTGGGTCCACAACATGGCAGCTAGAAAACATCTTGCTAAGGCAGAGCTGGGAACGGGGAAGAATCAACCAATACAAACTCCCTTTCACCTGCTTCAGTGAGGTGAACTAAAGCATAGGCTTTTCAATTTAGAGAAAGTCCCCTGTTTAGAAGACAGTGGTGGCGCACACCTTTAACTCCAGCACTAGAGAGGCAGAGGCAGGTTAATCTCTGTTAGTTCGAGGCCAGCCTGATCTATAAGAGCTAGTTCCAGGGCAGCTAGGACTATTACACAAAGAAACCCTGCCTCAAAAACAAAACAAAACAAACAAAAAATTATCAAAAAGCAAAATTAATGATCTTCTATAGGTATTTAAAAATACAAAAGGCAATGGCTCTCAGGCTATAAAATAACAGGAGAAGCCCTGTTCTAAACAATCTTTTGCCTACATTAAAGAGGTATTTAATTAATAGAGGCAGTAAGAGACAAACTGTAATGTTCTTCATGTCTCCATAATTACTAAAGCAAACCGCCAAGAACTCAGTGTACAAAGGCTATGACTACTAATTCAGGCAAGATGATCTGTGAGGTTGACAGAAAACAAGCCACCAAGAAAACACATCTATATAGTAAATTCAATTATATCTATGAAAAAAGCAGGTACCAATGGACCAGTGAGGTGGCTCAGCAGGTAAAAGGCACTTGCCACTGAGCCTCATGACATGAGTCCAATGCTCAGGACTACGTAAAAGAAGGAGAAAACCAACACCTGCAAGCTCTCCTCTGGCCTACACATGTGCTCCCTGCCATATGCTCACATGAACATACACAAAATAAATGAAAATGTTTTAAAAATTAAAAAGAGGTTGCTAAGCAGGTTAATAAAATACTCAACATCTCAGATAACTGGGAAGCCAGCTCCTGATTTCATCATAGACAAAGTCCTTGGTTTAATCCACAGCAAGATTCTTGCTATATGGCCAGATTTAAGTTAGTAGTGTGGAATAATTAGAACTGCAATTAAAATAATTACGATTATTTTCTAGGATTGAAATAGTTCAAAAATAGCTACTTCATAAGTGAAGTGCTAATAAAAAACGATCTCTGCATAACCAGGGAGAAATCCCTTCACAGTGCTGGGCAATCAGAACAGGACTTGTCTGCATGATGCCAAGCCAGGTGAGGAGGGGCTGGTGAGATGAGCTCAGCAGGCAGGTCACAAAGTACATGCAGAGTGGAGTAGCCAGAGGTGCCCCCATGGACACTCGACTCCCACCTCAGCCCCCAATCCACTAGGAAGGATGCCTCAGACCAATGCCAGACTCCACTTTAAAAATCTCTTCAGTTCTTTTCCGGTTACTGAACATGGGGCACTTTGCCAAGCTGCGTACTGTATTATCCAGCTTTTAAAATATAAGACTTTATATATAGGTTTATCAAAACCAAGCAGGGGGCAAAAAGTAGACCAGAAGCACCTGAATACGGGCCAAGGCTAGTGTTAGGAAACTACTTGTTTATTTCCTTAGGTGAAGGGTTAGGTATGCATATCAGCTACCTGTTAGGAAATGACATGACGGAAATGGATTGACTCTAAAACAATTCAGATAGAAAGAATAGTAAAAAAAAAACCATACGAAACAAAATTAGGAATCATTGAAGATGCTAATGAGGGAATCCACAGGGTAAAAGAAAGAGGGATTTTAGAGAACATTTTAACAAATATATTCCAAAATAATTATGTTTCATGTTAATATGCTCAAGTAAATATGTCTAAGGAGTTAATTAAATTCCCAATTTTAAAAATAGTTACTACATAAGCAGTTAGTCGCATGCCTGGGACAACACAATGACCCATGCAGTACACTCACGCTGGTCAAGTCTGAGATGCCGGCGTCATCCACCTCAGAGACAACACTCCCCCTACGACTGGAGCGACTAAAACAATCAGCGGCAGAGACCTTTCAGCCAGAGAAAATGAGACACTTTAAACGTCAGAAAAGAGAAAAAGAACACTAGCTAACTGGAAAGTTGTGTGCCTGTCTTAATCTGATGTTTGATAAAGTATCGTGAAATGAGGAAACTTTTACAACTGACCTATTTCAAAAAGTAAAAAAGAGGTATGAATGAATGATTGAAGTCATTGAATGAATGAATGAAGTCACAGCTCCCTAGAGTAAGTTCTTTCAACAGTACAAGTGCAAGTCTACGCTACAGACCATTTTCTGCCTGAGCTCATGACAAGCACACCTTCCACACTGAAGCACTGGGAATCTTCGACTGGTGAGGGCAGTGTTGAGACCACTATCAAATCTCTACTATATTTTATAATATTATAATTCTTTATAGCATCAACTCTGGCAATACTCAATTTCTGCAATAATTTCTTCCTTTTCACATGTCATATCAGGAACTGTTAGACAAAACAATGAGAAAAACTGGCCTGTAAAGGCCCTCTCTTGCCACTCAAACAGCCGAGCCTCTCCTATCAGAAGCCACTGTCTCTGAGCACTCTTCCAAGGGTCACCCCTTGGACACACCCACCTCAAGGTCCTCTGTCACAGTCACCTGCTCTTTTCTTCACACCCTGAACTGTCTTCCTTTTGTGCTCCTTTCCTTACTAGTTTATTTCTGTCTTTTCCTAGAACAAAAGTCCTGTGAAATAAGAGCTCTGTCCTTGGCTGAACAAATGACTCCTGGTGCTCTCAACGCTGCCCTCCACCGTAGAGTGGCCGCACCCACCCACCAGTCATTCTTACTCCAAGTGTTTGTCTGCCTTGCTCTAAAATTCCTCACCAAGAAACCATCCATAGGAACAAGACATCTGCCAATGGCTAACAAAATCAAGCAAGGATATTTTTATTCGTTACACCTTGATTACATATAATATATGATTAGCACCTACTACCTTGGAGGTTTGAAAGGTGTCTTCCAGAGTCACTCACTGAGTACAGGTATTAAGTCTAACAACAGAGAAGACAGCCATCTCCACTGGACAGAAACAACTAACAGGTTATTGAGGTTGAGGCAAGCCCATCACTATTAAGTCCCTATTTCCATTGCTTCCAAGGTGTTATGACTTTTATTTCTCCTTCGGCCATGAGTATGAATATTATCTGGAAGGCTAAGGAACCAAAGATGCTTTAATCATATGAATTTATCTCACACAAACATGTGGTGTTTCCTTTAGGAGAACTTTGGTTTACAACTGCGCACACTGAGTTTGTACCGCTTTTGGAAGAAATGACAGCTTCATAGGTCTCTTCATGTGGCTCCATGCTGACACAGTCCTCTACTCTAATTTCCACATCAGTTCCTTATAGAGAACAAAGACGTCACCCTGCGACACTTGCAGCGTCATTAAAGAATAGCATGAAGTCCTACCATGTCCACAATGATTAACTGGGTGAAATGTCTGAATTGATGTTTTTCAATCTTGCCACTGACAGCTGACAACGTCACAGTCTCACACACGAGTAATGTACGATGGTGTATGTGTGACTCTTGCTTGAGAGGCTCGTTTTTGGAAAATAAGCGGATAAAATGTGTGCATAAAAAACAACAGATAATGGTGTGGGAGGTCCTTCTGTCTATGTGTTGCTTCTATTGGTTGAATTGAACAAAGAACTGCTTTGAGCATAGCTATGGCAGGGAAGAACAGAACTAGGCAGGGAAAGCTTGGCTGTATGCTGGGAGGAAGAAGGGCGAAGTCAGGGGAGGATCAATGGAGCCACCAGAATCAGACATGCCAAATCTTTGCCGGGAAGCCACTGCCACGTGGCAATATACAGATGAATAGAAATGGGTTAAATTAATATAAGAGTTAGCCAATAGGAAGCTAGAGCTAATAAGCCAAGCAATGTTTTAATTAATACAGCTTCTGTGTGGTTATTTTGGGGCTAAGCTAGCTGGGCGGCTGGGACGAAGAAGCAGGCCCTCCCTCTAACAAGATAAGGTGAAAGTTTTCAGTAAACGATTTGTGCCTGAGACTCGTGAGTCATTCTCGACAACATGGCAAAGCAAACTGTGCACATAAACTCTATTTGAGGAAAACACAAACTTCACTTTTCAGTAAATGTCACATAATCATACAGTACTGTCCTGTAACAGCTGTAACTGTTTTCATGCAGACCATGCTCACCACACTGTCCCTTCGCCCACAACTGGCACGATCAGAAGACACAATGCTTGCGGTGTCGTCGTCGATAGACTAAGAAAGTGAAAAAGATTCAGTTTCTCTACTGTTCTCGTGGACTATAAACACCGTGGGAGAGTTTTAGAAGGCCACTCTATTACACACTGTAACTGACATGAGCCGCTGCACCCCGTTAGAAGAGATAAGCTGCTATAAGGCATAATGAAGTATCACTACAAGTCAAAATACTCCCCAAAAGCACAAAGAATAAAGCAAAACTCTCTTTTATTAACATGAAACACTGGTGAGGGTATGAGTAAACTAGACGAAATCAGCTAGGGAGGTCATGGTATTTTTAGACTTGCAGATCTGTGAAGTCCCTTGAGACGTCAATAAATATACTTATGATTTCAATTTGAGAAAGGAAAAAATATTTTTAAATGAAATAACATATGTTAAAGAAGTTCCTACCAACAGAGTCCTTGAGGCAGTGACTCACTTCCTGGTCCTCATCCCTCCGCAGCTGGCGCAGATGGTACTATTACCCCGTCACAGGACTGTGTTCTTCCCGCTCTGCAGAGCTCATCTTCGGCCTACTGCTTTATCCCCATTCTGATGTCACTAAGATGCCATTTTGGCATCACTAAGGTAGTAATTCTGAACCCGCATTGCAAATGAAACAGAATCTAGTCAACTCACAAGAGCAAGGACCTGCACTGTTGTGTTTTTGAAAATACATTATCAAAAATTTTTGCAGGGGAACACTACATTTGACATATTAAAAATGTCACCAGGTCTGAAAACTGCCAAGTAGAATTTTGAGTACACAGTGGGATAAGAGTAAACATCCTTCTTTTGTGACAAAGCCCTTATGCCCTAAATACACCCGTGTTAGTATTTACTAAGTACAAGGGTGGGCTCTCTGAGAACTGCTGTTCTGGAGGGCAGAACTGCAAACGTTTTAAATGTAAAAGCCCACAGAACTCTTCTTTTCCCTGATAATTATTAATTTCTCCAGTTTGGTATAATCTGTAAGGATAACAAGCTAGTAGGCTGAAAGCACTCATTTACTTTGGAAATGTAAATGAGTACAGTCTTTTTAGTTGTCAACATGGTCAGATATAGCAAAATTGAAACACATACACTCTGAGCATGGTGACCCACACCTTTAATCCCAGCACTCAGGAGGCAGAGGCAGCCAGATCTCTGTGAGTTCAAGGTCAGTTTAGTCTACAGAGTGAGTCCCAGTCTCTCCAGAGCTACACAGTAAAATCCTGCCTCAAAACCTGGGAGGGGCTGGAGAGATGGTTCAGCAGCACATATCCTTTGCTGCTCTTCAGAGGACCTGGGTTTGGTTCCCGCAGCCACATGGTAGCTCACAATCTCCTCTAAGTACAGTTCCAGGATACAAAATCCTCTTCAAGCCTTTGTGGACATAGGCTTACACATGGTACAAACATGTATATGTAGGCAGAACATTTATATACATAAAACTAATCTTCTTTTGAAAATGCATATGCTCTTATATTCCTAACATTTCCTGATACATATTTGTCTTACAGATATATTCATGTAAATGTACTCTCTGTGCATGTGTACGGGTGTGAAAGGAAGGGAAAGACAGGGGCAGAGAACATGTGTAAGAATGTTCACCACAGGGCTAGGGAGAGGGTATGCAAGCATGAAGCTTTAATCTGTACTTCCAGCACCCATGTAAAAGCCAGGCCTGGTAGTGTACGCACTGGGGGGACAGTGGCTCTCAGGCGCTCCCTGGCCTGACAGTCTAGCCAAAACAGTGATCTCTAGGTTAAGTGAGACTTTGTCTAAACAAACAAGGTAGAGAGGAGTAATAGACAGATACCTGACTTTGACCTCTGACCTCCATTTGTGCATGCAAAGCTCATGAGTACACATAGAAAATGTCTAACCATCTAAATGACCCATCAATAGTAAAATGATTTTTAAAAATAACATCTGTACATTCATGTGATAGTATGCTAATATTAAAAAGATTTGATAATACAAAATCATCTCAAAGAGAAAATAATTGAAAAGGTGGGCATAGCTTAATTGTCTAAAATGATGATGACGATGATAATGATGATAATAATGGCAAAAAGGGATACTATAAATCTGTATGCACTGACACAGAAAGATACTTTAAGAAAACATGGAGAAGTAACACATACTAGAAAGGAAGCCATTTATGGTCAAAATGAAAAGCACTCATCCATGTCCGGAACATCTCTGAAAGCATGAATGTGCACAGGTTACATGTAAGGGTTTGTCTGGGGAGCTTTACTCTGGACTTGTCCTTTACTAATATTACTTACCTTATAAACTGCAAAATAAATGTAATGTTCTAGAAAGAGTAGCAGGCGCACATAACAAGCTTTAAGAACTGATTTGTTTTACTTCTCCCACCACTGCACAGACAGAAAAGGCAATGCAGGAACATACGCAGGGATAGCCAGAACGGCACACCCAACAGGAGTTAGCAAAGTGTTTCACATAAATGACAATACAAAAACTTTAAGCCTGCCCAAAGGCCTCGGTTCCAGACTCAGTTAAGAAATTACTTGGGTCCACACAAAAGCAGTCAATTAGCACATATTAGTAGTTGGTTTTTATGGACTTGGGGACACATAACCCATGCAGAAGATGGTGAAACACACTCTATTCTAAAGTGGAATGCAGAGCAACTCGACACTCCTCAAGTGTGCAGAGAGGCTGGAGAGCTCACCACAGGGCTGCTCCGGGAGGAACTCGCTCTCGATGAGTAGTAACTGTATTCAGATGGCTGTAACATTTCCAAGAAGAAAGGCTTTATAACAATGGCCAGCTCCGTTTTTCTGCTGGGAATACAGTGGCCCTACCCTTGACTTGACTCTGGTGCCCAAGGTAAAAACAGCTGCTTTGCCTTGTTTGGCACGCCACCTCACACCCACCCTCAAAAGCGGAGGAGATGCCTGAAGACTTTCCCTAAGACTCCCCTCATATGTCACTCCTGATCTCCAAATGGTCACCTTCTCACAGCTGGCTGCATGAATGGGCCAGACTAAATGACTCCTGCCCCTTCCTGTGGTCACCCCCTCCCATTTACACTTACAGTTCGAGAACCATAAGGGTTATATAATCCACCACCAGACAATGATGCCTAAAGAACAAAAGAATAATTATTTACTTATTTAGCCCTGGAGTTATTTTGAAAATACCTTCATTATTTGGCAGTTCATAATTCAAAAAATGTTTGATGGTATGTTATATTCATTTGCTGTATCATTTTCATTGTAACTTCAACAATACACTTGGATTAACAAAAAACACTACAGTATTTTCTTTTGCCCTCACTTTATAACATGAGGAAGCTAATATTAATTAATTTATTCTCTTAAAAGAGCAAACAGCAGGGAAGGGAACAGGTATAAGCACTCTGGGTTCCAGTCTTCAGAAACTGGCTAGAACATCAAATGGCTAGAAGCACCAACAGCCACACACACTAAGCTACTGGTCATGCTTTAAATTTGATTTATTTAGTAGACTTTTGATTGCCACAGCTGAGGGTCATAACCATACCAAAGAAAACTAAGTGAATGTGGTAGAACCCAGGGAGTTTATCTCCTTGCAGAAAACAGATTCTTAAACATAAGCTACCAGAAGTCATCCATTTCAATGTTGGCAAAGAGAACAGAATTATTTTTTCACGTCCTGAGTTTTGTAACCTAAGCACAGGCAGCGTACTCTGCAGAGCATGTGGCAGAAAGGCCACACAGCTTAGTCAGCGCCATGGCAGCGGCCCTACCACAGAGCACACACTGCAAGAAGGAGATACAAACCAGGCTGGCACTTCTCAGCAGACCAGAATTTGCAGCAGAGGAGGCCTATGGAATAAGTGCACTAATTAAACCTAAAGAAGGGCAAGGGCAGCTGTGACAGCCACAGGCTCCTCGAAAGTACTAACCCTGTTCTTACTCGATGTCCCCAGCGGGTCACTGCACAGGGAAGAAGACTGCAAAGAGAGGCAGAGCAATAGAAATAAGCAAAAGCAGAAACACAGGAGAATGCACCTCACCATCATGCAAGCAAGACTTCACGTTTATGGTTTTCGATTCCATAACTCATTAGCAAGTCCCAAGTGCTTAGCGTAGTGTGAAAACACACGAAGTAAGAGACAAGTCACTAGACACTTTCCGAGTGCAAACTGTTAAGGGTGAGAAAGAAAATCTCCTCTAGCAGACTTCTATCATTACGTACAACCTTTTGGGTATTAGGACATTTTTGGCAGGTATGAGACAGGGACCCAGGAAAGCACTGAAGAAAAGAGGGCCACGGCACTTGGGAATGTGTCAAACAGTGGTCTCAAACCAGTCACCAGTAGTTTCTGGGGCATTGTGGATTATTTTGTGGCAGACTCCTAATGGGTTTGGTTATAGGTAAGGAAGCTCTTAGTTACTATTATCACCATTTTTTTCCCAAATAGATTTGAAAGCTTATCTTTGAAAACATGCCATGGACAAAGCATGCTAGAAGCCACGTAAATTGAACTAGTCCCCAGAGTTCATGCACTAAAAGTACTTTCTGTAAAGAAATTACACTTCTTTCCCTGGAGTCACTTAAGACACAATTTTCAGTTCTTTTTCACTAAACCTAGACAAACAGGAATAGTGAAATAGTGTGTGCAGACAGGTTTTTCAGTTGACTGTGTTTTCCAGTGCCTGAAATTGAATTCAGAGCCTTGCATGTGCTAATGAATTATTCTACCACAAAGATTAGCCCCCATTCCTGCATACTTTTAAATGTACTGGGTACCACACATTGCAGTATGCTTTAAATGTTAGATGTCTTGGAAAAAAATAAGATTCTAGCTGACTGTGGAGACACTAGCCTGCAATCTGAGCACACAAGTGGCTAAGGCGAGGTGATCAGGCCTTGGCTACAGAGACACACCATGTCTCAAAAACAAACAAAACAAGCAAAAGCCCCAAAACAGACAAAAAGGAAAAACAAGATTCTAACATTACATTAATACTCTAGCAAATAATAACATACCTCTCATCCTATATGTAGCTTAGATTTTCACATGTTAACTTCTTAAAAGAGTATCTATTAGGGCGTGTATTGATACTTATAGCTTATTTTGAAATGGCTCAAAAAACTAGACAGAAGCTTGGCATTATGGTCCCCGCCTTAACACCAGCAACTAGGAGACTGAGGTAAAACAATCTTGAGTTTGAGCCTGGGCTACATACATGTGAGACTGCCTTTAAAAAAAAAAAAAGGTGGAATGGAATGATAGACAAATAATTATGTGACTAAGAAAGTAAATTAAATAATCTAAGAACATGGTGCTCACTGTATAAATTCTTTTTCTATTTGAAATTTTCATTACAAACATGGTGATTTAACAGTTCTCACTGAAGATACACTCAAGAAGGACTATATAAATAAGCTACCAAAACTATACAGGTATATCAAGCCATTAAGAAATTAGTTACAAATAGTCTAAATGCAAAATGGGGGATTAGAGATGTATTAAAGGTGGGTAAAGTACACGAGACCAAAGACTTTGGACAAACCCGATAGTAGTAGGTAGAGGCAGGCTTGCTATGTCTAAGACTGCTATAGTTTCTCTGGTCAAAATAGAGGCCACTCTGCAAAAAGAAAATTTTAATATATTTTTTTCAGGTTAAATGTTTTTGAAGCACACCAAGACAAAATTTGAATACACAGGCAAATCTGATCCTGTTAAGGCTCCTTCTTCCCCAAGGCAATGCCTTTAAACCACTGGATCTGAGCAAAGACAGGACAAGCAGCAATGGTTTCAAACCTCTGTAAGGGGTGGGCACTAAAGGTGAGCTACTTCAAACAATGTCATTACTGCTTGTTATTACCTTAAAAATAAGACAAAAAACCCTCAGATAAAAATGAAATGCAAATAACTGAGTTATTCTCATTCTACGGTTAAGAATGCCCCTGACAAACCTAGGCCCACTGAATAATACTACTTTTATAATTTACTAGGTTAGAGAAATCATCTCTCAAATCCCCCTTGCTAGAGGCTAAGCAAGTGTATGAATCCCTGGCTGAGAACCTTCCTTCCCTACCGCTGACACTCCTTGCAGGGCCCCTGCTTCTACCCCTTCCCCCCACACAGCTCTCACCATCACTCACACCTCCCCGACACCTCACCCGAGCACAAAACTGCCAAGTCCTTCCCATATACCAAGGCCTCTCTGTATATGCCTTCAGCGTTCTCTGCCTCCCTCTTCCCTACTAGGTACATCCTCCCAACACTCCCGTGGGAACCCAGAACTGGCAGCAAGGTAGGGACTACATTTCCGCCAACAGCACAATAAGGAGAAAGAGGTGTTCCAAGCACCCCGGTGACTGCTAGTTCTGCAGTGTGATCACACAGCTAACAGGGTTTGGGAGCTCTCACATGGGAACTCTCTATCACACACATCATTGTGCATTCCAAGTTTCTAAAAAACAAACTTTGAGCACTTGTAATTTGGTGCTGTCCATAATATCACAACTAGATCAAACTTCAAAGTAGAACTAACCAGGGGGTCTTTATGAGAACTAGAAGATCGCTTCTTCATCCCATAGGTGTGACTGTAAGAATAATTCTGCAAGTAAAAATTGTTGAGTCAACTTTAATGGCCATGTAGTAAAATTTTAAGAATGAAACTCATCATAAAATAATAGCAAAGGCACATATGATAAAGAGTAGTATGCATGCAACCTAATTCCTGTCAGTACCAGACTGAGAGAACTTGGAAGGCTGATATATACAGTCTGGAGACACATCACCCTCTCTTACTCGACTTGTGTCCATTAACTAACCTGGTGTCTGGCCAGCTAAAGGGAACCTATTAGGACAGAGAGTCAGAAGGATGTCTATGGGGACTATTGTACACTGTGTGAAATTATATTGCTGTGATTGGTATAATAAAAAGCTGAACAGCCAATAGTTAGGGAGGACTTCCAAGCAGAGAAAGAACTCTGGGGGGAAGAAGGCAAAGTCGCCAGTCAGGCATGGAGGAAGCAGCATGAGCAGAATGGAGAGAAGAGGGAATGAGCTACATGACAGAACCTAGATGAATAAATAAATAAATAGTGTTCATTTAAGTTATAAGAGCAGTGGGATAAGACTAATCTAAGGCCGAACTTTCATAATTAATAAGTCTCCATGCCATTATTTGTGAGCTAGTGGCCCAAAGAAAAATCCAGCTACATTGTACACCTTACTCGAGTCTTGTCCCCCATTTCTTTTTCTCTAGGAAGCTATAGGTGGTGAGTTTATTCTTCCTCCTAATTTAGTCATCTTATCTAAAAGCAAAAACAATGTTGTATTGTAAATAAACCAAAAGAACATTTTATTGCTGAAAACAACACTCTTTTGGGGGGATTTATTTTATTTATTTTATATGTATGTAATTATGTATTTATGGTCTATGTGGGCATGGATCCCCAGAACTGGGTTAGAGGTTGTTGTGAACCAGCCAGCATGGATGCTGAGACCTGAACTCAGGTTCTCTGGAAGCAGTAAGTGCTCTTAACCCTTGAGACATTTCTCTAGCCCTCAGACCAAGTTAGCAGAGCCAGGGCATAAGCCATTCAGAAGAGAAATACCTATAGTGTATATACTTAAGTTTACACAAAGTACTTTGGAAACAAGATTATATAAAGACATCACTTCTCCCAGGGGGACAAAGATCAGGACTATTACTCAACAACAACCAGCAGACAATAAATTCAATCTATGTAGTGAGACTGTGCAGTACCCTAGAACAGCCAAGGGTGACAGGCTGTACTAGGAAAACCATTTCACACAGTCAGATCCTCAACAGGAAGGACATGCTCATTTTCTCATTGTGAATAATCTTTCATACTTTACTGTGAACATCTAAGTGAAAACTACGCAGCCTAGAAACTTGGGCAATCTACTAACATAATTGTAACCAAAAAACAAACAAACAAAGAAAAAAAACCAAGCCAGTTTGACTTCCTTAGCTAATTCAATATGTCAAGCTAAAATTCTTGGACATCTACAGCTGCCACCCATCACTGCTGGCTATTTTATTTAGTAACCCGCCAGCCTATGGCACATGAAATGGAGCACAGGTGTTTCAGAACACTTTCAGAGGGCTGGAGAAATAGATGGCTCAGAAAATGAAGATGCTTGCTGCCCAGTCTGATGCTGGATGATCTGAGTTCAATCCTTGGGACCCACATGGTAGCAGGAGAGAACCAGCTCCAACAAGTTGACATAGGCAAAATAAATAAATAGGAAGTTAAAAAAAAAAAAAAAGCAAACCAGCCCTCCTGTGCAGCAGGTGAGCACGGGGAACCAGCTCTTCTTTGGAAGATGAAACTATGACTGAATTACTGAGCCAGAAATCTCAGCTCTTCCAGCACACATTTGATCCAGTTGAAGCATTTTTGGTTTTTGTAGTACTGGGGAGCTTGTACAGGTTTGTAATGCCAAGGAAGCACTTTATCACTGAGCCACGCTTTCAGCCTGACCCTGAAGACTATGGGAAAAGCTATTATTCCAGTATCTGATTATGCCACAACTGCAAAAACAATCATTTTTGTTTTTTTACACATCCCCCCCAAAAAAAACTATAACAAAACCATGAAAGTTAGTCATAATCTATGATTAGCAATAACTGGTGTTTAGAAAGAAAAGCCTCACACGTAACACAAAGTCATGCACTACATACTAATGACGGAACCCTTGATGATCTGTCCTTGAGGGTATCGTACTGCACTTCAGAAAAGTGCGAAAGTCGGTTGCATTGTAAAAGTCAGGAACAGAAGGGAAAAAGGTAACATTTGTCATTATTAAAATCAAAACAGTACTACTTCAAAAACAAAATATTATTAAATGCAAAAGCTATTATATTTAGATATAAGCTTTACTTTCTTAGTAGAAATTATTGCTAAGCTGCACGTGTAACTAAAACTTTGTTTTATGCCAGGCATAGTGATAGGCACACGTAGCCCTAGCTACTCTGCAGTCTGAGACAGAACCCCATCCTGAACACACAAAAGGCTGTATTCTCCCCCACCCCAACTTTTGGCTGCATTGAGAGCCTTGTGCATGTTGTGCAGGCGCTTTACACTGAGACACCCCCCAGCCTCTACTTTTCTTTCAAATAACAAAATTCAGAATCAGTGATGGTAAGATGATTCAACCTTAGGATATAACAGAACAATACAGCCTAAGGAAGGCTTTAAATGTAAAGTATAAACCGTTCTAAGGTCAAAGATGCTTCCCTCCTCATCTCTGTGGCCGCTACCACTGTCTGCCATCGTTTGAAAAATAGCAAAAGCCAGGAAGAGCACATAGCTGATTTGGCTTGCAAAATAATCTTGGAATCAAAGTCAGGGCATGTCATCGAACCTTAGAGACAACATTTGTTTTAAAGTTTCCACAGGAAAACAAAGTAGAAACTCATGTGTCACTAGCCTATTCCTGTTGCCTCTATGTCCACAACACTGAAAATCAACAATAAACACATAAAAATCTGAGACCACACATTTCAGAAGTACACACCATCATGTCTCTCCTTTTGGGTGTACTGGTTCTGCTCCAGTGTGTCCCAGTAATATCCTTCGATGAACTCTTAAGTGAAATTAAACAAAAGACACAAGTTTAAAGAATAATTTAAAAACTGAATTCACTACAATTATCTCAAAACCACTAACATATGGCAAGGAACTAAATAAATAGTAACTAAACAGTAAAAATCTCCACTAATGAGGAATAGTGAATATCCTATGATTCAAGGTCACACTATTTCCTAATCTGGGATTTCTTTGACTGTCTTCTTGCACACTGTACACAAAGCAATAATCAAGCATCTGTGGTGATTTTTAAGGCAGCTCCTGCTATTCATGTTATTAGCAATCTATTCACATGTAACAAGCAAACATACACAGTTTCATTCTTCCCTCCCCTAGGCCTACATTCAGGCTCAAGCTTCCTTTGTCCTTTTTATTTTTAGTCTTAATGTCTATAGCACTTTTCAAACCATGTAGCTTCTAGCAGGGCACCTCTCAACAGAGCAGTTTCTGAAAGATAACTAACTGGACAAAAGAAAAGTTCAAAATCCTAAAAATCCAGCATAAAACCTTAAGTGTACCTGACCCACATCCACGTACCTCCAATGCTTCAAAACCAAATAAATGTGCAGACAGTATGAGTCTTCTAAAACCATAACTCGTAAATTTAAAAACACAGGTAAAGAAACACTGAAACCTCTAAATTTTATGGTAAACCATTAGAACATTTAGGTCACTATTTTAGACCATTATATTTATTTTTATAGAGGACAAAAATTGTCTGGCATATTCAGATTAGTGGAACTGGTAAAGTTATTTTAAAAGTCAATAATTTAGAGCTAGTGGTAGCTGAGTGGTCTGCCATATACCCTGGACCTGATCTCCAAAATAAAACAACAAACAAAAACTCCAAATGCTTAGAATTCCTAAGATCATCTAATTAAAGCAAAACGGGGAAAACTATCTCAAAGGCTAGGGAAGTTGATCAGCCTCAGTGGAGGAGCACTTGGAACAGGGTTCCATCCCCAGAGAGAGCAAAAACCAAGCACATTGTTAAAAAGAAATAGAATTTATCACTGAGCTTTCAGACTTAATTTTGTAAAGATCTGTACATGTAAACCATGTTGAATCCATACACATACACACGAAGATAATACAGACTCCTTTATTACTCTTCAAGTTCACACTGGCTTTTCCTTCCAGTGATGGAAATTAAACCTAGGTCCTTGCACCTGCTAGTCAAGAACTCAATCACTTAGCTACATCCTTGGCACTCAAATGTTAATTCTTAAAAATACAAAGAGTTGGGGCTGGAGAGATGGTTCCACATTTAAGAGCACTGCCTGCTCTTCCAGAGGACCGGGGTTCAATTCCCGGCACCCACACAATGCCTAGCATCATCTCTAATTCCAGCTCTAGAGGATTTGACAGCCTCTTCTGGCCTTGGAGGGCACTGTACACATGTGATACTGATGCACATTCCAGCACCAATACACCTAAGATAAACCTCAAAAAATACAAAGAGGTTTTTTTTCTATTAATGGGAACACATTTTCACAGCTATCGTAAATTAAAAAAAGAATTAAAATTGTATCTCAAATGTTTACTGATACAATTTCCACTAAATGGATATCCAACTGGTAGTTTTAATACCCACTCCAGGTGAACAGTTCCTTATGAGTTTAATGGCAAATTTCTTTTATTTGGAGATTTGACTTAAAGTTCCCTAACTTAGGTCAAACTTAAAGATCAATGCTCCAAGGTCATATGCAAATTTATAAATACTCAATTTAATAATAAATTGTGAAAACTCACATTATGAGCATTATAATTGAAAGCAAAGAAACTGGTCACAAAAAGGAAAAGGGGAACATTTTGCAGTCCTTGACTCTCAACTTTGAAACTTTGGTAGACTCATTATATAGTTTTTTAAAAAAGTTATTTAAAGAGGAAGGAAAAAAAATGTCTCTAGCAGCAAGCATGAAAATGCACACATTTTCCTTCTAAAAAGCATTCATACACAAAAAGCACTTTGGAAAGGAGCATTTCTGTAGGTATATGCACACAGAGGCCACAAGAGGGCACCAGACGCCCTAGACCTGGAGTGACAGGAGTTTGTGAGCTACTGCTGTGTGGGTGATAAGAACTGACCCTGGGCTCTGCAACAGCAGCAAGTGCTTTCTAACCGCTGAGCCAGCTTTCCAGCCTCCTGTAAACCCATTTTATCTTAGGTTTCTTCAAAAATTTGTCAATACTACAAAACAAGTCTAAAATTTGTAACTAAATAGGGCACTTATGACTTGAAACCAGTTTATAAAGTTACTCTAGAAACACATACATACACCAAAAGAAAACAATGTATTGGAGTGTAATAGGTGGAGTACTTAAAAATATAAAAATGCTAATACATGTTATTTCAGGTATTAGCTTAAGTAGTACACTTTTATATAAAGAAGGAAATCAGAGTTGGAACAAATAACGCCCTTAATATGAAAGATGATTTTACTGATGAAAAACATAAATAACACAAGTGCAAAACATTGTGTTGAAGCCCAATTCTTTAAGAAGTAAGAGGAAAGGTTGTGCTTCAGCACAACACACGAGACTTTAGGCAGCAAATCCTCACTCTACTTATAACAATCTATACTAAAAGACTGGTATATTATAAAATATTAATCAAAACGTCAAAGCATAATTCCTATACGTATGGCAGGAAAAAATCTCAAGTCAACAGTTCCATGTAATTATAACTGTAATTAGCCAGACAAGCCCCAAAGCTATGTTCATTCAATAGATTGTCAGTTTATGATATGAAAATAAGAAAAATCAAAAAATTAGGACAAAGCAGATGTTATTCTACAAAACTCCATCTTATGATTTTGTGATACTTCTAAAATCAAAGGTATTTCTACAGAAAGCGAGAAAAAACCTGGATTAAAATAAAAATATTCAAGATTTTAGAATTGATTCACTTCTAGCAATAATTTGAGAGAAAACATCTCTTTCTAATACAGAGCTTTGCCAGCATTGTTCATGTACGTTATGAAGAGGCATAAATGGACACTGCTGGATTGCTCAGATAATCACCGATGCTGAGAGAAGATTATTGTTAAAAGCTTTGCTATTTGATGTAAACAACTTAGAATACCAACCCTGTGACTGCCAAGGCTTCGAAGAGACAATGTATCCTCTAATCCCTGATAAAAATAAAAGCAAGCATATTAAAGGTCTGACTTCATGAAGACAAGGAGGAACAGCACCACAGGCAAGTTTACATAACACTACAAACCAGGTAAGAACGGTGATGGCCAGACCGGTGAGAATACCTGGCCCTCTCTGAATCTTCCTGGGGAAGAAGAAAGCACATGGATAATTATTCATTTAACAAGTAATTGTTTATCAGAGCAAAGGAGCAAAAACCAGCCAGTCAAAAGCACAGCGGCACCTTCTTAGAATAAGCAGGATCCAAAGCTGAGTTTGGTGGTACCACATGTATCAGACAGAAAGGCAGCAGCTCAGCAGATGTGTCCAAGCACTCTTATTTGCACGTGGCCCAGAGAAGCTCAACATTCGAGGATTAAAACACACAACAGCACTTAGCAAACAGATGCTGGGTTGAGCACTGAAAGCAGACATTTATTTTTTCATTATAAGTGCCAGATTATACAGGTGAGAAGGAATGTTTACTTTGTCATATATGTATAAAGAAGAGTGTACATTGCTTTAAAAGTACTTTACTCTGGTGCTCACTCTAAGGAAGTTTTTTCATTTCAGGGCTCTTCCCCCTCTTTTCACTATTCTAACTGGAAAATAAAAGAAATACAGAAATACACCCCTGTGCGTTAATGTGATTAAACTACTAAGAAATAAGTTGATAGTTAAGCCATGCCTTAAGCAGCTTATAAGGAGACTGACTACACCAGCAGTACACGTAACTGTGTGCAATTCTAATGTTTCCACAATCGTGCATCAGCAAGGAGACAGCAAAGCCTGAGTCATGGGCAGCAAAGAACTAGTGCCCAGAATATGATCACCTGACACCGTAAGGAACTGCTCATTTTTCAGAATTTTAACGTCCCAATTGCTAAAGTAATTTCCACTGTGACTAAAAACTACATCTAACTGGTCTAGGTGAGCTACCTATCTAAATGAACCAATGTTACAACACTCCACAGCAATCCAGCAATGCATCTGAAACACAGATGGGCTATCTATTGCCATTATCTTAAAACAGAGATAGTAAGTCAACCAAAATGCCACAGCTTACTGCTTCATTTTGGTCTCAATCTTTATGTGTTTTTTAAATTGTCTTTTAACAACTACTGTATGCACTGCTACACTTGATACAAACATGATTTGGTGACTTGATTTCTAACAGGGTGTTGTGATCTCTAGGCATTAATCACCAATTTACATTTTTGTAAGTGATACCACAAAAGTCTAGGAGACATGTAAGTTAGCAGAGCAGAACACTCCATGTTAAGTGGTAACTCATTCTAAGCTAATTAGAAAGCCTTGAATCACACAGGCAAATTAATTTTACATGCCCCTCGACATCATTTGGGGTACTAAGCTGATTTCCAAGATTGAAGACCTACTTCTCCCTTCACTCTATTCTACCAACCACAGAACACTTCTAGACAGCACATCCTGCCTGATGTGATGGTACAGTCCTCTAATTCCAGCGTTTATGAGGCAGAAGCAGGTGGATCTCTGTGAGTTTAGATGAGCCTGGTCTACAAAGTGAGTTCCAGGCCAGCATAATTAAGACCTTATATCTAAAGAAAACCAACAAAAGCCCACCTGAAGAACAAAGCCCCATCAAAGATACAAGGACAGATGAATCCCTATTTATTTGCAATTATGTAATTATCAAAATAACTCTATAACAAAATCTTATTAAATATTGATATACTTCTATATTTGAGTGGCTTTTCTCTTTAATTCCCACTGAAAATCTGACCCAGGGGCTAGAGAAATGGCTCAGTGGTTGACAGTACCTGCTGATCTTCCAAAAAACCTTGGTTTGATTCCCATAACCTACATGGAGGCTCACAACCATGTGTAATTCTAGAAGATCCGATACCTTCTTCTGACCACTGCAGGTACTAGCCATGCAAACAGTCTACACACATAAATGCAGGGAAAATACTTATACATAAAATTAAAATGAATAAATAGATTTTTAAAAAAAAGTTTGTGTTTTTGTGGGGTTTTTGTTGTTGTTGTTGTTGTTTTTTAATCAGGATTTCTGTGTAACAGTCCTGGCTGTTCTGGAACTCCCAGGCTGGCCTCAAACTCACAGAGATCCACCTGCCTCTGCCTCCTGAGTGCTGAAATAAAGGCGAGGTGTACCACCACACCAGTCAGCTAGCCAATCAGCAAGATAGACAGACAGATGACAGACAGACAGACAGACAGACAGACAGACAGACAGACAGACAGACAGATAGGTAATAAATTGGACCTAAAAGACTACAGAAGTCTACAGAGTGAAATTTATATTCCATACTGTCTAGTTCATTTGGACAAAGAATACAGCTCACTTATTTCACAGTCAAAAGCCATACTTTACACGAGCACTGTCCAACAGAGATGACAGACACAGTCATATTTGTGTTATTATGGTAGCCCTCCAGCCGCAGGCAGCTGAGTACTTGAAATGCCAATATCACCTGATTAGGGAGCCTCAGCTGAAGAACTGTCCTTCCTTAATTGATACGGAAGACCCACCCAGAATGCGAGCAGCACCTTCTGGTAGTAGTTCAGATTTAAAAGGGTGTGGCAGAGGGGACACGGCCTTCCCTTCAACAGCAGGGTGGCTTTACCTTCCTGCCTCTGCTGTGTCACTGACAACAGAACAGGCTCGCCAGCCTTCCAGCATGAACTAAGAAACAACGGCTCTCCAGGTTTTTGGCACCAGATTCAGACTGGTGAGGTGTCCCATCGGTGGACAGATCAAATACCAACTTGTTGACCTCCCAGCAGTTAGAAAGCAGTGCCTGTGAGATGATTCCAACTGCTGAAGCACCCAGTGAGATGGACCGAGCAACTAACTATACCTGATCTCAGCCTCTCAAGTGTGAGGGTGTTACTATTTTAATGTAAGTTAATTTAATAAATTCTTTTACATATATTCATCTTATGACTTCTGTTCCTCTAGAAAACCCTAATACAATGCACAACTGAAAAACTAA
Source organism: Alexandromys fortis (assembly GCF_014885135.2). Taxonomy (NCBI): domain Eukaryota; kingdom Metazoa; phylum Chordata; class Mammalia; order Rodentia; family Cricetidae; genus Alexandromys; species Alexandromys fortis. Next base: position 11,347,530 of record NW_026067915.1, on the reverse strand, counting down.
ATTTAATTCTAATCAACTTAAATCTAATTACCAGCACATGGCTAAAGCTGCCAAAAATATTTCTCTAAGCCAATTTGAAAAATATATGTTCACGTAAAACAGTAAGGAAAACACAAGACAAATTTTTATCATGCCTTAAGAGCTGTAAGGCAGCTTTTCTCAGTAGCACAGCTCTCTGCAGAAAGGCAGAGCACTGAGGCTGTTTTGATTATCTCCTGACTGTGAAAAGCAGTGAAGTGGCAAATCCAAGGAAATTAGAAGGAAACACTCTTGGAAAAACTTTGGTTACAACTCCAGAATTCTGTTTTTTTGAGACAGGTCTCACTCAGTAAGCAAGGCTAACCTCAAAATCATGGCAAGCCTCCTGCCTCTGCCTCCTAAGTGCCAAGATTATAGGCAGGCACCACCATGCCTGGGTTCTGGGGTCCATAGAGAGGGTGTTATCTGGTCCCTTATCTTCAGGACAGAAAGTTACCACACAGAGGGTTGAGGAGGGATCTCCCAGAGCATAAATGGGCCCACAGAACCTTGAATAGCATCCACCCTGCTGAAACTCAGTTACATAGAAACAACAAACTCAGGGCTTCCTTCTGTGGAAGAACAGCCCTCTTCACTGTCCAGGTGGGATCGATAATACATATAACAGCCAGTAGCTTTTCCTTAAGGGATAGCACCAGTAGCTAAGAAAACAAGCAGCAACAAAATGTGTTCTTAGGTACTAAATACAAGACAGAGTGTTCCCTTCTCCACAGTCATGAGAAACAACCAGTCAGAATCCTGGGTGGTCTTATTAGGACTGAACAATCCAAGCATGACAATGCTTTAAATGACAGGGACATATTTAGCCCAAACTTTTGGGAGTCTTTTCCTCCCTGGCTGTGTAAGGATTGGCCACCATCATGAATAACAACATAAATATCCAGAGCAGGAGGCTGATGACCAGCAGACTATTTCTGCCAGGTCAACGCAGACTCTGTCTCAAAAAGTAAAAAGCAGGTTGGAGATAAAGCTCAGAGGCAGAGTGTCTGCCTGCTCTAAATGAGGCCCCAGCATTCTCAAAATTCTAAGTCATGGATGAAAGGCTAATGTTGGTAATGGCAACATACAAATGGAGCAAAGATTCTACAATGATGTTAACTAGGACGACTGAGTTTCTCATAAGAATTAATAAAGTATAAAAACTTCAAAACTTCCTGGAAAATTATCTTGTTATATCCTGATGGAAGAAGGTCATTGGCTAATAAAGAAACTGCTTGGCCCTGATAGGTTAGAACATAGGTGGGTAGAATAAACAGAACAGAATGCTGGGAGGAAGAGGAGGTGAGGTAAGACGCCTCAGACAGACGCCATGCAGCTCATCGTCAGGGCAGATGTGATGAAGCTACGACCCAGGATGGACATAGGCTAGAATCTTCCCAGTAAGCGCACCTTAGGGTGCTACACACATTAATAGAAATGGGCCAAGCAGTGCTTAAAAGAATACAGTTTGTGTGTTGTTATTTCGGGGCATAAGCTAGCCAGGCGGCCGGGAGCTGGGTGGCAGGAATGCAGCCCGCAGCTCCCTCAACAATATTCAATTTGGTTAATAAAAATAAAACACATTCTTTTTAAAAGTTCACTTAAAGTAAAACTCAGTAGTTTCAGTCAAAGAAAATCCCAGCCCCAAGAACATGCTTAGCCATCTTCTCTGTCTACAAATATTATCATGGAGCTGAGGCTGGAGTTGCTCCTTCAGTTTCAGATTAGAAAACACTAGAAACAGCATTTACTCTTCCAACCACACACCAACATGCTGCTGATTGAAGCGCACAACTTTAAATCAGAACCACGAAAAACAGGGAAAGCTGGCTGCACAGGACTGTACGGAAACGCAGGAAGATTCCAGCCCTCCCCTCGATTGCCTCACCTTTGTCAGCAGCTGTGGCACTCCTTCTGACTCTGCCAATGACTAATGAGGCTGCTTACATCACTACACCTCTCCTTCGTCTCTTGTCCTAGTATGCTTTGTGTTGCTGTGATAAAACCCTGACCAAAACCAAGTTAGGGAAAGAAAGGTTTGTCCTGGCTATATAGTTCATCAGTGAGAAAAGTCTGGGCAGGAACCTAGAGGCAAGAACGGAAGCAGAGACCATGCAGGAACACTGTTTACTATGTTGCCTCCTCTGGCTTGCTCAGCTACCTCTCACATAGCTAGGCCAACCTGCCTAGGGACGGTGCCACCCACAGTGGGCAGGGCCTTCCTATATCAATTAGTAACTAAGAAAATACCTCACAGACATGGCCATAGACCAATCTGATGGATAAAATTCCTTAGTTATGATTCCCTCTTCCCAGGTATGTCTAGATTTAAGTTGACTGAAAACAAAAACAAAAACAAAAAACCTAAAGAGCCCATCTACAAAATGGAGAGCACCCCCTATGATAAAGCAAGGCAAAAAGCTCCAGCATGGTGCTAACACACTGTAGCTTCCTTCATTCCCGAACTTCATGTTTCTAGTACTCCCTACTCACATCCCAACAAGATAAGAGTGACACAAGCACATGCATGCACACACACAGAGCTACAATCAAGAGAAATATCTGACGTGAAAAGAATCATCTAGCAACAGAGTCCTATGCGTGGTCATACATCATAGATTTCACTAAAAACTTATTAGCCACTTAAAGTTTATATCAAGAATATCACATGATAACCTGTAGGCTCACAAACAAGGGAGCCAAGAGTATGGTAGGAAGGGAGAGGAAGAATCAATCTGAAAGAAGTAAAGAACAGGGGCAGGAGGAGGGAGGAGTAGCAATTACTCCCATCTGAAACACGCTCCCACCTTCTGCGTATGTCCAGTCCTAGCTACCAGTCAAGACTCAGGTTAACCAACTACATTTTAAACCTCAAACAAAAAACTTCCTAAGTGCAAGACTCTCAATGTTTAAGCTACACACATATCAATGATTCTTTTAAATGTTATCTTCACATCCCCTGAACAGAGAACTGAAATATAAGATTTTCAACATATGCTTTTGTTTGTATTTAATATTTTCTAGTCTGGCCCAAACTACTAAAACACATTCATTTACTCGTTCTTTCTTGATCTGGGACTTCCATGAGGTCAAAGTGAGGCTACCCACAGCAAAAGGAAACGGCTGGACTACGAGGACCCATATAATCTTCTGTTCACACAGACCAAGCGCCTACTTTGCAAACCATTAGTTAATGTTTGGCTGCAATGTTGCATTAGTTCAACAGTTTATCACAGCATGCAGGACAGGCAATCCTGGCCTACCAGCCACTTTTGAATCTGCCCCCATTTCCGGTCAGAGCAATGATGAGAAGAAGGCTATGAATAAAAAAGTTTTATAAACTGAACAGTTTTCAAAACACTGCATTCTCCAAAAAATCTTTATCACATACACTTGCCCAGGACAACAATAGTAGGTGACTCAAAGCTACACTTTGAGAATACAAGAGATTTCTAAACTATGTTCACCACCAAAAAGACGCATGGTTCTCTGCATGGACAGAACCTCTATCAGTAACTTTCTCTCCTATTTGTAATTTAGTACAACCTTAGGTGTACAGAGACAATGCATTGGAACATTACATTTCAAACCAAGAACTGCATCCAATATTAACCTTAACTAAGGGGGAAAAATTACATCAGCCTAGAGCACAAATATATAAATGTCTTTTATTAACTTGTCAATAGAAAAATCTACCAATAACATCAAAATAAATTACTCCTCCACAGATGTTTCCCCTTTATAAATAGTATTGAAATATTTGTGAGACTTTTCAGACCCAAGTAGATGTCAGGAAGAAAAGTTAATGAGTATCTTATCTTAGCTCAATTTTCATTTACCTATTTTACTTTTCTCCATTTTTCTGAAGACAAAAGCATAATATAAATATGTAGACTACAGAAAAACAGAGGACCAATTATAACTACAGGCTGTCAAGTCAAAGTACTGATTAAACCAGTTCTTTCTGGTCCTATATTTTGGCACTGGTTGGTTTGTTTTGGGGTGTTCTATCAATTTTATACTTTGGGGTTCTCCCTATATTCTTCCATGACCATTTTCCTACATTACTAAGTATGATTCAAATGGTAAGTGTGGGGACTCAGCTAGCTCTCTGGGGGAATCAGGGTTCACTGTCATGTTTCTACTTGAACCTGCACATGTGTCATGTCAAAACCTCCCATTCCAAAACTCCCAGGCCTCCTCATTTAGCACAAAGACCATTATAGAGGTGTCTCCCCACATCCTATGGAAATATAAGGGTTGACAGTGAGGATGGTAACACTGTGGGCAGAAACCATATTTATACTGTAAGAAAATATAGAAAAATGTCCAGAACAGACTTCCTAAGTTAACTATTTCAAAGGCAGAGAACTGGGATTATGAAGTGAAGAATGAAGGAGTCTTTAGTTTCGCCACCCTGGGGCCAGAGCTTTTATATTGTCTGCAATGCCCCTCCTCTCTGTGTTCATTCTCAGATGGTTTATCTAAAGAGAAAACGCAGTTGCTGACCTGGGAGAACAAGACCTAGACCTACATTCAAGTGGAGGAGAGAGCACCCCGAAGAGAAAAAAACGCGTCCAGCCTGGGGACATCCCTCTCACTACCTCACAGCAACCCTTGAACTCCTGAGCCCTGGAAACAGAGACTCAAGACGATGAGATCCAACCTGGCTTTTTATCCCGCACCCCAATACACCACACACTTGGCGTTACCTCTCTTTGCTGTCGTTCCAGCTCCCTCATGCGGATGTCTCTCGCTTCGGCCCGGGCGGCCCGCTTTGCTGCTAGCCTTGCTTCTGCCTGAAAAGTAACACAAAGCTCAGTTTATAGACCAGTCTAGGCAAAAAGGAACAGCAGCACACATCTTCCAAGGAAAAAGAAAATATCACCTGTCAACAAGTTTGACTGACTTCAGCCAACTTTCACACATTGCCCTCTTTCTCTAGTCTCAAAACTCTCTTCAAATCAGGGCCATTATTTTTACCTGTCTGCCTTGGTTACACATGAAATACACAGCTCACTACTTATTTCTCCAAAACTTGCTCTGTTCCCATATTTCTGTCCTTATCAATTGTGCAGACTAAAAACTTAAGAAATGGCTGCTATTTCATTTTCAATATTGCTAATATTTAAACTATCACGGAGTGTCCCAATCTCTGCTTGTTTCAGGGTCTCCGTCTCTTTCATTCCTTCCCCTCCCTCTTAAATTGAAATATAATTTAAGCATCAGAGATAATTCACCATTTTTAAAGGAGAGCAGTGTGTTCAGGTGGTATGGTGATAGTTCAGTCTTATTAAAGAATGTAATTTGGTGCTTTCAGCACATTCATAAGACTGCACAACTATCACTATTAACTCAAAGAACCGCAAAGAGAAAGTCCACATACATGAATAATTCCTTCCTGTTTTATCTCCCCATTAGCTCCTGGCAACCACTAATCTCTAATCATCAGCTATCTGGGCATTTGATGTAAACGGAGCCACAGCAGGAAAGCTCCATCTCCTGCTTGGACTAGACCACCTCAGAAATCCATTCCTCTAGAACCTGCCCTATAAGTCCATCTTCTATGAGGCCACAGAATTGACAAAGACATTTCTGATGGGGTAAGAAGTGGAGGGGCTGCACAAACAGAAGGAGCGGAGAGGCAAAAGCAGAAAGTAGGCTCCTCACATTTGGGAGCTGCTCCTCGTAGGCCAGTCACCCATCCCCTTCTTTGCCTGAGCTCTATAGTTTTCTAAGGCTCTCCTCATAGACTACCTGCTTGGCAGAAAGCACTGCCCATTGTCTTTCACTCAGCTAGAAGACTACTTTCTAGGAAGTTGTCTAGTACTATCCTTGGGGCAGAACAGCCATCACCTTCATCAGAGCAGCTGTGAACAATTGTAGACCCTCAGGATGGGGCCTGTTAACTGTTGGCATTCCCTCAAAGGAAGAGGGGTGGGGAGGATCAGACACTCAACCCCTTATCTTAAACACCCCCTCTGCTTCCTGTCCTCTGCCCACTGAGTATGACTCTGCCCCAAACTGCACATGGCCTTGTGGTCTAAGGAGGTACTAGTGTATACACTATGGCAGGTTAACTGACAGGGAGACTCCATATAAGCAAGCAGCTATGCAAAGTCATCATTCTCCATAGGGTGAAACTTTGGGGTGATATGGCTGCTTTACTCCTATAAGTAACTATCCAACCATGCTCTGTAAGTATGCCTGATTAAAGTTAGTAGAATCATACTTTGGTTTATTGCTGATACCCTCTAATAAAGAGCTAGACATTTGTTTATATCTCCCCAGGAAAGAGTTCCCACAATATATGATGATTATTCCCATTACATCTTTCATAAATACTAAACACTCATATCTCTATGCATCTTTATAACTTTATATTAAAATGATAAGCCAGGTGTGGTGGTATACACATGTATACCTGTACACACCTGTAATCCCACCATCCAGGAGACAAAAGCAGTAGGGACTCAATAAAATTTCAAGACTAGCCTGGTCTACACAGTGAATCCCAGGCCAGCCAGAGCTACATAGAGAGACCTTGTCTTTAAAGTGGAATGCAGGGAGATGATTCCGCAGGTAAAGGCCCTTGTCACCTAATCTGACAATCAATCCTGGGACATACATGGTAGAAGGGAGTAAACTGACTCATGCAAGTTCTTATCAAACACACACGTGCACTTGTACACGCGCACGTGCACACACACACACACACACACGTACAATGTGTTTAAAACATTTTTTTAAAAAAAATAGGACTAGAGAAATGGTTCAGTGTTATGAGCATTGGCTGATCTTCCTGAGGATCTGAGTTCAGTTCCCAGCATGCCCATGGTGCTTTCAACTATCTATAACTCAAGTCCTAGGGAATCTGATGCCTTCTTCTGGCCCCTGTGGACACTAAGCACACCAGCAGCAGCCAGACAAACATGTATGCACAAAACAACCATACACATAAAACCTTTTAGAATTGCATGCCTCTTGGCACCCCACAACTTCATGTCCCAACATCTGCTAAATAAACAAGTTCATTTCATGTTAAGGTCAGAATATCAAGGAAATTCATAAACAGCTCAAAGTGCCACATGGAATTTTCAAATCTCTCTGGTTTCTGCTTTGCAGCGATTTCCCCATCCTTGGCCACATCCTTACTCTAATCCAGATTAGCCCCAGGATAGCTATAGCAGATGCTAATCCAGATTAGCCCCAGGATAGCTACAGGAGACACTAATCCAGATTAGGCCCAGGATAGCTACAGGAATTGCTAATCCAGATTAGCCCCAGGATAGCTATAGCAGATGCTAATCCAGATTAGCCCCAGGGTAGCTACAGGAGATGCTAATCCAGATTAACCCCAGGATATATAACTTATAACTTGTATTATACATATATGTAAGCAAAACACTCAGACACATAAAACATTGAAAGCTTATGAAGTAGGCACTGAAATGGAAAAGGGTTCCTTCAAGTGTCTGGATCTTCAGATAAAGTGAGGGCTGAGCATGAGTAGCCAACACCAGTTGGTGTAGGAGAATGGTCTGTATTCTGTCAATTATATTTTAAATAAATGCTGATTGGCCAGTAGCTAGGCAGGAAGCATAGGTGGGACAACCAAACAGTAAGTAGAGGTGGGTCAATGAGAACAGGAGAATTCTGGGAAGGAGGAAACCCACTCCTCTGCAGTCCCGGCACAGACACAGAAGAAGCAAGATGTGACTGCATTGCTGAAAAAGATACTGAGCCATGTGGCTAACATATACTAGAATAATGGGCTAATATAAGTTATAAGAGTTAATAAGATGCCTAAGCTAATGGGCCAACCAGTTTATAACTTGGTGTGATTTCTTTGGGACATAATTGTGGGAACCAGGCAGGACAGAAACCCCATCAACAACCAGTGACATCTCCTGTGGACTTTGGAGACCTGCAAGTATTAAGTGATTGTCACTGATGCCCCAGAGCGTAGACTTCTATTAAAAAAAAGATGACAGGTGCACCATTACAGACTGCCTATGCTGTCTTGACTGTTGGTGCTGCAGATGGCAAGTTTAAAGCTGGTCTCTCAAAAAACTGACAGACCACTGGATGATGGTGGCGCACGCCTTTAAACCCAGCACTTGAGAAGCAGATGCATCTCTGAGTTCAAGGCCAGGTTGGTCTACAGAGTTCCAGGACAATCATTGCTACACAGAGAAACCCTGTCTTGAAATTAAAAAAAAAAAAAAAAAAGCTGGCAGGCACATGACATGAGCATACCTTCTAGCTTATACACTCGGTGTGAAACAACTAACTGTTCCTCCCTTTAGCCAGGAGAGGAACAAAGCTCTTTTTAGGAAGGTAGTATTTACACTAAGAAATAAGCCACCACCCTCACACTGTAGCATTTGGGCCAAATTCCTGGTCTAAGTCAAGTGCCAACATGCCTTGATTCACAGAATGGAATGTCACTCATGGTGGCAATGCAAATGGAACCACACCAATTACAGACTGTATCCTGCCATCAACTTGTCCAACTGAAAGCCTTTGTGCCTCCCCTTCCAAGACGTTTACAAAACTGGTGGTGTTGTATAGTCCCTGTGAGCTGAGGGAAGTTACTGTCCTCACTCTATAGTGGCTGCCTTTCTCCAGCCAATGTCACAACTGAAGTAAAGTGTGTTGAAATGCACCGTGAGGCTTTGAGTGAAGCTATTCCTAAGAGCTGTCCATCAAAGTGTTTATTCTGGCAATTGTTGCCAGTTAAGGGGGGGGAGGGGGATATGAGCTGTGACTGGAAGCAGCCACCCTCCACTGCTCATGACTATCCTGAACCATCCAAGCCAAATCATTGCAGGCTCTGCCCCTCTACTGGACTCTGCAAGTTTGCTGAAGGGAAGACGACTCAACATTCTGAACAAAGCTGGAAGGCAGTCCTCGGTTCCAGGAAGCTGGTACAGCTGCCATCGGTAAGGTCCCCAGCAATTCTGTGTGTGTTAAGACGCTTCTCTAACTCTGCTCCAAAAAGGTGACGAGGCTAGGAAGGCCACCAACTATGCCCAGGCCAAGCATCATCCCTAACACTTGTTACCAGGTCAGTGGAAAGAGAATATCTCATAGAAGACCGGCCTGGAAAAGCCTTCAGAAAAAAGACTGCCGTGTGGACGCTTGTTTGAGTATAGATGGAAGCTTTAAGTCATTACTGCTGTTTGTTTTTAGTCATGCTTCTTATTGGAAATAACTTGACCAAAAATGTATCACAAATTTTAAAAATTGCTTAAAAAGAAAAGTTTAATGAGAAAGGGAAAAAAGAAGTAAAAGACCTCACATCCACTGAGTCACACTGCACAGCTACTAGAATAGCTATAATAAAACAGATTGTTTTTTAAACTAAATAACTAGAGCTATCAAGAATGTAGAGAGACCAGAATGCCCTCAGCAATGGTAGAGGGGCACAGGGGAATACACTGCTTTAGAAGAGTGTGACGGTTTCTCCAGATTTTAAATCAGAGTTATCAGAAACCCAGCAACTACCCTAGATGTGTTCCTAAGGGAGATGAAGACATATGTCTCCACGAATGTTCACAACAGCTTTGCTCGTAACAGTCGAAAAGGAGAGACAAGCAACACTCCAGCAGCTGGTGAGCGGATGAATGAATGTGGGTGTCCACTGATGGAATGCTACTCGGCCTTAAACACAAACACAAGAGTGACACAGTCTGCAGCATGGATAAACCTTGAGCACACTTTGCTAAGTGAAAGAAGTCAGACATGAGAAGTGACACGTGAATGACTCTATTTATATAGAACACCAAGAATAAGCAAATCTATACAGACAGAAAATAGACTACTGGTTGCCGGGAAGGAAAGAGATAGGAAGTAACTGCTAATTATGAAGGGAGTTCTCAGGAGGCTGATGAAATGTTTTGCAATTAGATAGGAAGGGATGATTGTACGCCCCAGTAGACAGACTTTAAAAGCACGCAATATCCTAAAATGGTGCATGTGTTGGCCACTGAATTATACGATTTTGTTTTATTTTGTTGTGTATGTATGTGGGGAGGGGGAATTTTGGAGACAGGATTTCTCTTTGTAGCACCTACTTGCTGCCTTAGAACTTGTTCTGTAGACCAGGCTGGCCTCGAATTCACAGAAATCCCCCTGCCTCTGCCTGCTGAGTGCTGGGATTAAAGGTGTGCACCATCATGCCCTGCTTTACCTTTATTTTACGTTGTATGGGTGTTTTGCCTGTATGTATGTCTGTGCACCATGCACATGCAGGGACCACAGAGGCCAGAAGAAGGTGTGAGATCCCCTAAGACTGGAGTTACCATTAGGAGCTGCCATGTGGATGCTGAGAATCAAACCCTGATCCTCTGCAAGAGTATTCAGCACTCTTAGCTGCTGAGACAACTCTCTGTTTGATTCCTTAAGTTGGGCTTTTTGAATAGATAAAACTAAATGTAACAAAAGCCACCTAAGTTACGAGGTGTGGAGGCACACACCTGCAGTCCTACCACTTAGGAGATAACGGCAGACCAAAAGTCTGCCATCCTTGCCTATATAGTGAGTTGGAAGCCAGCCTAGGCTACATGAGAGCCTGACTCAAAGACACACACAAGTACATGCAAACACACAAAAAGAAAGAGACAAACAGCAAGAAAGGGAAAGAGAGAGCTCAAGTTAAATAAATACTACAATATACAAAATTCCAGTTCACAAAGTTTAATGTATAAACAGGAGGAAGGAGAATTTATGACCTAGGAGGTTTAGGAAATATTGAGTTGAACTTCCTTTTAAGTCAGAATATTTAATAACAACAAACATTAGGAAATTCAGAAGGGCACAGAATATATAGCATTTCTTAGACCAATTACTAAATAAACCCTAATTAAACCTTTAAACATCAGGGCCTGAGAAATAAGCTTATGAAAATAGATCAGAATCCAACTCAAACTGCAGTAGTCTGTTAAGGGATAACCTTGCCTAAAATTAAACAATATTATCAGAATAATCTTCTTACAATCAAAACCCAAACTTGCACCTGGCACAGTGGAACACAACTGTAGTCCCAGTTAGTCTGGAGGCTGAGGCCAGGGGATCTTGAGCCCATGAATTTGAATCCAACAAGGACAACATAACGAGATTCCATCTCGAACAAATAAACAAAGGCCACTTCGCAGAGAGTGGGTGAAACAAGACCTCACTCTGTCCTAACTGCATCATTTGAGCACTGACTTACTAGCAAGGCTAGATGACTAGTTGCTATTAATCCACAAAATCAACCTCTGTGATACAGAGGACAAATACCGTGCCAATAATGACCTGATAGCAAAATAAAAATAATAATAATCACCTAATAGCAAATACCAGAGCCAAGACCCGCAGCCTGAGACTCACACTGCAGTCCCCACTCTTTCTTAACCACGCACTTCCACCTATCTATTTATACACCGAGTCTGAGCCTATCTCCTCAGACAAACCAGAGGTTTGCTGTGAGCTCCAGTTTCTGTGTAACTGTACTATTTTGGTCCTACTGGTTCCCGAGTCAGTCCTTTAATCTCCTTCTACTATGCCCAGCCTTTGTGCTCATCTATGTAGTTTCAGTTCTGAGCCAATTTGAAGAACTCTAATTCATCATCACAATTCTGACTTCTCAGCCATAATCAAAGCCTTCACTTCTACCCCCTAGTGGATGAGCTAGCCACAGACAGAGTGAGAGAAACGAACTCCACACTCAACCAGTGGGCAGCTTTGCTTCCAGGGTCCCCAGTTTCCAGCAATGGAGCCCACCCCACTCCCCTCAATCCTGACCTAATCCATCCCTGGTTTCCTTCCAGCAGGCTCCCCCTTTTCCAGCAGCTCCTACCACTTTCACTGAAAGCCTTCAAAGCTTCTTAATTGTGATTTCAGTTTCTCCCTTCCTTGGGACTCCCCACTGTATACTATTGGGTCAACCTACTGAAACCCCAAGGAATACGCACAATACAGCTTCTCAAACTAAAAGCATCCACAAGCTTTCTGCATTTTAAATTTAAGTTCTGTAACTGCTTCAGCTTAGCAGGCAGAAGGACTAGGTTAAATTTGCTGGGGTTCCCTGTAGCATTCCGGCCAAAGGCTCACCCGAAGCCTGTCAATCCTGTTATAAACTTTGTTCAGTGGATAGACAAAAAGGAGGGGCCTGCTTGATCTCCTGGGCAGTGCTCACTGTTTACTTCAATAAAATCCTTATTGCACATCTCACTTGAGACTACTATACTGGTAGGGGAACAAAGGTATGTTTACTCAACAATAGTCTGGACCTAGTATCTAACAATTTAGAGTCAAAAGACTTAACCAACTACAAGATATGCATACATTCTAGAAACTGGGGTAGGTCCATCAAGTTATAAACAGTACCTAGTGAACCACAAACAGATAGGTGTTTTTGTTTGTTTTTAAGTATATACTCTAAGATTACAATGAACCATAGATGCTTTCAGAAACAAAACAGAACCACCCAAGACCATGCCATATTACTACAGACTGTTCTAAATAAACTGGAAGGGGAGAATTTCTAAGAAATACAATGTAACTGGTTTTTATTCTCCATGGAGAAAGTTGTGCAATATAATCTTTCTTCTCTCTCCTACATAAGGTATTTCTTCTCTTATGCTAATTTTTTCCACAACAGAAGGCATCTTTCAAATATGTCTGAGAATATGTTTGAAGTAGAAAATACAGGTTGGGGCCTGAAGGAGGCACTCCCTGAACATCTTCCTGCCCAGGACAGGTCTCCCAGTCTCTATGCCATCCCTTTTCCTCTCTCTGAAGTCCCACTCAAGAGTCAGCCCTCCTGTTTCGGGTCAGTGCTACCCCAAGTCCACCACTCTCAACGCATCCCCTCGAAACTGCCATGAAGGACTCAGCCACCCAGGACCCTGCCCCAACTATCCACCTTTCCTGTCTTCAGCTTTCCTTCTATTGGTTCATCTAAAGCGGGTACTAGGTCTCTCCCATCTTTAAGAAAGAGGCCAACAAGTCCCACCCCAGTGCAGATCAGCCATGTCTTCACATACCTCTCCTCACTTCTCACTTGGTTCAAATGACTGCAATCTGGCTTCTGCCCAAACACTGGACTGAAACTGCTCAGGCAAATGTCACTAATGACCTCTAACTACCAAACCCAGCGCAATTTCCAAGTTCTTATCTCAATTCTTTCTGGATAGCTGACATCACTAACCCCTCATTCCTCCTGAACACTCTTGGCATCCTGAACATTCCTCCTTCAAAATCCTGTGTGGACACACAGTTCTTTTCTAGATTCTTCAAGTTTTAACAGAACCAGAGTTTCTGGGTTTAACCTCCTGCTCTTTGCATTCTGTCTTCTCTCCTGGAAGATACTGACTTCAGTTGATAAAAGTTAGCAAATCTTTATGTCCAAGACAGGTTTCTCCCCATCATCCTGATCTAACAGGCTATTAAAAATGGATGGTGTCCCACAAGAACTTCAGACTCAATAAATACCTAATTAAATGTATAACCCCCCCTTAAGTTCCCTGCCTTGTTTATAGCCTCTATTACTGTCCCATCACCCAGAAGATAAAATGAAGACTTCTTTTTTCCTAGCCTCCCTCCACAATCAGTGCTTGAATCCCACCTACCCAGTTCCCACAAGTCTCTACACCTTTGCCAGTCTCCCTAAACCCTCCTTTCCCCATCACCCTTCCTTCAAGCTTTCATCATTTCCTAACAAGACACACACAGCTGTGACCTCCCCTCCTCCAGATGCATCCATGGTAGCTAGGGTTGTTACCCTGTAGTCACATCTGACTGTGACCTCTCAAAGTCAACTCCAAACCTTCCTGACTGCACGGCCCCACTCCTCCAGCATGCCTCCTCCGGCTGTACTCACTGCAGGGCGCGAGCTACTAGCCCAGCAGTTCTCCACATTCTGCTCTTTCCACTCTTTGTACCTGAAGACACTGGGGAACTGAGGCATGGAGGCCACTATGAGTCTGAGGCCAGCCTGACATGGAGTGAATCTTTTCTCATTCACTAGGTGTGTAAAGGTATGGGCTTATAATACCAGCACTTGGAAGTCTGAAGTAGGAAGATCATAAATTTGAGGTCATACAGGGCTATATAATGAGACTGTCTCAAAAAAAAAAAAAACAAACAAACAAAACATGAAACACTCAAGAAAAATGACTAACTCAGGTAGCTCATACTCAGCATTTACTGGGTTAATTTTGTTTATTCTTCCATGGCACTCAGGCCAAAAGAGCACTGAAAGACAAATTAAGAGACATAATATTTATTGTGTTGCCATGGTTTCCAAATTAACAAATAAAAGTTATTACTCCATGTTCCTAGCAACTTCCCTTAGATCCAAAATGTGAGATACTATTTCTCTTAATTAGATCTTGAAATGTATTAAGCCATTTTTTCAAGAAGTTTTGGTACTTGAGGACAAATACTTAATTTTTTCTGAACAAAAGCACTAATGTGTATTAGATAAAGCCAAAATAATAAAATCTAGAAAATTTAACTCATCTTTTCCTAATGTCAAACAACTGTTTCATCTTTTTAGTCAAAAGACCTTTTGACAGAAAATCTTTAAAAAACAATCTTACCAAATAAGAAAGGAAATCTAAGGTTAAGCAGTTTAATTACTGAGGGTCTGGATACAAACCAATAAATAGCCCAAGTAAAGCAAACCGTTGGCTCTGCAATGGTACAGTTTGACCCAGGGAGGGAATGTGAGCCAGCACGTAAGAGCGGGTGGGGTGGGGGAGGGGGTTGGGGGTGCTGCCAACAGTGTCTCATTTACAGTACTGGGACTGAAGGAGGTGACAGTGAATGTCTCCATCTCACCTGGACAAAATGAACCCTTTAGTATAACAATATTCCCTTAATTCCAGACACGACAACTAACCAAGGGACTTGCGATACTGAGAGCAACAGTGGTCGGTCTTCCCGAGTGGGTGACTGGCCCACGTCAGGAGTCGGGTAGACGAGCAGGAGTGAGAGGCACTCCAGTTCCACCTCCACTTCTCTCCTCAGCTGAGGACAAGGGAGCAACAGAGACTGGCTCAGCTCATGCACCAAGACACCTGAAAGAATTCTGAGTAAAGTCGTAACTTTGGCCTGCTCTCAGAGGACGTGCTAGTAAGTAATCAATAAGCAGAAAAGAGATTTTGATTTTTTTAAAACTGGGTAGAAATGAAAAGCATTCACTTCTCATAACTGAAAAAATGACTCTTGTTTTAAGAATTTTGCAAATCAACATTGAGAACATGTTTAAACTACAAATAGGAGTAATTCTGAATCATATGAAATTATTTTTTCTGACAAATCCAAGTTGCACAGAATAATCTGAATCAAATACATAAAGTAAAAAATAGGTCTAAGATAAAATTCTAACTTGACCTGGAACTCCAGGACTCAGCGAAAAGAAGCCATCTTCACCGTTCTCCCTAGATGATGGCGTCCACACGCTGAGTTCAGTAACTTCCATATACAACATCACATCCAAGTATCAAGAATCTGCTAAAGCCCACCTCTCACCTTTGAGCTCCCAGTCTGTATTCTCAAACACCCTGAAAACTGTATGTGGGTATCTCATAGCCACCTGAAATACAACACATGCCAACAAGCAATCATGCTCTCCCTCCTCATTCTGATGCTCCCTACCATCCATCCAGACGTATTCGCCAGTCCTGTCTCTGCCGCCCATCCATAGCTATTCACAAAGCACCAGCTGCTTATCTTCCCATTCCAACCACCCCCACTACCTGTGGTTCATGACTCACTCTTCTGTGACACAATCTCCAACCTATAATAAGCCGTCCTTCTCATCATGTCACTCCCTTGCAGAAAACCTTCACTGTTTCCCCCACTGCGGGTTTTTTTTTTTTATTTTGATAGATATTTATTCAAAGAAAGCTAACAGAGAAGCAAAAATAGCTATGGGGAGAAGTTGAAATTTTGAAAGCAGAGTTTTGATAACATTTTTATCTTTCTTCTGTCCCACATCAGGTGGCTCTTCTGATATGAGACAAAAGTTCTGAGTTTTTCTTTCAAGAACATGCTTGAACGTAGAGAAGAAGAACCACAGTTCAACTACCAAGCCAGATGTGATTTTTGAGTCAGATATACCATTATATCAAGAAGGAGATATGTATATTAAAGTAGTAATATTTTATCCTGAAGAGAATATTGGTATCATAAGTCAGATTTTTCTTCACTTAGCTTTTAGCACAGACTAAATCTTCTGAACATAACCATGAGTCTATCATCAGGACTCTCAACCTCATCCCTGCTCATGCTTGGGCTGGGAGTTTAGCAACATCCTCAGCTTCTACCCACAACTGCCAGGCCACCTTCCCCACACCACCCTTCACTGTGACAGACACAGATGTCTACATACATTGCCAAACATCCCCAAGGAACAAAACTAGCCCCCAACTGCAAACCACTAACTTGAATTAGCTAATTCCTTTTTCTTCTCCTCTGTCTTGGTTGTCACCCTGAGGAAACTAGAGGCACCACAGTTAAGAGGGCAGGAACCATGGGAAATTCCAGCGCTAGCCTTTCCTGGCATCATGGTTTTGGCAAAGTTACTTGATGTCTCCATGGCTTTTATTAATCTCTGATGAAATGGTGATGCATAAACTGTGGCTGTCTGCTAAAGTACTGAGACAGTGTACAATGATGAACACTGGACAAATGTCAGCCACTGCTCTTGGTCCTTGAATTCTCCACACTCCTTCAGCCTCACAAGCTTTCGAAAAATTCTCTGACAACTCCCTTTCCCTTGGGGAATATCCCTCATCCTTCAAACCTCAGGTGAAAGGCCACTTCCTCCAAGGAAGCCTTCCCAAGGCCCTCAAACATGTCCCCTGTGGCACACTCTCTAATGAAACTGTTTACTGTTCTCTCAAAGCACTTAACAAAGTTATAAATACACATATTACATATTTCCTCAATTCTAAGAATGCCAGTGACTATAGCACACAAATAACTGGTTCTCAAGACAAAAAGAAAATGCTAAATATCTAAAATTTGAGGTAGAATCCATTACATGGTCTTCAATGTCTATTTCCCTCTAGATTAAGCTACCTGCTATAATAGTCTACTCTATACCCTCTAAGCACAGCAGTGTCCACACAAAATAGGTGCTCAATAAATGTGTGCTGAAAGACTATTAGAAGTCCAACATTGCCAGGTGTGGTGGACCATGTCTACACAGGGAACTCCCAGTCAGCCAGTCAGCGAGCACTCCATAGGGAGATCCTGTCTTAAAACAAAGAAACAAAAACAGCCAGGTGGTACCAGACACCTTTATCAAGGCAGAGGCAAGTGTCTCTGTAAGTCTGAGGCTAGCCTGGTCTATATAGTGAGTTCCAGGATAGCCAGGGTTATAAAGAGAGACCCTGTCTCAAAATCAGAGAAACAAACAAAAAACAACAAATAAGAAAACCAAAGTTCATGTTTGTTTTAAAAAAGAAGCTATAGCCTTAAATGAAAGCTGGAATTAATATTCATAATTCCTGCTGACTATGATAATTCTTCACATTTTAAGAAAGCTTTTTACTTGCAAAAAGTTTTTTTTTAATCTTTTATTTACCATGACCTAAAAGTAAATCAATTCCTAAGAATAGCAGCATTACCATCAGCTCTGACCAGCTCTATGGCTGCCACTTCATAAAGCCTGGTAGAAAGTGTCTTTTTACCTAAGCATAATCTATAATCAAAACCTATAAGCTTCTGGTTCTCCTAGATGCCTGAATGCCTATTATGTCCTTAGGCAATAGACAGCAATTCAATAAAGCAGAATCAACAGATGAACCTATAGACAAAAAGAACACACACACACACACATACACAATGGAATATCACACAGCTACTAAAAAGAATCAAGGTTGCCTAAAAGAAAATCAGATAGTTAAGAGTCAGAGATTGGGGAAGTCTGCTATGAACCCATCTTCTGGACATGACAGGGCTCTTGCCACTGAGGAACTCACAGCAGCTATGATTATCCACACAAGACTCACAAAAGATCAAGTCAGTCAACATTTCAGCATGATGGGGAGGCTCTCACAAGGCCCCACCCCTAGCTAAAGAGCTACTGGCAACTGATGGCTGCTGGGAAAGGGAGAGTCAATTTTCTCAGGGGTGTGATCTCTGATAGACTGCCCATGCTCCGGCAAGTGTACCCACACCCATGTGCATGCAGGAAGCCCAAACTGGACTTTGTGAGCTATTTAAAAAAAAAAAAAAAAAGGTCACGAGGGAGATAGGCGGAGCTGTGAGAGATGGATATGAGCAAGCTATATTGAATGCCTAAGAGATTCTATAAATTATAATAAACACATTACAGAAAAAGAAGCCTATCTGTGGCCCTTTCTAGAGGCTTCAGTTCCTTCCCAAAGCACCACTCATTATGTGTGACTGTTTAAAAATGGGAGGAGGGCAAATGCTTCCACATTTTCAGAAAAACAAATTTTATTCCCTTGTGTGTGTGGTATGTACACATATGGCTCCAGGGCACGTGTGTAGCTATCTGTGTGTATGTTTGTATTATGTGCATGTGGTGGTATGTAGATCTGCATGTATGTGTGTGGTGTGTACACATATGCTCCAGGGCACAAGTGTGTATGTGTGTGGTGTGTATACATAAGCTCTAGGGCACATATGTAGATCTGTGTATATGTGTGGTAGTATGTACACATATGCTCCAGGACACGAATGTGTGTGTATGTGTGTGGTGTGTACACATAATGCTCAAGCACATATATGTAGGTTCAGTGGACAATTTTGAGAGTGGTTCTTCCTTCCACTTTGCGGAGGCAGAATCTCTCGTTTCTGCGGTGCTAGATACTTCAGGCTAGCTGGCCTTCAAACTTTCAGGCAATCCTCCTGCCTCCTCCTCTCATCTCACCATAAGTATGAAAGGATTCCAGATGTGTGCTATCACAGCTGGCTCTTTATATGAGCTTCTGGGATCTGAACATGTCAGGTTTGTGAGGCAAGTGCTTTTACCACTGAACCCTCTCCCCAACTCATCTCCAGTTTTAAACCAAACACTTCAGTAATTTTAATTTTTACCTAAAAGTATGTAACTTATAGAAATACTTAGCATCAATATAAAGGACTGCTTTTTTTATTCTAAAAATATCATTTGTAGTTTAAAAATATCTGGCTTTGGGGCTGGAGAGATGGCTCAGTGGTTAAGAGCACCGCCTGCTCTTCCAAAGGTCCTGAGTTCAATTCCCAAAAACCACATGGTGGCTCACAACCATCTGTAATGAGATCTGTGCCCTTTTCTGGCTTGCAGGCAGAGTACTGAGAATACTGTATACATAATAACTAAATAAATCTTTAAAAAAATATATCTGGCTTCTAAAGTAACTTTATGGTCAGCTTTTAGATGACTTTAATACTCTCCTACTCAATTTTTCGGTAATGTTACTCCAAATACTCTTCGGCTTCTACACTAACATGCCTGCTAAGCAAGCATGAAAACCATCCTTCAGTCCCACAGAGCTCACATAAAAAAGCAGTGCACACCTGTAATCCCAGCACTGAATGGAACGAGAGACAAGAGGACCCCTGGGACCAGCTCCAGGTTCAGTGAGAGATCCTCTCCCACAAACATGAAGTAGGGGAGCAACTGGGTGCAGAGGGTAAAAGCATTTGATGCACAGCCTGATGATCTGAGTCTGAGCCCCAGACCCCACAGAGGGAGAAAATGACTTCTGAAAGTTGTCCTCTGTCCTCACAGGCACACACACACACACACACACACACACACACACACACATTCAAATATAAAAGGGTGGAAAAGAGCAATTAAGGAAGACACTCCATGTCAAAGTCTGGCCTCCATGTTTGTGCACAAACACACACAATACAAAGGAATTCTAAAAGGGTGTGGTGACACAAACCTGTGTTCCCAATAGGAGTGGGGAACAGGATAGACGCGGGAGAGTCAAATTTCAAGGTCTTCATAGGGAATTTGAGGCTAGGGCTAGCCTATGTGGGAAATAACTTTTAAATACCAACAACAACAAAAATTCAAATTAAAATAGCAAAGAGAGGCCGGGCGGTGGTGGCGCATACCTTTAATCCCAGCACTCGGGAGGCAGAGGCAGGAGGATCTCTGTGAATTCGAGACCAGCCTGGTCTAGAAGAGCTAGTTCCAGGACAGGCTCCAAAACCACAGAGAAACCCTGTCTCAAAAAAAA